>NW_022107431.1:49085757-49152160 GCF_000313985.2 Echinops telfairi | reverse complement strand
TGTGTGTGTGTGTGTGTGTGTGTGTGTGTGTGTGTGTGTGTGTTGGGTTGATTGAATTTGATTCGTTTTTCTGGGTAGACTGGAGATCGAGCCCGCCCACGGAGTTTGGAGGGAATTTCTAGCTCCTAGGAGGCGCTTTGCCATCCAGCACCACCTACCCGGGACAGCGGCAGGACTCCGAAACCGACGGCGGGCCAGAATCAGAAGGCCTAATTCCAGTTTCCTGCTCTTGTGGTGTGGGGGAAGGAGAGAAGAAACGACCCAGAGAACTGACTCTGGAACTGGGCCGACTTGAAACGTCTCTGTTCAGGGCAATGGAGGACAGGGACAGGGACACGGGCAGGCTTGAATTCTAATTGTCCTCTGAAACTTATTAGCAAAATGACCCTAAGCCATTCACGGAGTCACTTTCTTCCAGGGTTGCTATCTGCATTAAATGATGTAAACCACCCAGCAGGAGGACCTAAGGTCACCTTATGGCCGGAAGCCCTCCATCCCCCAAAGGGGAGCCCCCGCCTCTGCCAGAGAAGGCTTAGATCTGAATAAGACCATATTTCTACCCTTGTAACTAACTCTGTCTTGGGCATTCTCTGTACCTATTGACGCAAAGCCTAATTAGTAATTGGGAAACGTTTTTCACATTTCCCTTTGTCTTAATCGCCTAGTTAAAGATCATACAGTGAAAAATGATGTGCTCTTCAAATGTTTTGTATTTCAGTGCAAGATGTTGAATTATTTTTTTTCTGAATATGTTTAATAAGTATGTTTAGTTGACACAATGAGAAGCTAAGACCACCACCAAATTCTAACACACAAATGCACAAAAAAAGAAAGGCTAGTCTTGTGATAGAATGTACCTGGGGGGGAGAGAAAATAATATCCAGGGAAAGAACGGACTATGTCTGATCTCCAAGCGAAGAGGGAATAGGAGGAGGAGGAGGAGGAGGAAGAAAAGGATGCATTTATTGTTAGGTTAAGCAGTAAATTTCTGGCCCCTTTAAGAACATAGGGAGTGTGTTTGGGGTTTCATTATTCTAAGCATCCAAATACTAGGAAAACAAATATTTTTTTTAAAACTCCCCAGTCCATATTTGAATCTATATGAAACTGATTACTGCTTCAAATATCCCTAGGGTATTTTTCTACCTAAAAGAAAAGCTCAGATTAGGAGTTGCTCCCTTCATGATTAGCACATTCCTATTTCTTTTTAACAATCTTTTTAAAAAATCATTTTATTGGGAGTTCATACAGCTCTTATCACAATACATACATACATTCATACATTGTGTCAAACACACTTGTACATATGTTGCTATCATCATTTTCAAAACATTTTCTACTTGAGCCCTTGGTATCATCTGGTCATTTTCCCCCTCCTTCCCCCCTCCCTCATGAACCCTTGATAATTTATTCAAAAATTTTTCATGTCTTACACTGACCGATATCTCCCTTCACCCACTTTTCTGTTGTTCATCCCCCAGGGAGGGGGTTATATGTAGATCATGGTGATTGGTTCCCCCTTTCTCCCCCCCACCTTCCCCTTACCCTCCTGGTATTGCTATTCTCATTATTGGTCCTGAGGGGTTTATCTGTCCTAGATTCCCTATGTTTCTAACTCTTATCTGTGCCAGTGTATGTGCTCTGGTCTAGCCAGATTTGTATTGTAGAATTGGAGTCATAATAGTTGGGGGGAGGAAGCATTAAAGAACTAGAAGAAAGTTGTGTGTTTCATCAGTGCTAAACTGCACCCTGACTGGCCTTTCTCTTCCTTGTGTCCCTTCTGTAAGGGGATGTCCAATTGTCGATGGATGGGCTTTGAGTCTCTACTCCACACTCCCCCTCATTCCTATTGATGTGAATTTTTGTTTTGAGTCTTTGATGCCTGATACCTGATCCCATAGACACCTCATGATCACACAGGCTGGTGTTCTTCTTCCATGTGGACTTCGTAGCTTCTCAACTAGATGGCCTCTTGTTTATCTTCAAGCCTTTAAGACCTCATCTCAACAATCTTTTATCCCAGATTTTTCCACTTCAGAGTTGCATAGGACACGCTGAAGAATGATGACAAGTCAAGTCAGACCAGGGCTTGCAACCTGATAGGCATTAAACGTCTAATAATTCACAGGGAATGTACTCTTAAGGGACCCACCAAATCTGCAGTGCAAATAAAAGGCACTTCAGGTGAACCCGGGCATGTTTTCCAGTGAGAGCCTCGCTCTTACAATATTTATGGTCATTTCAGGGGTTTACCTTGAAGGACTGGTTGCTTCAACGCCTGCTTCCTTCACATTTGTGTTGCTTCCCTACAAATGTCTACATTTGCATCTGGCCATTTCTCTAGAGGGACTTTTGAGTCCAGATGATTGCAATCTCCTTTGAGTCAGAAAAAGAAAACCAAGATGAGAGAGGAGCAGGTGAGAGGTGGAAACTGCCAGTCCTGCCGGTAGAGAAGGCCTCAATGCAGTCTCACACCCTGTGTTTCCATCACTCCACATTGAGGTGGTGATACAGCTTCAGATCCCTTCTTAGCCATTGCTTCTTGTCCCACATTCCTATCCCACATAGCGCTGGAGAGAAGGAAGCCACTGTCCAAAATGCAGGTGTTGTGGAGGAACATGCAGAAAGCCTGCTTGGCCTCAAAATCCATGCTGCATCTCTGACCCAAAGGAGAGGGGATTCGAGCAGCAAGTAGGGCATCTGTCCGCACTGTGTGGGTGTCAGTCTGTATTACTGCTCAGATTGTCATTCCTGGATCCCTGGTGGTGGCTGGTTCAATACAACCACCAAACTCCCCCTCCAAAAGGAATTTTACCACCCTGCCCTGGCGTCACTAGGGCCTCTCCTAAGACGTGGGCTATTTCTGTTGAATTTCTCCAAGCAGCAGAAGTTGGTTCTCTGTTACACCATCTTAAGGGTTGCTCACTTGGAAGGAGTTTCCACTCATGTAAGGAACAGTGGGGTTTGGCTTGGGTTTCTGACTTCAGAGCCACCGTCATACCTGTGACTAATCTGTTTAGAACAGACTGCACCTGTGTATTGTATTAGCTCAGGGCTTCAGAGGCATGCTTCAAAAGTGACTGATGGTCCTCTCCAAATTGCGGAGCAGTTGCTCGGAATGACTTGTGCTGCAGCAAATGCCCCGTGGCCATATGTTTTCTCTATGGCCTTCTCTTAATCTTGTTTGACCTTCTGAAATCGGCTTCATCTCCTCCACACACGACTATATCTCTGGCATCTAGAGTAATAGCGCATTTTAGTCACATAGTTGGATTCACAGAGTCGAGGAGGAAACAAAGCTATTGGGGACTTGGGAGGAAAGGAAGAGCAGAGAGTAGAAGTATAATGGGTAGATCTTATCCCAGATATGGATAAAACAATTAGGAGATCAAAGCACAGGGCTTCTGTAACAGCCCTCATCAATATAGGATAGTTTGGAGACAGCATTAGTAATGTGGAAAACATACAGCAGAGAAACAGATCATGGGCAATAGGTCTCAAAGACTGCTTATATATTTTAGTTTTCTGTTTCGCTTTGTAACTTTTAATTAAAAAAAAAAAAAAGCATTCCTGTGGGAGACCCTCGGAGCACTGTTGGTGGCTTTATATGTGACCTGTTCTGCTGAGGGAGAGAGAGGAACTCAGTGAAGGGCATTAGCATCATTGATTGAACATAAGACTAATTTTTAGGGTCAGACTACATTTTGAAAGGTTTATATTTTCTAAGTATTTTCAAAGTGGTCTGTCCCCCAAAGGATAGAAAGTTTCTATCAACAGAAAGCTTTCAGAGTCATTGATTTAGTAGTATCAGTTTCTGCTAGATAGGTTTTAATGTCTTAGGATACTAAGATACTACCCAACAAATGTGTGAATGACCCCTCCTAAACTCTCACTGTCTTAGATAGAGTCTGCTCAGGATAATCTGTGGATGGGAGAGCAAAACTCTTACATGCCACTTAGGAGTTTAAATCAGTGAATTCCATATTATCTCCCTGTAAATATTTTTAGCCACAAAGTATTGCTGCAAAATTTGGAGTGAATCTTTAGTGAGAGAAACTCTCACTTCTCAGTAACGAAGTAGGGAGCAGAAGAGGAAAATATCCAGTTCGAGTTCCAATTCTGTATTGACTTGTGGGATTAATTTTAGGCAATTCTTTAAACTATGTTTCCTTTCAATGAAACAGTGATAATGATGTCTATCTTTCAGGATATTTGTGTTAATTGCACACACAGGCAACAGGACTTCAAAAAGTTTGTGGATGATTAAAATTGAAAGACAGTGGAGCTTTTCCAAAAAACTTTTTCAATCCCCCATGCATAAATATATGTCTACATCTCTAGAGTCTATACCTTGGAGTGAAATCATCAAGTCATATGCATTACATGATATTTGGATGAGACATGAAAAGGCTAAAGAATTGTGCTCCATAGGAGTTTTCAAAAACCAGTGTTTCCTTCTGAGGCATCTTTGGTCGGACTAAACCTCCAACCTTTCAGTGAGAAGTCAAGCTCCTTAACTGTTGTCACTACCCAGGAACTCCACATGGGGTCATCGGGAGTTAGAGATGACTCAACAGCAAATGGTTTTTACTGTATTGTTTAAGTGTAAAGATCAGATCCTAGCAGCAAGATCTCTGCCCTAGGAATAAGATCAAAACAATAAGCCTTTGAAAACAGAATTAAGACCAAACCCCAAGATGAGAAAGGTGATATTCTTGTGCTTTGATTACCCTCTAGAATGTAACTCATACTCTTTTGAGTAAGATTTTGTCATCCAGAAACATTCACAATCTCCAGCAAGGAATTAACATTTGCTAATGCAAGGAAGTGGGGGGGGGGGAGTGACCCATAATTAGGAGATAGGAGATATCTTCATTGAAGGCTCTTTACTGGCAACAATTAAACTCTACCATTGCAGTGCACATGTAGTCATAGGTAATAGGTTCATGTGTGACTGTGTTTCAATAAAACTTTATGTATGGATACTGTTTGTTGTTGTTGTTGTTAGGTGCTATTGAGTAAGTTCAAACCCATGGCAACAGAAAGAAACACTGCCTGATCCTATTTCACCTTAAGAGTTGTTCCTATGCCTGAGCCCTTGTTTCAGCCACTATGTCAATCTATCTCATTGAGGGACTTCCTCTTTTTCACAGCCCCACTTTATCAGGTGTATGATGTCCTTCTCCAGGAACTGGTCTCTCCTGACAATGTTTCCCCAAAAATGAAGTCCTGCCATCTTGACCTCTAAGGAGCTCTTGGGCCTTCCTTCTTCCAGTCCAGATGTGTTTGTCCTTTTTGCATATCATGGTACTTTCAAAAATCTTCTCCAGCACCACACTTCAAATGCACCCATTCTTCTTCAGTCTTCCTTATTCAGTGTCCAACTTTCACTTGCATCCGAGGCAATGGAAAATGCCATGGCTTGGGTCAGGCACACCTTAGTCCTCAAAGTAACATCCTTGCTTTCCAAGACTCTAAAGAAGTCTTGTGCAGCTGCTGCTTCCATGAGCATTGGTTGTTATAATTTTGTAACTGGAAAATGGCTAACACAGTTGTAGAAGCAAGTCCAGTCTGAGCATAGGCAGGTTCCAAGTCTGTAGGTCAGATGTTAAACTGGAGGCTTCTGCTGACTTGCGTAGCTTTGGGGCTGATGAGCCCAAGATTGGCAGCAGCACCACAGGCTGGTGGCTGCAGGGGAGGACAAATCCAAGGTTGGCAGGCTACCAATGTGGTAAGTCAGATGGAAGACCACTGATGACTTACAGGATGGGCAGACAGTAGGAATGGCTGGTGGCTCAAGTACAAGTAACTCAAGGCTGATGCGCCAAATGCAGGATCGAGACCCAGCAAAAAGCAAACGTGCTTTTCCACAATGTCCATTTACTTAAGTTGTAGGCCACACCCCTGAGTAAATTTCCTTTCAATTGTACCAGGGTTGTGACATTATGATGGGCCTTGTATTCCACCCTACTCTTACAAATGATTGGCTTCTCACAGCCGATCCCATTTTGAAGTTTATTACATTGTATTAGGGCACATTAGGGAGGAATTAGTAAGCTTAACTGCCAAATCACTGAGAATCCTGGCCCAGCCAAGTTGACACAAAAACCTATGACAGTGACTATCCACATCAACCTCACCAGTTGGAGCAAAAGAACTATCCACATCAACCTCACCAGTTGGAACAAAAGATATGACTGAAAAGCTCAATCAGAAGAAGGTCTATGCCTAAAGAATAGACCATTGATTTTCATGCTCAAGTTCAAGACGAAATTGAAGAAACTAAAGCAAGGCCATGAGAGCCAACATATAATCATGAATATCTTGCATCTGAATTAAAAGATATCTCAAGAATCGCTTTGCAGCCCTGAACACTAGTGAATGAAAAGAAGATAAGTTGTGATCAAAAACACCATACATGAAGGCATCAAAAAGTCATTTAAGAAACAGGGAAAAAAGAAAAGATTGTCAGGAGAGACTCTGAACTTGCTCTTGAACATAGAGTAGCTAAAGTGAATGGAAGCAATGGTAAACTAAAAACACTGAGCAGAATATTTAACAAGGGAACTCAAGAAGACATAGTAAAATATTATGAAATGTGCAAAGACCTGGAGTTTAAAAAAATCAAAAGAAAGAACAACCTCAAAATTTCTAAATGACTAAAGAAAACATTTAAACTTCACTCTGCAAAACTGAAGGATTCTATGAGAAAAATATTGAATGATGCAGGAAGCATCAATAAAAGATGAAAGGAATAAAAATAGTTACGGTAACAAAAAGAACTGGGTGACATTCATTCATTTGACAAAATAGCATATTATTAAGAGTTGATAGCAATGAATGAATAAGTTCCAGCTGCATCAAAGGAATTGATAGGGAAGAAAACGCTCCAAAAATGGAGGGACTTCCATTGAGATGTTTGAACAAACAGATGCAATACTGGACATGCTCATTCATCTATGCCAAGAAATTTGGAAGACAGCTACTTAGTCAAGTAAGAGATCCATATCCATGCCATTCCAAAGAAGATACAACACAATGCTGGAATGGTTCAATATCATTAGATTTGCTTACCATTATTTTTTAAATGTAATATTATACTGACAGGGAACTGCCAGAAATTTAAGCCAGGTTCAGAAGAAGATGTGGAAGAAGAGATATCACTGCTGATGTCAGATGAGTCAGAGCTGAAAGCAGAGAACACCGAAAAGAGGTGTGACTGTGTTTCACTGTGTGAAGGCGGTGTAAATCATAGTAAATCACAGATAGCATTGTGAAGAATGGGATTCCAGAGTACTTAACTGTTGATGCAGGACCTGTGCCTGGACTAAGAGGCAGTCATTAAAACTAAACAAGAGGATACTACCTGGCTTTAAATCAGAAAAGACTTTTCAAGATTAGAGCCTTTCACCATTCTTATACAATATGAATACCGAGAAAAGAGTCATATAGAAGCCCAAAAAGAACAAGGTATTGGGATTGGAGGAAGACTCATTAGCAACCTGATATGCAGATGACACAGCCCTGATTGCTGAGTGTGAAGAGGACTTGAAGGCACTTACTGTTGAAGATCAAAGAGTTCAGACTTCAGCATGAACGACACAACCCCTCACAATTGTACCAATAAGCAGCATCCTCAGCCTGCAGCTACAGGAGTCTGAGAGACTCCAGCTTGCCTCAGACCCATGGACTTGAGTTGGATTGGGCTAGCATGCCTTCTTGATATAAAGATTTTTGTTATATATATATATATATATACACATAATTGGTTATATATATATATCTAAAAGTGGTTTTATATATGTGTGTGTATATGCATATATATATGTGTGTGTGTGTATATACATATATATATGTGTGTGTGTGTGTGTGTGTGTGTGTATATATATATATATATATATATATATATATATATATAAAACCAAATATATATATTTGGTTTTATTTTTCTAAATGACCCAGCCTAACACAAATACCAAAGAAAATGTGATGCATTTGAGTTATGGTGAAGACTACAGACTATCAGAACTATCAGAAAAACAACCAAATCCATTTTGGGAGAAGCACAGCTAGAATGCCCCTTACAAGTGAGGATGGAGACGGTTCATCTCACGTGCTTTAGACATGCTACCAAGAGGGACTAATCCCTGAAGAAGGATCTTATACTTCATCAAGTAAAGGGTCAGCTAAAAAGAAAAAAAGCAGGTCCTCAACAATATAGGTTGTCACAGCGGTCGCACAATAAGCTCAAACATAGCAACCATCACGCAGCTAACACAGACCCTGGCAGTGTTTTGTTCTTTTGCGCACGTGGTCACTATGAATAGTTAGAATCAACTCAAAGGCACCTAACAATAACATCACTGCTTGATGTTCAAAACTTTCAACAGACTTATAATAGAAGGGAACTTTCTCCATCTTAAAATCTACACACAAAAGAAAATTCTAAAACACCTCTAAAGCACTATCACCTATGAATAATTCAAAAGATAAATTGATAAAATTTGAAAGATAAAGTTGAGCAAAACTCCAAGGGAGCAGAAAGAAAGATAGGGGGGGAAAAGGAAAATTGATAAGAAAATCATAGAATCCATTCAGGAGGCCTACTGTTTAAATAATGGGCATCCCACAACGAAAGACAGAAATGGAAAGGACCGACCTTAAATGAAATAATACTTTAATAATTTCTCAGAACCCAAAAATATGAGTTAACTAAAAGGCTCTAGCACAATATCATAAAATACACTGATGAATTTTTATGAAAGTTCAATAATTTGAGGATAAAAGAATATTCTCCAAGCTTCTAGCAAGGTAAAAAGAAACGGATGTGGATTTGGTGTTTTTAGTAGAAACAACACCACTTAGAAGACAATGGAATAGTCTTCAAAATTCTGTGGGGGGCGGGGGAGCCGGGGAGGGGGGTGGTGAAGGGAATCTCATGCTAGAATTTTACACCTTGAAAAACTAGTGATCTGCTGTATGGGAATAATAAAGATATTTTCAGAAGTACAAGTCCTCAAAAATAGATTCCTCCCATGTCCTTTGTATCAGAGAGCATTTGTTGATGTGTTGTCTCACCAAAACCAGAGAGTAAATGCTTTCAAATTGGTTCCGATGCCCCGAAGCCCAGTTTAGGGCGGAGCCATAGAGACAAGTATCCCATTTAGAATTGAAGCGGTTGAGCCCGCAGAATCAAGTACGAGAATAGAATGAAAGTGTTTGCTTCTGGCGAAGGGAAAATGGTAGCGAGGGAGATGCTTCCGTTTTGTTGAACAAACTTTGAAGAATTATTTGACTCTTAACTATATGCATGTTTATAGCATGCTGACACGTGCACAGACAACCTCTGAAGAAAAAATTCTTAGGAAGTGGAACTTGTTTCACCAAAAATGTCCAATGATTCTGGTGCAAAAGGAAACTAGATGTGTAAGTTCAAGAATCAAGGTCTCTACCAATCCCTCCCTGCTCCATTTGAGGTGCTGGTGCTGTGGCCACCCATCTTGAAAACGTGTAGGTCAGCGTGAACATGAAGGACAGAATTGGAACACTTTCTTTCGGATCTGAACATCATCACACTACGTTTTCAAATGGAATCACTAAATGCTGATTGTTCTTCCCTTCACTGATTAGCCTTCAGTTCCCCACAGATACATTCAGCTAAAATCCTCACACACGTTCTGAGTGTTTACTGGTTGCCCGTTGCTGTAGAGTTGACTCAGGCTGGTCCCAGCCTCGTGTGCCTCACAGCAGAATGGTGCTCAATAGGACTTCCTCTTGATTTGTTCAGCAGTCGAGGGCGAGGCTTTCCTTCGGAGTTGCTCTGAGGAGAGAAGAACCTGCGGTCTTTCAGCAACCAGCTAACCCTGTTAACTGTTTGTACTACTTTGGGATATTTTTGCTTGTTTGCTTTTAAATTGACATTAAAGGAGAGAATACTTTTATTTTATTGATCCCTAGAGTTTAAAGTGGTGCTGGAAAATAAGTACTGAACTGCTAACTGCAAGGTCTGTGAGTCACACCCATCAGCCACTCCATAAAAGAAAGATGAGGCGGTCTGTGTCGATAATCAGAAATCCCCTGTAGGGTTATTATGAGAAGAAATCGACTCCATGGCCATGAGTTTTGTTCTGTTGGTGTTTACAGTAAATGAGAATTACTTATTTCATCCTGACTGTCTTTCAAAATTGAGTTGTTCAACATGTGAATGTGAGTAGTCTACCTTCAACCAAATAATAATTCCCATTCATTTATTTTCAATGCAGTTTCTTTTGTCTGATAACTATTAATATATGTATTATATGATATTTGTGGAATTCTTTCTTACCAGGAATACCAAGTTAGAGTCTAACTTTGAGATCCTAAGTTCCCATTTCTTATTTTGTGAGTCAGGCTTAAACATACCATACTATGTATCTGGCGATAAAGTTGGTAGAGATCATAAACCTCACTACAGGTCAATCTCTCCTATGGAAAATCAAGTTAGAGCTGAGCTTTGGCAAGGTCAGAAGATACTATGAGCATTAGTCACTTGTGTATTGATCTAGGCTTAAAAGAATGCCTCTATCACACAGCACTGAACATTGAACAAAAAACAAAGTAAAACAAGTAACAATAAAAGCAAACAAAGAGTATCGGTGTCCTATTTAGAACAATGTAAATGTCAGAGATTTCTAAAGCAACCTCTAAATATTAATATTATCTAGTCTTAGAAACCAGATAACTGAGACTACTGTATTACTTAGAATATGTCAGCTATAGATAACTGGAAACCTTCTGTTCACAAAACGGGAAATTAATTATATCCTAATGAAAGCTGCTATGGACGGGTCATTTGGGACAAGACTAACACTAGTGTCTATGATGGGATTATATCTATTCACCTTCAAGGAAATTCAATCAAATAATAATTATTTAAATTTATGCACCAGCCACAAAAGCTAATGATGAAGAAATTGAAGAATTCTACCAACTTTTTCAGTCAGAAATTGATCAAATGTGTAATCAAGATGCATTGATAATTATTTGTGATTGGAATGCAAAAGTTGGAAACAAAGAGGGTGAAACAGTAGTTGGAAAACGGTCTTGGTGGCAGAAATGAAGCTGGAGATTTCATGATAGAATTTTGAAAAACCAATGACTTGTTTGTAGTATTATTCAACATCACAAAAGTTGATTATACACATGGACTTCCCTAGACAGAATACACAGCAATCAAGTTGTCTACATCCGTGGGAAGAAACAATGGAGAAGCTCCATATCAACAGCTGAAAACAGACCAGGGTCCGCCTGGAACAGATCATCAATTGCTCATATGTAACTTCAGGATAAAGGTGAAGAAAATTAAAACAGGTCCACAAGAGCCAAAATATAACCTTGAGTCTATCCCACCTGAATTTAAAGAACATCTCTAGAACAGATTAGATCCATTAAACACTAGTGACAGAAGACCCAATGAAGTGTGGGATAACATTAGGACCATTATTCATGAAAAAAGCAGAAGGTTATTAAAAAGATAGGAAAGAAAGAAAGGATCAAAACGGATTTCAGGAAAGACTCTGAAACTTGCTCTTAATCATAACATAGCTAAAGAAATAGAAGGAAGGAAGGATGCATTCAAAGAGCTGAAGAGAAAATTTCAAAGGGTAACTAGAGAATAAAAAGGCAAATATTATAATGAAATGTGTAAAGATCTAGAATTAGAAACCAAAAGGAAAGAACACACTCTACGCATCTGAAACTGAAAGAACTCAAGAAAATATTCAAGCTTCTACTTAAATGGGCAAAATATCGAATGATGCATGAAGCATCAAATGAAACACATAACTATCCTCTAGTTCTTTAATATTCCCTCCCCTTACTATTAGGGTCTTAGTTTTACCTTAGTCATCTTGTTAGATCTGCATATGTCCATTTGTATAATTAAGATCGTTCAATGCATAAAATCCAAGATAGATTAAACCTTCAGAAATATTAATGGGAGTAATGATTCCCTGAGGGTATGGGAAGAGAGCTGTGGGTGTGGGGGGCAGGGGGCTGATATCGATTATGACTGTATAACCTCACTCAAGGGGAAAGAATAACATAATTTTAGGTGAATGGATACATTGGATGGTATACTATATGTCAAAATAATAATTATAATAATATATAATATAATATAATAAGGGTTTCTGGGGAGAGAAGGGATAAAGGGGAGCTGACATCAAAGAGTTCATGAAGAAAGAAAATGTTTTGAAACTGATTGTGGCAGCAATTGTACCATTACACTTGATCTAATTGAATTATAAATTGTTACACTATCTGTAAGAGCTCCCAATAAAATGATTTTAAAAGAATACACAGTCACTGTGCCAAAAAGAACTTGTTGACATTCCATCATTTCAGGAGGTACCATATGAGCAAGAAGCATTGGTATTGAAGGAAGATCAAGATGCTCTGAAAACATTAGCAAAAAAAGTCTCCAAGAATTGATGGGATACCAATTGAAATGTTTCAGCAAGCTGATGAAGCACTGGAAAAACTCACTTGTCTATGCCAAGAAATTTGGATGACAGCTAGTTGGCCCAGTGCCTGGTCTTACCTGTGCCCATTCCAAAGAAACTGGCACAACAGAATGCTCCACCTCTAAAACAATCTTACTGATTTCACATGCAAATAAAATTTTGCATAAGATCATACAACAACAATTGCAGCAGTACATTGACAGGGAACTGCCAGAAGTTCGGGCTGAATTCAAAAGAGTATGTGGCACAGGGATATCATTGTTAATGTCGGATGGATCTTGACTCAAAGCAGGGAATACCAGGAAGATGTTTACTTGTGTTTTATTGACTAGGCCAAACCATTTGGATATGTGGAGCATAAAAAACACTTGTGCATAGGAACCCTAAGAATTGGAGCTAACTTGGTGGCACTTAACATAAGTCAGGACTAACTCCATGGCACCTAACAGCAACAACTGTGATGTGATTTAACATAATGTAATCATCTCTGTGACAGGATCGTCTGGGAACAACAGCCAAGCAGCTGTAGGAAGCTTAGAGTGAAAGGCAACTCTGTAGTCAGGTTACAACCCTAAAGATGTTTCCTCAGGAATGAGCCCTAATTTGTGTACACGTAGACTCTAAAGTGCTGCTTCCTTTATTGCTGATCTGGATCCTGCATCTGCCTCATCAACCTCTGGTTCTTTGAACTTGGGCCAAGAGTCCATCATTTTGTCTGCTTACCTTGGGAGCTATCTGATCTGCTGACTTTCTATCCATCTACTTCTATATCCATCAGTCATGGTCTTCCTGGTTAGTCAGCTCCAGCAGCTACTTGAATCAGTAAAAACCTCCAGCTTAACATGTGGCCAAAAACTAGAGAAAGACTGCGCTTACTCCATTCTACAACTGTGTGAACTTTCTTGATACAAATTTCTTTATATATACATATGTGCCTGGTTTTGCTTCCCTAGGGAACCCAGCCTAACACATCACTCCTTCCTGACTTTAACCCATGCCTAATCACCCTGTTCTGTTTGAACATTTGTCTCTTGGTCTACGCACTGACTCCCATAGAAGCATACTTAGGTGTTCTGGAATTTCCAATATTCAGAAAAGTTATTCATAAGTTGTAACGATCTACTTAGCCAAATGTCTTTACATAGTCTAGTAAATACAAGTAAAAATATTTCTGATATTCTCTGCTTTTATCCAAAATAAATTGGAAGACAGTAATGATATCCTTGTTTCACATTGCATTCTGCACCTAGCATTAATTTCTTCAGCTTCTTAATATACTGCAGCAACTATTTTTTAATTATCTCCAGCAAAAGTTTACTTGCATTAAATATTAATGATATTATTTATAATTTCCAAATTTTATTGGGTTTCCCTTCTTTGGAACGGGCACGAGTCTATATATTTTTCCAATCAATTGGTGAGATAGTTGCAGTAAATGCAGAGCATTAGAGCAGTAAATGCTTCTAATGTTGTATCAGTTTATCAAAACAATTCAATTTGTATTCTGTTGATTCCTGGGGCCTTGATTGTCACCAGTGCCTACAATGCAGCTTAGACATCTTCCTTCAGTACCATTGGCTCTTGACCATACACTGCCCCTTAAAAATGTTGCACATTGGCCAATTCTTTTTGGTAGAGTGACTTTATCCAATTCTTCCATCTTCTTTAGATGCTTTCTGCGTTGTGCAATGCTCTGTCCATAAGCCCCTTTCTTATTGCAACTCAAGGCTTGGATTTTTTTCCCCTCTATTATTTCAGCTTGAGAAATGTTGAGTATGTTCATCCTTTTTGGATAACTCCAAGTCTTTGCACGAATCTTTTTTAAAAATAATTTCATTGGGGGCTCTTACAGCTCTTATAACACTCCATACATCAATTGTATCAAGCATATTTGTACATATTGACCATCATCATTTTATAAACACTGACTTTCTATTTGAACCTTTGATATAGTCGCCTCTTTTTTTCCTCCCTTACTCCCCACTCCCATCCTCCTGACCCCTTGATAAATTGTAAATTATTATTTTCAGATCTTACACTAACTTCTGTCTCCCTTCACCCACGTTTCTGTTGTTCATCCCCCTGGGGGGCAAGAGGGGCTATGCATCGATTATTGCAATGGGTTGTACAATTCTTTATAATGCTTTATTTTGTCTTCTTGAACTGCCTGCACTTTTTCGTTCCGATCTTTTTTTCCCTTCTATTTACTTTATATATTCTATGTTCAGCAGCAAGTTTCTTAATCTCGTCTGACATCTACTTTGGTCCTTTCTTTTCTTTCTGATGACCTTGTGTCTTCATGTATGATGTTCTTTATGTCACCCTACAGCTTTTCAGGTCTTAGGTTATTAGTGTTAAATGTGTAATCTATACTTTTGAGATAGACTCTAAATTAGGTGGAGTATTCTGTATTTGTATTTTGGCTAGCTTGTTTTCATTTTTATTAGCTTCAACCTAACCTTGCATATGAATAATTAATTGTCTGTTTCACATTTGACCTCTGGCTGTATCGTGGCTGATGATACTGAGTTTCTCCATCATTTCATCTCATAGTTGAGGTCAATTTGCTTCCTGTGCATTCCATCAGACAAAGAGCACATGTAGAGTTACCACTTATGCTGTTTTACAAAGGTATTTGAAATGAAGAAGTTACTGGTCTTGCACGATTCCATCAGGCAGCTTCCAGCTTCTATCACCAAAGCATATCTTCCAACTTGCCTCCATACTGAGCCCTCCTGTTAGCATCAGCATCTGCGTTCCAAATGCCAGTAATCAGACTGAAGAAATTGATTGAATTTTTCATCAATGGCTTTAGTGGCTGGTGGGTAAATTTGAATAGTAGTTGTATTAACTAGATTTCTTTTTAGGTGTATAGATATTATCCTGTTTCAAGTGGTATTGTAATTCTGCCTAGATCTTAAAATGTTCTTTTTGACAATGAATGTAGCACCATTTCTCTTGGATTTGTCCTTTCCGGCATAGTAAACCATATGACTGCCCTACTCAAAGGCAATACCCTTCCATTTCCGTTCACTTATGCCTAAGATACAGATCTTTATGTGTTTTGTTTCATTTTTGACAACTTCCAATTTCCCTAGATTCATATTTTATATATTCCATGTTCTGATTATTAATAGATATTTGTAGCTGTTTCTATTCATTTAGAATTGTGCCCCATTAACAAATGAAGATCCTGAAGGTTTTGCTCTATCCATAACATTAAGGTCAACTCTGCTCTGAGAAAGGAGATCTTCCATAATCACATTTTGAATGCATTTGAACCTGAGGGACTCATCTTCTGGCAGTATCGCAGACAATATTCTGCTTCTAATCATAAGGCTTTCAGTGGATAATCTCGCAGAAGTAGACTACCTTTTCCTTCTTCCTCATCAGTTCTTAGTCTGGAAGCTCTGCTGAAATCTGTCCATCATGGGTGGCCCTACAGTGATGGGACATACAAGTCAAATAGCTCGCAGCATCACAACATGCAAGCTACTACATACCACAAACTGATAGACAAGGAGTATATATATGGTAGTGACTATGATGGAGAGAGGTTTATTTTATCTACTTTGCAACAAAACAAGCAGGAATTGCATATGTCAAATGGGTCTATATTTTTTATTAATAACCCCCAAATTCATTTATAAGGTTACCATCATATCTCTGATCATCAATTCTTTATCTTCAGATTTCAAAGCCTATGAAACAATCAATCAGCATCGGCATTAATAGCTTAGGCCTCTTTTAATCTGACCTAAACTTCTACCACTCCTTTACCCTTTTCTTGAGGCTATTCTTTCTAGATCTCATACTACTTTATCAGAACACGTTTTATCCTGTTTCTTCACCATTTCCCCCCCATTTTTGTCTTACTATCCTTTTATTCTCCACCTCCCTTCCAGCCCTTTCAAGCACATGCTGCCACTTCTTTGTCCCCCTTTCATCCTATTTCCCTTTGGGCCAGAAGGAAATAGGGAATATCTTGGTCCCAGTTGCTGTTTTTATCATTTTTCTCCTACTGCTTCTTTAAAAGCTCCATCATCCCCTTTGAAACCCATGGCATCCCATTGACAAACCTCTATCCTTCATCGTGGTCATCAATGATGTGTTGACAATTTCCATAAAAATACCAATCAGTTAATGCCCGCCTCACTGATTCACACCTCACCTTTTCTTATACTGCTTTTCTTCTAATATCCGAATAAGTTATTTGCCCAATATCTGGGTTCCTTGACTCCAATGATCTTTTCCCCTTTAACTCCAAGTGATTGTTGCTGAAGAATAACAAACAGCCATGATGAATGAACTTTCTTTCATTTTATAACCACAAAATTCAAATGGATACGCAGTATTTTCCAGAAATGCTGTATATTCCCTTCTCCTCTTTCTCTGCAAGCTCCCTTACTCTCCTTCATCACCACTGTCAGCATCTTGGCTCAGGCTTCTTTGAGAAACAAAAGCCATCAATCAAGAGCTGTTTTGTCTTCTAATCACTGAAACATCTCTTTTTTTTAAAGATCATTTTATAGGGACACTTCCAGCTCTTATAACAATTCATACATCAATTGTATCAAGCATAATTGTACATATGTTGCCATCATCATTTTCTAAACATTTACTTTCTATTTGAGCCTTTGGTATCAGCTCCTCTTTTTTCCCTCCTGCCTCCAAACTCCCACCCTCATGAACCCTTGATAAATTATAAATTATTATTTGCATATCTTCCACCTACCACTGTCTCCACCCACATTTTTGTTGTCTGTCTCCCTGTGGGGGGGGGGTTATACATTGATCATTGAAATTGGTTCCCCCTTCCTCTCCTTCTCCCCCAACCACTCCCCCTTACCACCTTCCTCGTATCGCTGCTCCCATTTCTGTTTCTGAAGGGTTTATCTGACCTGGATTCTGTGTATAGTGAGCTCTTATCTATACCAGTGTACATGCGCCGGTGTAGCCATAACTGAAAGTTAGGGCTGGGGTCATGATAATGGGGGGTGAGGAAGCCTCAAAAAACCAGAGAAATATTATGTGTTTTTAATCGGAGCTATACTACGCCCTGGTGGACTTAGCCCTTCCTTGTGACCCTTCTGTGAGGATGCCCCATCGTCTGCAGATGGGCTTTGGGTCTCTGCTTGGACCCCCTCATTCTCAACAATTTGTTTGTTTGTTTTGAGTTTTCCAATGCCTGTTACCTTATCCCATTGACACCTCGTAATCTCACAGACTGGTGATAATGAAGAACTTCTCTTTCCTTAAAAACTATCCTCACCTTGCTCTCCAGATCCCTTTCCTTCTGTTTATGCAAGGAATTTGCTCTCATGATTAACCCCAATCTCTCCTACATCATCAAATCTCTCTAATACATTATTCTCATTATCATACACTTGAATCTCATTTCAAAAAACCAACCTTCTCCATTTCATCATCTTTGTTCCATGAATATTGCATTCCACTGATAATCCTAATGTTACCTGACAATCACTGTTTACTAATGAACATCACTAATGACTTCTCTGCTGTTGGTTTTCATTTTAAATTCTCTGCCCTAATGAGCAGCCTTGGTGGCGTGATAATTAGTGATTACACATTGAGCTGTTAACTGCAAGGTCAGCAGCTCCAAACCACGAGCTGATCCTCTGAGGGGAAACAGGGCTTTCTACTCCCTTATATTTAACGATAGGGAAATAGATCTATTGGGTCTCCACTCAAGTACTCCCTCAATGCAAGAACACTGTGTTCTAATAACCAGGCATTCCATGATGCTCACCTTCCTGACACAATCGCTGAAGACAAAATGGGTCCATAAGCAAAAGTGGTGAAGAAAGCTGATGGTGCCTGGCTATCAAAAGATCTAGCATCTGGGGTCTTAAAGGCTTGAAGATAAATGAGCAACCATTTAGCTGAGAAGCAACAAAGCCCACATGAAGAAAGGACACCAGCCTGTGTGATTATGAGGTGTCGATGGGATCAGGTATCAGGCATCAAAGACCCAGGACAAAAAAATCATATCGATGTGAATGAGGGGGAGGGCAGAGTAGAAACCTGAAGCCCATCTGTAGACTATTGGATATCCCCTCACAGAAGGGTCGCAAGGAAAAGATGAGCCAGTCAGGGTGCAGTATAGTACCAAGGAAACATACAACTTTCCTCTAGTTCTTTAATGCTTCCACCCCCCACCCCCTGCCACTATCATGACCCCAATTCTGCCTTACAAACCCAGGTAGATCAGAGAATGTACACTGATACGATAAGAGCTCAAAACACAGGGAATCCAGGACAAATAAACTCTCAGGATCAATAATGAGAGTAGCGATACCAGGAAGGGAAGGGGAAGGTGGGGGAGAAAGGGGGAACCAGTCTAAAGGATCTACATATAACCCCCTCCCTGGGGGTCAAACAATAGAAAAGTGGGTGAAGGGAGACAGCAGTAGGTGTAAGACATGAAAAAATAATAATTTATAAATTATCAATGGTTCATGGGGGGGGGGTCAGAAATGAGGAGCTGATATCAAGGGTTCAAGGAGAAAGAAATGTTTTGAAAATGATTATGGCAACATATGTACAAATGTGCTTGATGCAATGGGCGGATGTATGGATTGTGATAAGGACGGTAACAGCAACCAATAAAAAGATTAAAAACAAAAGAGGTACAGTCTCAGAAACTCGGAGGTGCAGTTCTACCCTGTCCTGTAGGGTCACTGTGAGTCAGCATAGTTTGGGGTTTGGGGTTTGTCGTTCTATTCTTCATTCCCTCCGTTCATTCAATTCAGTAACTAATACATTCCATTTAGCAATATATTCTCATGGCCAAACCCTAAACTTTATCATAAATCAGAATTGCTCCTAGCCAGAAATGGTTTCTTTCTTCTGCAACTGCCTCCTACCAAATATTTTGCCCCAGAGCCTTTATAGCAGAGGTGGAGTAAGTGGGGCTAATATCACACACCTCACCAAAGAGAAGCCTTTCCAGCCATCACATTAGGAGTGAATTAATTCTTTTTTTTTTTTTGCGAACCAATCACTTTATTGACTAGCGGCTTGGGGGCAACGAGGTCCGACGACGGCGGTCCGACTGAACCTCCCAGTCGCCGAAAGCAGGAGTGAATTAATTCTTAAGGTGACAATTTTGAATGGCCCACAAATGAAGTTATGGATATCCAAATGACCCTTGGCAAAAAAAAAAAGGTTGCCCACCCCTGCTCTGTAGGGTCACTGAGAGTCAGAATTGACAGCAGTGGGTTTTTTGTTCAGTCTTAACAGTTTGCTTTCTTAATCAATACATGATCCCTGGCTTGTGGGTGCCACATATTTGGCTTTCATTGTGTCTTGCTATGTCTCCCTAATCGTCTATTTCTTTATGAGAACTCTCTGAGGAGCCCTGATCCCAACACTTGATGTCCATGTCTTTATTGTTAAGCCCACCTACCCTTCCTCTGGCTGTGAATCCTGGCTCAATGAGTGGCATTGTTCCTCTTCTGATCCCTGAAGCAAAGATGTGGGAGATGCTACTCATTGTCTTCTTGCTTGTCCTTTGTCATCAAGTCTTGCAGTATTAGGTCCTAAAAGCCCCCACTCATCACATTGCCCTGTCATTACATCTCAGTCTGGTAACTGGCCCCCAAATTGGGGTTTTTAATCTTCATCTGGCCTTACTCCAGCACACATTCTGCCATGTTGCCAAACACAAATTAGAATTGATCACTTCCTCGCTATTAGTTCTTCAATAACTCCAACCACCTTCCGCATAAAGTTCAAATTCCTTAATTTAAAGGAAGTTCCATTAATGCTCTAAGCATTTGGCAAACTCCTTTAGCCTCATTTCTTCCCTTTCCCCAGTGTGCACACTCTTTGCCCAGCCAAACAGAATGCTCAGTTTCCTTCCTGTGTGCAGCATTCTATATGCTACTCATTGTGAATGGCTCAGCTGACATTTACTTATTCTTCAAAACCTAAACTAAGGAGTCATCTTCTCCATGAAGTCCCCTTGACCCTGTAGCCTGTTTACATGCTTTGATCAGCGCAGGCATACATAAACTTCTTAGTTTACCAAGAACAATATTCATTGTCTGAAGTAGTTCTCCACAGACTGGAAGCTCTGTGAGCTGCATACAGTCAGGGCCTTATTTCTAACCCAGCATCTAGTACAGTGCCTGACATGCAGTCAGAATTTGTCAAATGGCTGACAATGGAAAAGTAGACTTAGGACTTTTTCTTACATATTCTCAAAAGCAGAATCTATTAAAATTTTTAAAAAATGATGCCAAGCCTTGCCTATTAGATTTCAATTATGGTTGAAAAGGGAAAACTAACACTAAAAGAAAAATCTCCTAACCAAATACATACCTTATTTGAAAGAAAAAAATACTTTAAGCAAAGCAAGTGTTTTCCAGGGTGTAATGTGGTTCATTTTTCATTGAAACAGATATTGTGACTGTAGAGCCCTGACTCCCTTGCATATTTGTATTGTCCCAGACACAATTCAGTGAGTCCCTCACAGAAAGAGGCTTTCGAAAATGTGTGGTTTTCAGGTCTTCGTCGCATAGATTTGACTATCTGACCTCAATAGTGGAGCTTTGAAATGTTATATTTATAATACAGCAACAAGAGAAAGAAGAAGGAGAGATGGGCAATAATTTGGCGAACTAAATCAGAGCAGACAAGCTTTATAATTCAAACCACCAAGACTCCTGTTCAATAAAATGGCATATTTCAGCCTGCATTTTTAATTCAAATTCTAAAATCACCTTTGTAGCAGTAGTGTATGTAATATAGCAAATCACCTATTTTTAACTTTGGAACGCTTTGTTTCTTCACAGATTTAGCATCCTTATTTGTCTGACTTGGGCAACTAAATGTAACTTGCCTTTCTAAGCATTTAGAAGTAGGAGGGTGCTAAAAAATTTTTTTTAAAGGATCCTACTTAGTTAAGTTTAATTTATAAACTGGGTTTGGACCACAATTAATCTTTCTCAGACACATAGCCTCTGCTGGAGAAGGGAGGTACAAAATGCTTAAAACAGTGCCTGCTGTGCCCGTGTCCACGGCCATGCTACTAACAATAGGTGGAAACAACCAAGTGCCCATTTGAGGTAGTTAGTTTATTGTGCCAACCTGGCCGATGAACACATGTGGGGTAAATTGAAGAGCGGAGAGATAAATGACTTGGTGAGCCTCACCTTTCTAGTTCTTGGGTCTCTTGCTCTCTGATGGTTGGACCAGGGTGCAGCTGCCTTAGCCAGTTCCCTGCTTTAGCTGGCAAGGCTCACTTCCTGCAAGACATCCCTGAGGAGAAGCCGCATGGACCTACCCCGATGCAGCCCTGGGTGCTGGAGCAGCCATGTGGAGACCGCTGTCAGCGCTGAGATGCTTACACATTCGCTGACTCGGCTTTCCTCCTGCATTCAGCATTATTGCGTCTGTTTTGTGAGATGGAGGAGGACTTTGTGGACTGGTGTTGGACTTATGGGTATTTGGGTTAATGTTGGACTTGTGAGCTGGGCAGCACTGGGTTGGGATGTTTTCTTCATGCACACTTAACCTTTATATAAAACTCTCTCTTATACATGAGTTGAGGTGGATTTGCTTCTCTAAAGTACCCAAACTAACACACCATCAGAAGATACATGGGTCAAGAAAATTTTGTTCATGCACACATGGAATATTACCATCAAAAGAAATTAATCCTGATGTATGTGGGCCTTCAAAGCATCCAGTTGAGTGAAATAGGTCAATCACGAAAGAACAAATATGCTATGATCTCACCTATATGAAATAGGCATATATATTCAGAGAGAACTCAAAGTTTATTGGTTACCAAAGGGTAGGGGAGTGGGGATGAGGGAATTACTATTTAGGAGGCACTGGGGTTATGCTTAAGAGCCTTGGTATAGTTGGTGACTAACGTAGTGCAGTGCGGCTGCTAAATGAAAGGTTGTTTTAACAGTTAGCAGTTAGAAACCGTTAGTCACACTGAGGATGAAGGCTTCTGTAGATTTACAGCCTCAGAAACCTACAGGGGCTGTGCTAGTCTGTCCTAGAGGGTGACTCGACAGCAGTGAGTTTGGGTTTTAGTTATTATTGTTCCAAGCTTACGGAAACGAGGGTGGCTAAGCTGGAGAAGGATAATGACAACGGTTACACAACATGAAGAATGTAGTCCATGGCACTGAAATGGATCATGCAAAACCCAGAAAATGTCTCGCTGTGTGTATTTTATCACAATTTAAAAATATAGAATTACCACTTTCTGAGGATTTTCCATCCTATTGAGTAAAACAGATTCTCTTATAAGCGTACCACAGCATATGGTAAGTGCTATCATGGAGGCATGTGTAATGGGGATAAGAAAGTGTAGCCATTCATCTATGACAGAGTAAGGGCAAAGAGGTGGCAGGGAAGATTGCTTAAAGGCTTTGGGCCTGCCTGGCTGTGTGCAGAGAAGTTTGGGGAGTGAGTTGGTGCGGGCACAAGGGTGTTCCCAGCAGCAGTAGCCAACTAACCAGCCTACTGGAGAAGTGTGTTCACCTGGATGAGCAGCGAGTCCCCGGGCTACAGCAGGAAGAAGGATGAGTCTCTGAGACTCTGTGGGAAGTGGCAGGGGTAGGGTTGATACAGCAAATCTATTTAACAACGAATTCCCCAGGGTTTCTCCAATTTTGTTTTATAAATTAATAATCTTTGCCATTTCTGGGCACCACCTGTCTACTATTTACATTGCTCTAAATGGCTCACTTTTTTAAACTTAAAAGCCTGTTTTAGCTCTACATTCAGCAATAATATTCATGAAATTACACATTTGAAGTGCGAATCACACTTCCCTTATAGCCATTAAAATAAAAATAGCTAATAAAATGACATAAATGCTTGGTAGTGTATTACCTAGCATCATCGCTCATGCCGCCAGGCGCACATGTGCCACACTTTGGGAAATACTGCTTTTCATTAGTAAGCAATGTGAAAAGAAACGGCTTTACAAACAACTGTGTTTATTTTTGAAATGCAAGCAGAAATGAGGGGAATGATCTTTCTGTGAAACGACCGTCCAGTAAAGCAGTGTAGGAATTCCTGCTGAAAGCAGTCACGTAGTAAGGGACAGGAGACTAAATTAATTGAGTGAGGTGCAGGAAGGACGAAGGTCTGTGATTGTACAGAGAGAAAAGCTGTATCTGCAGACAAACATTCCGTAGAGCGAGAACAGACCTGCAACAAACGAGTTCCTTTTACGCTCAAACTCCAGAGTGGCCATGTCCAATATGGTAGTCATTAGCCACATGTGGCTCTCAAGAACTCTCCTAAAGTTGATGCCGACTCATAGCAACTCTTCAGGGCAGGGTAGAACTGCTCCTGTGGCTTCCAGAACTGTAACTCTCAAGGAAGTAGAATGCTGTCTTTCTCCCAAGGAGCAAGCGATAATGTCGAACAAGCTAGCTTTGCCGTTAGACGCTTGTTACAGTAAATTTACACTTTAATGTTGAAGTCGCACGAGCCACCTTTCAAGTGGCTAGTAGATATGATGTTGGGTGTAACAGGAATTCCTGCTGGAAGCAACCAGTCCTGGTTGAAAAATGGTGACAAACAAGTGGTAAGAGACAAGGTTAACTGAGTGGGGTGTGAGGAGGAAACTGTCCCATGAGGTTCTTTCTGTCTTTGCTGACAATTCGACAGGGCAGCCCTGCACAACACAACACAGACAGGGGGTGGACTTAGCATTGCCAGATTCCTAGACTCAAGGAGATGACCCTAAAATTAAACTGAAAAGACCAGCTGGCACACAACTTTCACCAGGTCAATTAGAGGACATTGCCTCGACTCATATGAAAAGCCTCCCTTTCCATAATCATGAATAATGCTGCTGTTCTGATAAGGGCTTTTGATGGCTAACTTGAGAGTAATAACAATGGAGAGATGGAGAGTGTTAAGTAATCACCAAACCTCCAGATTTCTTTACACTCAAATTCCCTCTACAGATTCCTTAAAATGAAAATAACTGTAACAGATGAAGTGATGGCCCTTAGGAAGGGTTGCAACTCTTGAAGGCTCTGTGTCTATAACTCTGTTGAGGTTTCTCTTGAGTAGCAACTATGTTCCTGACCAATCTGTCTGTCCAGGAGACAGATTATCAAACTTTTCATCATATTTTAAGAAATCTCCCCCATCCCTACGTATCACTTGATTTTTTCTTTTCAGTTTTCAGAATGTAATTTAATGCCATAGATGTTTCTATTTGATTCAACCAAGTGTAATCATGCCTCTGAACTTGAGTGTTCTATTAAAAAAAAGTGTTGAAAATAATATCTTCAAGTAAAGATGTAAGTAAAAGTATAGAAATAATATCTGCAATAAAGACAATATCTGCAATAAAGAGTCTATCTGAAGTGCTTACTATAAACATAAAAGTGTCAATCAATGTTTAGTCAAAATAAATTAACTAACTCCATTTCCACTCACACACAATGGCTTACTACTGGTGCATAGAGCCAAACTGCAGTATCCCAGCCTGTGAATCAGCCATTTGTCACATGACAACCTCAGCCTTAACCGCAATCAGTCAACCAACCATCATGGAGTATCTCTCTTGTATGGGACTCCAGTGGCGGTCAGTAGACCATATGGTTTTCACAAAGCAGAACGTATAACTGGCACAGTCAATGAATGTAAAACTAGATGACGATAGAAGAATTTCAAAAGCATACAACAGGGAGCACTCTGAACGCTCTGCTGATACCAGTGAGGATCCAGACAAATACTACATGACATGTCCTGGTCACTCTAAGGGAGGGGCCTTTAAGCAGCACGCATATTGACAACTTAAACTCTTGAGGACGGAGGGATTCCGATGAAGGTTGAAGACGTGAGTCCTGACTCTGGCAATGTGAGAGTATAGCACTGGAGACTGTGGCCAGACGTGAGAGAAGGCGCTTCCCCAAATGTGGAGCATAGTTTGCACAAGCACTGGTTCGACTCATGTATGAGTATGTATGTTGTATGTCACAAAGATTCTAAAAAACACTTGAAATATAACTTCTATGGAAATAATCTTTAGGATTTTTAGCTTAAGTTTCTGGCAGAACCTTTCAAAACTTCCACTAGAATGTTTGCAACATGCAAAAAAAAAAAAAAAGATGGATACACTTCCAAATGATACAGAGAATGGGAGGGGAGTTGTCCTGTGAAAAGAAACTAATTTAGCTTCAAGATAATCCCTATGATACCACATAAGAATGAGTATCAAGGCATCGTGCCTCTAAAATGGAACCTAACTCTGCCATGGAGGCAGGGTTGACCCACAGAGGCCTAAAGGACAGGCCAGAATGCCCCTGTGCGTGGCTGAGAACTGTGACTGCGTATGGAGTAGAAAGGCTTGTATTTCTCCCTCTGGGTGGTTGGTGATTCCAAACGGCAGACCATTGGGATCGCAGGCCAGCTCATACCCACTACACGCCACCAGGGCTCCTCTGGAAACTTGCCTACTTTTCATTATTTCAGGTCAAGATGAGTTGGGTCAAAAGGACACTTGTCAAAAACTGAACAAGTTTTCTTCTTCCCTGGGGGTGATTTTCTTGGGCCCTCAGAGACCTTCTCCCACCTCGTGTTCTCGAGTCTGTCCTACTCCAGAGATGGCTGCTCGCAGAAAGCAACAGGGCAGCGAAAGGGAAGATGCACGCCTACCTGTGTGGAGGCGGCGTGCTCACTTAGTCAGTACCTCGTTGAGGGAGTCAGGAAGAGCATACTCAGGGACGGAAACCCTTGTGTGGCATAGCTTCCCAGACTGCTAGGAAATTAGGATACACAGTGAGGAAAAGATCCCACCTCATTTCAGCAGAGCTGTGCTAAAGAAATCTGCTCACTGTAGGAAATAATTGCCCAGATATATTTCTCAGAAGGACGAGTGCCCAAGAGCAAACCCTATCTGCTGGCAAATATTGAGTTTAAATTGATTTCTTCTTCTCAGAAAATAAGAATATTTTTTAAAGCAATTCAATTCCATGTCAGTCAGAATTATTGACTTCAAGCAACAGAACCCAAATATAACCACATTAAGTGTTCTTGTTGTTGTTGTTTTAAGCATGTTTACTGCAAGAATAGAAAAAGAGAGTACTTTTCATTCAGCCACTCAACAAGTTTGGGTTAAACCTTTACCATGGGCCAAAGGCTGTACTAAGCAACAGGACTACAGTTGTGAACAATCAAGTCAAAATACCTGCCTCACTAGAGTTCTGTGTGCCCTGTTTTTGTGGTGTGCCATTGAGCCAGCTGTGACGCGTGTTTACCCTGCATGGCACCGTAGCTGTCCTGCAGAACTGCTCCTAAGGTTTGCAGGCTCCCATCTCTGTGGGGACAGAGGGGCAGGTCCTTTCTTTCAAAGCGCAACTGGTGGCTTCATACCTCTGACCTTTCAGTTAGCAGTGGAGGGCTCCACCAGTTTTCATTCTAATCAATATTAAATGTAACATTAAATGTTGGATAACCTAATATTCATAGAAACAAGTCTATCAGATGAAAGGAATGTAGAAAATAGGGAGGAGCTGCTGCTATGTAAGAGAGGGTCAACAAAGCGGCGTTTTCTGGGGTGTGACATTTGAGATTGGAATGAACCAAGGGGGCTAACTATAGATAAATCAAGAAGAAAGGAATTCCAAGCAGAATTAAATGTGCTGGGCTTGAAATGGAAACATGAAAGCAAGGGAGATTGAGTGGCTAGAGAGGGTTGAGTAAGAAGAGCAGCAAGAGCCAAGCAGGAGAAATGGATCCGTCAAGGCTGATGACCATGAGGACGACTTTGGATTTTAATCTCAGTGTGATGAGTAGTCTTAGGAGAATTTGAGCAATGGTAGTAGACTTGTACTAAAAACACAAACATACCGCTGGTTGCTTGGAAAAGAGATTTAGATTCTCCCTCACCATCATCCTTGTACTGCACCACTGGATGTTCTGTGTACAATCATAATAATCTACACAACAGTGCTTCCAACACAATAGTTAGCTTAGAATAAAAAAGGTTAACGTAGGCTTCTCCCGATAGGTGGAGAAGATTCAAAGACCTTAGAGACTAGCTAGTCAATAAAGTAACCTTGGTGGGAAAGAGGACTACAAATTACTACCTGCTGGGTCAGAGTCTAGAACCCATCAGTTCCAAGGGGGGAAATGAGGCTGTCTACTCTGATAAGACTTAGTGGGGAGAGAGAGTCTCAGAAACCCTCAGGGGCAGGTCTCCTCGGTCCTCCCGCTTCTGCATGAGTCAGAATCAACCAAGGGCAGTTTGCTGGGTTGGGTTTGGTTGTGTCTGGTCTCGTTCGGTGTGGTGTGGTTTCTTTTCCTGTCCTTTCGCTTTTTTTCTTTGGCTTCACAGGAGACATGCTTTGGCTACTGCTGAAATCCTAACAACTAATGGAAACTCCCAGATACCATCCCACTCCCAAGACATACATGGAACTTTGAGTGCTTAAAAAGAACAATAAGAAAGCCGGTGCCTTTTGCCGTTACCCTGTAAACAGATGTACGTTTTTGTTGTTTTGGTGAAGGCTAGCAGGAAAATCCATACAGCCTCCTTCATGGTGTTATTGAAGGTTCCATCCTTACGTGCAAATAGCCTCTAGTTCACTCTGAGAAACCTAAATCTAGGAACTGCTCACATTTGAGGATTTGTTAAGGGATCATGGCTGTCCACTATTGTGGATCAATTTAGGCCTCCGTTGATCAGACAGGAGGATTCTCAGTAACAAGAAGCATGTTGCACCCATTTGGAATCCCCACCTATTTTAGTCTAATACACCACTCTGGTTACAGGCCCCTGCTTGTCTCAACCTTATAATTGTTTCTTAGTGGTCAGACAAAGGCACTGGTTTCAGGTAACGTCCTAAAGAAAGAACACAGGGAATTGAGTCTAATGCCCTCTTCCATTAAGTTGCTCAGTATCATTAAGCCAGCCATCACACAGTCCTTGTTTTACTCAGGCCCCTTGTTCTAGTCTAAGATAATCACAATCTCAATGGAAATGCCATTGTCTACCTGCTGGAGCACTGGTCCTGGTGTCTACATTCCAGTCATCAGAAAGAAATAAAGGGAAAAGGAAATGATCCTCCCTTTAAGGATACTTCCTTCTTTAAAGAGCCATTCTTATACTCTTTAAGGCCAAACTTAAGTCACATGACCAAATATATCTTTATCACAGATAAATGTAGGTGCCACCTTCCAAGTTATATTACTGAGGAGGAAGAGAGGAAAAGAAAAATGCCAACACAGTTTGAACAGAAGCAGTAATTAAGTAAAATGTAAATACGCATTTTACTGGATGAAACGCTGATGCTTCTATTGGTGTGTATATATATATTTATGTTTATGTGTATATATTTATGCACGCTAGTTTATATAATGTGACAGGCTATCTTGATAGGATAATAAGACAGAACTTGTAAAGTTCAGACTGAAGAAGCACGATCCCCAAAGCTACTACAGAATTCTGTGTAGGTTGTTCGCTGAACAAAGGCCATGAGCCAAGGGAGGCGATGAAACCCCGACCACGCTCTGATCACTGAGCTGCCTGGGTATGCGGCTGCATTTGCCTATAATGGCAGCACCCTATTCTCCACCAAATATAGCATCTTTTTCTAACTGTATAAAGGCACTGCTTGAACCAGCTGATCATCACTCCTGTCCTCCTCGTCTACCTCTATACCCCACCCCACCTCCAATACCAGGGAAGAAAATAGATGACCCTTTTCTGAGGGCTCCCTCAGTACTGCACAAGTGGTTATTTCTAATCTTTTTTCAATTCCTTATGTAACTGAGTGGTCACCAAGAGATTCAGTAGTAGAGTATTTTTTATTTCTAGTAGGCCAATGGGACAATAAATTAAAGGGAATCAACTCCGCGCTGCATAATAATATGGAATACTAACTCCACTGTAAAGAAAGTAGGCCTACAATTGTGGAACCAAATGGGAGAAATGCTCTCTTCCTTCCTTAAAGATTGTAGACTTTGATATCTATAACAATAAATATGCATCCCGTATCGGTATCTTTGTAGGGACCAGTGTGTCTGTAATAGTAGTCACACCCTGGATGATCAGAACCCTAGAAAGGCTTTTAACAGTCCCCCCTTATAAAAGGCCTCAAAAGGGAGAGTTGGTGTTTGTGCAATACTTGGCACACCCCTTTGCTGCTCTTCCCTGCTAGAGCACCTCAGGGCTTGTCTAGCTAGACTTAATCAGACTTGGGGAAACGGACTTCAGAGGAAAGGTATGGATCCTGGGGCAAGATAAATGCAGTGTACAACATGGAATTTCTTAAAGATGGGTCTGTATGATAGAGATTAAGAGAAGGTCTGAGGTGTCTGTCCTGTGTGAAAAGCAAATGTCACCAGGCCTTTTTTCTGCAAAGAAAAACTGGCTAGTTTCTCCCAAGTGGTTTGCCACCACAACAGAGGGAGCCACTCAAACAAGACAGCAAGGCAAGGCACGGCAACAGGCAAGACAGTAAGCAGAGCAAAGACTGAATAAGCAAAGTACGCTCCGATCACTTAGCAGTCACCCACACGTTGAGGAAACTGACAGGGTATAGGGGGACAACACTGAACTTTCTAGTGGTCAGGTGGCAGGACCTTATTGCCTTGCCTCAGCCCCTATCTTGTTTTCCCATTGGCCCTTAGTCTTGCATCCTGATCGGCCCTTATTCCAGCCTAATGGTTGGCCTCATAATCCACGTCATGTGTGCCTCCTTATCCTGTGGGACTGTGTTACTCAGTAGGATATCTGGGCATGACCTCTGGAATGGATCATGTGAGGCAATTTGGGCTGGATCATTCAGACGTTTTGTTGTGCTTGCTATGACCAGTGGAGTGGGTCAGACGAGTTGGTAGTGAGATGAGTCATGGGCACAGCACCGGTGGAATGAATCATGTGAGGGAATTCAAGTGCGGTCCTTCAGACCTCATAGGTCATCCTGGCCTCTAGTTGATCCTGCCAGTGTCTACGACCCACAAAATGTTAGCAAGTTCAGTGTTTTTCCATCTTTAAATGTAGTACAAAGGCATATTCAGTGTGACATTTTCAACACTTTCCCATTTACAGTGTCATTCCTTATGGTTATACCCAACCTTGACAAGAACCTATTGCTAACAGGAATTGTGGGATTGTGGTGTGTGCAGGCACAGCAGTCCAGTCAGGGAAAATGTTTTCTTCCCACTCCCCATCTTTTGTTGTCTACTCAGAAGAAACAACTGTCTCTGAATGACAGTGTTGGGGAGTGACTTCTTCACAGTGTCCACGGGGAAGGAACAGAGGCTTCAGATGCCAAGGAGCAGTGAATATCAAATGGGGATTCGGGCAGGGCATAAGACGCCATTCCTCCATTCTCAATATACACCAAATCCAGAACTTCTCTACGAGGGCACTTTTTGAATTTCAATGAGATGAGTCTTCCTTTAATGACTGTCCCACAGACTTCAGGACACTCAGCACCAATGCTACTGCCTTCTATCTACTGATAAGCGGAATCAGTCTCCTTGAAATATCTCACACATCACCACCATTTCCTTCACAAAAGAGTTCTCTAAAATTACTTGCTTCTCTGTCGGGTTTCAAGAGTTTCAAAGCGGGTAATCATCTTGTCAAAGTGCCCAGCCCTTTCCTATGTTACCATTGTTTAATTGTCAAAAGTGCTCTGCAAACCCAGATAACCCGGAGATAAATGGCCTAACTCAGCGACAGCAGGGGGACCACTTCCCTTAGACAGTCACACGCTGTGTGCAGGAAGCTAATGTTCCTGAAGGGAGATAGGCAGGATGGCGTTTGGGGAGGGCCATTGTAATTGCTACGGTGTCACATTTAACAAGGATTTTTTAAGAGGGAGAAGTCAAATCTTTCCAAATGCTGTTGTTGTTGTTTTTCCCCCAAGTACTAGATGCCTTTGGTCGACAAGCTAAAAGGATATAATCAGGCGCTGGCACTGCCGCCCAGCGCGGTCCTTAGGGAGCTGCGCTCGGGAATGTGCGGGAGAGGTGGATAGCGGGTGTGCTTGGCCAAAGAGTGAGGAGGATGAAAAGAAAATGAGCAGATGTTTAGTCCCACCCTCCAGTTATTTAACCACTTCATTTTATTTAACACACCACCCACATATACACAAGCATGTGCACACATATTACCAGGACCCGAAATTCCACAAGGAACAGAAAACTCAACTTGTAGAGCTTCCAGAACAAAATGAATGAAAGAGGCAGGTGGACCTTTAATGCTGGATAACCCGGCCACTCTCTTATTTTTTTCCCTTTCTTCAGAAAAAGTAATGGATCTGCAACAGAAAAATGTTCCCGCTGTCCTCTTGAACAGGCTTTTGGTTTGCTGAAGCACAACAGGGAATGATAGGTTAAATCAAAGGGCCAGTGGCTCCCTGTTTTCTCAGAGGAAACACGTGTGAGGGAAGCAACAGAAGGCAAAGGCATGGGGGGGAGGGAGAGAGGGGAGGACAAAAGGGCAAATGAGAAGATGAGGGAGGGAGAACGATAGAACGAGTCTGCTCCTTCACTGAACGAACAGCGTAGTTTTCATCTTCAGAACAAAATTAAAAGCAAGTGCTCTGTGGGATGTGTATTTGCTCTGCCCTCCACACCAAGATGCTACGGACCCATCCTCACCTTGTGTACTGTACACAAAGCCATTGAAGGAGAAGAAAACTGCAGGGATCCGTTCACAAAGGTTGGCTGCTATGGGTGTGGCTACCATTTCATAATAAACTGTGGTAAGAGATCCCTTTCTCGAGAGAGAAAGGATCAAAATGGAAAAGAATGTGCTTTCAGAGCACCAAGGTGGTTGTACAACACAGGGTTTTATCTTTCCAAGAATGTGTGAAGATGAGGAGCCGATCAACTCTTGCTGATGTGAAAGCAGAGATGAAGGCCTGCTCTTTCCCATGTCTGCCCAAGGTCCTAAACTATCGCAGGATAGGAGTGATCAAAGGAAGTCCTTGACTGGAATTCCGGGATACTACAGAAGGCTAATTTTCAACATTAATTGTTCAAATGCACCCACAGTAGTTTGGGGTCCTCAAAATTATTTTTCAGTGATTACTGAGTAAATGTCTTTGGAACAACTAATATATGGTAATACTTTGCTTGATTTGCATCTCTTTCTCTTTGCACAGCAAAAAATTATAAGGTTTTTTTTTTTCCACAGAAAAACAGCTTATGTTCCCTCAGCTGGGATCAGTTTTTCAAGATAAGGCTAGAGGGAGAAGACCATTTGATTGCTGCCATAAGCATTGTGCTAAAATCAATCTAAACCAACAGGCCTTTCTATAAGAGCACTAAGCAAACCTTACTGAAAATGCAGGTCAAGATGGGGTGGGAGGTGGGGGAGGGGGGAGCATCTATGTCCCAGAGATACATTGATTACATTTCTGTTGATGAGTAAACTGGGTGGAGCAACCTCTCATTGGGAGAAAATGCCCAACAACACTTTTATAGAACCAAAGGGGAGAATACGTCTGGTACTATGTTCCTAATTAGACACTTTGACCTTGTTTCTATCCAACCCTTGGTGACCCGGGCCAAGTACTATAGGCTACGGAGACTTTGGCTCTGTCCTCTCTAGGCACACCACATCCTTCATAGACCACACCAGAAGGATTCAATGTGGAAACCCCATTAAGTTCACTGGGCTTTACCTCAAACTCAACCTGTAGCAAATTTTAGGAACTAACATACTCCCTTGGTCTTAAGCCTTCAACACCCTAATGTGAGGATACTTGGTGGTCATTGGACTTTGGTTTGAATCTCCTGCTTTGAGGATGCCCAATGAATGGTGGTCTAGGACAACCATATATTTATTCTTTTAATGCCCTCCTGACTTCTTATAAGGAGCCCTGGTGGCATAGTGGATTAGGCTGCTACTGCAAGGTCAGCATTTCAAACCACCAGCCAGTCTGCAGGAGAAAGATATGGCTTGCTACTCCTTTAGAGAGTTTCAGTCTGAGAAACTCACAGGAGCAGTTTTACTGGGCCACATTGGGTTGCTATGGGTCAGAAAGTTTGTTTTTTTTACTTTTTTGCTTTTCATTGTTTTGTCACTGTGAATGAGAGTTAAAGTTTTGCCCTATAACCAATCCTACTGGTTGTGTAAATAGTGTCCCGTCCCTTAATTTAGTCTGTACAAGTCAACAATTCATGTATTGTGATCTACAGCCATCCTATATGTGTTAGTCCAGGTTGACTAGAGAAACAAATTCATAGATACTCACATGTGTATAAGAAAGAGCTTTGTGCACAAGAGTAATCGAATATTGAGAAAATATCCCAGCCCAGTCCAGATTAAGTCCATAATTAGCCCATATGTCCAATACCAATCCAAAAATTCCTCTTCAGACTCACAAAATGCATGCAATGACACAGGATGCAGGAAGATCACAGGCCAGTTGGTGGAAAGTCTTGTGGATCCAAAATCTTGCTGATCCAGCAGATCAGCACTGGCAAGGATCTCCACATGGCTCTCCTCCAGCTCCAGGGCTCTGGCTGACAGCATGAATGTCTGGCAGGGAGTGAGTGTAGCTGGCCTACAGTGAGCTATTTATGTCATCCATGTCTCCAAATGGGGTTATCAAGCTGAGACCTGATTGACAGGCTAGACTCCACCCCTTCGCAAGTTGACAGGAGATTATGTAACTGCCACACTATACTTCCTTTTCTCAGCGGTGTTTTAAATTATATATTGCTGTTATTGTTGTTAGGTTCCATAGATCTTTTTGTTGTTGTTGTTGTTCCATGGATCTTATATACAACATAACTACGCACAACAGGACTAAAAACTGCCTGGTCCTATGCCATCCTCACAATTGTTCCTATGCCTGAGCCCATTGTTACAATCCACCTCCTCAACGGCCTTCTTTTTTTCACTGCGCCTCTACTTTACCAAGCAAGATGTCTTTCACTGGGGACTGTTGTTTTTTTTTTTAACAACATAGCTAAAGTATGAGAGATGAAGTCTCACCATCCTTGCATCTAAGGAGCATTCTGACTGTATTTCTTCCAAGATTTATTTGTTTGTTCTTTTGGCAGTCCATGGTACCTTCAATATTCTTTGTCAGCACCATAATTCAAAGGCATCGATTCTTCTTTAGTCTTCCTTATTCAATATCCAACTTTTACATGCACATGAGGCAATTGAAAATACCATAGCTTGCGTCAGACACAAAGTAATCTCTGTACTTTTCAACACTCTAATGAGATCTTGTGCAGAAAGATATTTTAAAAATGTATACATTGGCTAAATTAATGACACTATCAATAGAATTGTAGTTCTAGTGGTATAGTGGTTACGAATTGGGCTGCTAACTGCAAGGTTGCATGGAATTTTCAAAGCACCAGCCACTTAGCAGGAGAAAGATGGGGCTTTCTACTCCCCAAAAGAGATATAGTCTCAGAAGTGCTACCCTGTCATATAGAGTTGTTATGAGTTAACATCAACTCAATAGCAGTGAATTTTGCTTTCTGGGTTTTTTAGTCAATAGAATTACCTTATTTCCCAGACAGTTGATTTACAATGTAGCATAGAATGATAAGGTTGGAGAGGAGACAAGCCAATCAGCATGCAGTATAGCAACAATGAAACATACAACTTTCCTCTAATTCTTAAATGCTTCCTCCCCCCAACTATCATGATCCAAATTTTACCTTACAAATCCAGCTACACCAGAGGATGTACACTGGTACAGATAGGAACCGGAAACACAAGGAATCCAGGACAGATGATCCCTTCAAGACCAGTGGTGAGAGTGGCAATACCGGAGGGTGGAGGGAAGGTGGGGTAGAAAGAAGGAACCAATTATAAGGCTACATATTACCTCCTTCCTGGGGAATAGACAACAGAAATGTGGGTGAAGGGAGATGTCAGACAGTGTAAGACATGACAAAACAATAATAATTTATAAATGATCAAGGGTTCATAAGGGAGGGGTGAACAGGGAAGGAGGGGGGAAATGAGGAACTGATACCAAGGGCTTAAATGGAGAGCAAATATTTTGAGAATGATGAGGGCAATGAATGTATAAAAGTGCTTGACACAATTGATATATGTATAGATTGTGATAAGAGTTGTGTGAGCCCCCAATAAAATGATTTTTTTAAATGATAATAAGGCCTTGAAAGTGAACCTGTAGCATGTATAAACCATCGATATAAGAATGGATTCTAGGCTCACACTAAATTCTAGCCCAAATCTAAGACCACTTAGTTCTTACGACCTAGCCCTACTCCATCCTCACCCTTACAAAGAGACCACTGAAGATATGGGTGCTACAGCAATTTATGGTAAAGGAAACAAACAGTGCTCAGCTATTCAAAAGAACAGCATCTGGAGTCTGAAAGGATTGTCTTCAAATAAGCAGCCATCTGAGTAACTGGTGTCAGCGAAGTCCACAGAGAATAAGCAAACCAGCCTGTGTGACCTGTGGATGAAAAATAATAAAATCCAAATCTGAAGGAGGGAATGGTATCAGAGTTTACATTGCAAATACCCAGTTTGCAGAAGGGTATGGATGATAGTAGAAGCTCCAAACCCATTTACAGGGTTCCCACATTAAGTCTCTAGCGAATCTCCTCTGAACAGAGGCCAAGATGTAAATAGCTTTCCTATTTAGCTTTCCTGACAGAGAGCATTGTGAAGTCCATTATGGCAGATTAGTTAGGTTAAAATGTAATACCTTATCATTTGATCTCCCCTTTACCCCAAATTAAAATTATTTCCTACTTGTAGTGCTCTTTTTGATTAGAGTTTTTCCTATGTCTTGTCTAATCATTGTTGATGGGACTTTACTTGTTTGTTTGCTTGCTTCCTACTGGTGTTTTGTATGAGTTTTCTGTACATGAAATCTAGCCTAGGTAGATCTACAGTGACAGTAACTGGATTGATAATTGATAAAATGACACATGCAAGATCAGAAATGGGAAGCTAACAATGACCAGTGGTGAGAATGGCAAGAGTCTGAGAAGAAAGTTTTCTGAAATTGATTGTGATGATGATTGCAAAAATCTTCTTAATATGATTTAACATGATTAAAGTGTGTGATATATGAAGTGTATGCCAATAAAACTAAGTAAATAAATAGCTTGTGGTCAAGAACAATTATTTTGAATTTGAGTCCTCTCTCTTCCATAATTTGTTTTCCTAGATCAAGAAGAACTACATAAAGCCAATAGCATTTGCCATACATATTGCTGAGTAAAAAATTTAATTGCTTCAATATCAGCATTCAATATACTCTTATTTCCAGCTAACATTCATTACACTTTAATGTTTTATCACAAGAAATGACAATAAATTCACCAGGTTAACAATATATCTTGATTCTTAGGACAAATCAGTTGTCATATGGTGTCTGTGACTGACTGCCTTAATAAATATTGTTAATATTTTAATAATTTTCCATAAAACACAGAAATGCACTTTTAAATTACTTTTGAAAACCCCACAAGAATACACCAAAGTTTTATGACACATGCTATTTGCTACAAAAATTTGGAGATTCAGGACTTAAAGAGTTGCTTTTGTAGGTCATCCAAGCATAACTGATCCTTGAAATTTAATCAGCAGTAGACACCTTTGTGTGAGTGTCAGAGTTAAGGGGGAGAAAAATCCTGCTAAATGATTCTCACATCTAAATGATGAATTATTTAGAATTAATTTTTGAGAGGGTCATTTTTTCTGCTTAAATGTAATATGAGCAATGTCATGTCAGTCATGTTTAGGTTCTAGCCTCGGTGGATACATTTGAGTAGCAATCAGGAGGGGACTATTGTGTTCATTGTGTGTTTAATCTTACTTTGTTTCTCAATGAAAAGTCTAATTATAAAATCTTTAACTTACTTTCTACAATTCATCCTACCACACAGAAAGAAGTTTGACACTACTCAGTTACTTTGGATGTTCTCCATAGGATTACTTTTTTAATGCAATGAGACAGCTACAAAGAGGCAGACAAGTGTGACAAAGCATTTGCAATAAGACAGGAAGAAGCGAAATGGGATGAAGACATGTGAGTCGGAGTCTTCCCTCAGCTTCTGAACATAGCACAGGCACATACCTTCTTCCTAAGGCGAGAACGTCCAGAATGTGACTTATACCTCTAAATATAGACAAATACTTCTTAAATGCAAAGGTGGGCCATAAAGACTATACATACCATTGCACTAATATATTTGCATATGACTAATATTTAAGTCCTAGATGAATTCTGAATTTTTAGGAGTATTTGTGTTTGCCTACCACTGTTTGACTTGCAAATTTGGCTTAGAAATTAAATATACTTGGGATTATTCTAAAATAGTGTTCATTTTAGTCTATTGTGATTTCCCATCCACCCCTATAAGTTTCATGAATCCATTTCAAAGGAAGCTGGTCTCAGTATAGAACTCTGGAATCTTTTAGAATCTTTTATTGTTATTTTAGTTTATTATGGTAAAATAGATATATAACTAAAAGACTGCCATTTTTACCATTTTAAATTCACACAATTTTGACCTTTGACAATGTAGGGCTATCAGTTACATTTGCCATGTTGTGTTATCACTGTCCATTTCCAAAAGAAACCAAAGAAAAAGCCAGCAGCTCTTCAGCAATAACTTCCATTTCCTTCTCCTTCTAACCCTGGGTAACCACTATTAAAAGCATGCCTATGCATTTGCTAATTCTAGGTACTTTACATAAATGCAATGCTCCAATGAACATTGATATACATGTATCTGTATGAATCTCTGCCTTGAAGTCTTTTTGAGGTATATATCTAAGAATACAATTGCTGAGTCACATGATAAGTCTATATTTAACTTGAGAAACTACCAAACTGTTTTCCATAGTGGCTGCACAATTGTGTATTCCCACCAGAAATAAAAGAGGAACCTGATTTCCCCACATTCTTGCCATCATTTGCTATCTTCCATTTTTCTGATAATCGCCACCAGGGTGGCTTAGTGGTCATGCGTTCAGCTGAGAGCTGTAGAGTGAGCAGTTCAAACCGGCCAGTTGCACCTTGGGAGAAAGACGTGCTCTGGAAAAGAGGTACAGTCTTGGAAGATAACAGGGGGGCAGATCTACTCTGTACTACAGGGTTTCTATGAGTCAAGAATGACTCATGACTCAATGGCTATGAGGATTTCTTATATTTATTTTTTTGGTTAATGTGAAATGATATCTCATTGTCGTATTGATTTGCATTTCCCTAATCACTGAAGACATTGAGCATCTTTTCACAGGCTTATTGGCCATTTGTATCTTCTTTGGAGAGATATCAATTCAAGTTCTTGGTTTGTTTGTTTCTTTAATTTGTGTCTGTCTTTTTATTATTGAACTGTTCTGAGTTATGTATATTTTCTGAATATTATGCCCGTGTCAGATATAGGAGCCCTAGTGACTGAACCAGTTAAGGCTCAATGCAACACCTGCCACCACTACTCCTCCCCTCCAGCTTTCTCCATGGAAGAAAGATGAGACTGTCTGCTCACATTAAGATTTACACTGTTTTTGCTCAGAAAACATAACCCATCAATATGTTGCCTGCAAGAAACACATCTAGACTAAGAATAAAAGGCTGACAGACAATATACCAGGCAAGCTTCAACTGAAAAAAAGCAGGAGTTGCCATCCTAATCTCTGACTAAATTTACCTAATGGTGCAAACCATAAAAATAGACAAGGCTGGGCACATTATAATACTCAAAAGATCAATAGACCAGAAACCAGGAAGCATAATACACCTAATGAGAGACCCGTGAATTTCCTCAAACTACTCATCAAAAAGATGAAAAAAGAAATTTCAGACTCAACAATCATAGTAGGTGACTTTAATACATTGTTATCAGAGAAAGATAGATCAATGGGAAAGAAGCTCAGCAAGGAGGCTACAGAGCTAAACACTACAATTAGGCGACTGGACCTAAGAGACATTTATAGAGCTCTCCATCCAAATGCAAACATATTTACGTTCTTTTCAAGTTCACATGACTCCTTTTCAAATAAAAACAAACCCACATACTGGGACACAAGTCCAGCCTGAGTAAATTCAAACACATAGAAATCATTCAGATGTCCCTCTTGGCCCACCACGTCATAAAGCTGGAGATCAACAAAAGGACGACCAGAAAAACAAGGGCAAACAACTGGAGGATGAATAATGAACTCCTCTGATACAAATGGGTACTGAGCCTGATTGGAGAGGAAATTAGGAAGTTTCTAGAAATTAATGAGAATGGAAATACAAAATACTAAACCTATGGGATACAGCAAAAGTAGTTATAGAAGGGAGTTTGATAGTGGTTAATGCATATATGAATAAGGAAGAGAGACTTGTGACTGATATGCTACACAAAAGCTCCAGCAACTAGAACAGAGTCAACAAAACATAAATCAGAACAGAGTTAAATGAGTGGGAAGGCAAGAGAACAATAAAATATCAATGCAACAAAAAGCTGGTTCTTTGAATGGATCACCAGAACTGACAGTCTACTGCCAACCCTAACCAAGAAAAGGAAGAACCAAATATCAATAGCCAAGATGAGGGATAAGACCAGGGAAATCATAATGGACCCCAATGAGATTAAAAGGATAATCACAAAGTACTAGGAAAGTCTGCATTCTAAGGGACTCAACAGCATGGAAGACATGGACAAATACTTGGAAAAACAATCCCTCCCTAGATTAGCCCAGATAGAAGTTAAGAACCTCAAAAGAATCATAGCAAAAGAAGCAATAGATATGATTATCAAAAACTACCAATGAAAAAAGCTCCCAGACCAGATGGCTTTATAGGAGAATTCTACCAGGCATTCAGGGAAAACCTGACACCAATTCTTATTCCAAAACATAGAAAAGGATGGAAAACTCCCAAACTCATTCATGAAAGCTAGTATAATTTTGATACCTAAACAGAGCAAGAATCCCACAGAAATAGAGTACCGACCAATTTCTCTAATGAACCTGCAATCAAAAATCCTTAACTAAATATTGACAAATAGGAGACAAAAGTTTGGAAAACATATCATCCATCAGGATCAGGTGGGATTCATTCCAGGGCTGCAAGGATGGTTCAACATCAGAAAGTCCATCAACATTCTTCTCCACATTAATAAGAAAAAGAATAAGAATCACTTGATAATATCGACAGATGCCGAAAAACCATAAAAGCAACGGACAGCATCCAACACCCATTCCAAATTAAGACACTTAAGAAGATAAAAATTAATGGACAATTCCTCAAGTTAATACAAGCTATTTACAAAAATCCAACAGCCAATATCATAGTCAACGGAAAAAAAATTTTTTTTAAATCCCACTGAAAAGGGAGACCATGAAGTCCCTAGTCCCCACTTCTATTTAGCATCGTACTGGAGGTCTTAACAACAAAAATCAGCAGAAGGACATTAAAGGTATCCATCTGCGAGAGGAGAAAGTAAAACTATCACTATTTGCAGATGACATGATTCTATACCAGTGGTTCTCAACCTTCCTAATGCTGCATCACTTTAATACAATTCCTCATGTTGTGGTGACCCCCAACCATAAAATTGCTTTTGTTGCTACTTCATAGCTGTAATTTTGCTATTGTTATGAATTGTAATGTAAACATCTGATATGCAGGATGTATTTTCATTGTTACAAATTGAACATAATTAAAGCATAGTGATTAATCACAAAATATGTAATTATATATTGTGAAATATTTATTTCTAATTACAAATAAATGAAATTTTGTTTAGAAGCATGGTATAACATGGGTAACAGTCTTAATATAACAATGGAAAACTACATTTTGCAGCAGTATGCGTAAAAAAGCCAACATCAGTGCAAAGGTTGAGACAGCTTCTTCCTCACCAGGTCGGAAATTCTTGGGGCAGTCTTTGCAAGAGCACAATGAAGATCATCTTCCATAACAAGTCTACTTCTGTATTTAGACTTGATTACCAACAAGCTGGAAAACCCTGTTTCACAAAGATATGTTGTTGGAAATGGAAGAAGAAGGTACAACACAGTCTCAGACAGAACAGGATATGCCTGCAAACACTTGATCCACAATTTTGTGTCTGGCATTGTAGAGAAATCAGTTCTCACTGCATCGCTGTTAATAAGTTCAATGAACTCTTCTTTTACCCTCTCAGGAACATCTTCAATTTTGATTGTGAATGGGCTTCTTGAAAGTGCAAATGAGGTGTCAGGTAGAATTGGAAAGTACAATGAAATTTCGTCTGCAAGCATGTGCAAATGTTCTTTCACAGAAATTATCATTGTAAGCCTTCTGTCTGGTTGAATGCCATGTTCCTCAAAGAAAGCAGATAAGGTAGGTAACGTGTACATTTTATTTTCATCCCACTTTTTTTTTTTTGCCAAAGCGGAAGTTTCATTTGGAATGATCGGATCTTTTCAGACAAATCGAGGCATGTTGCATTTGGTCCTTGCACTGATAAATTTCACTCACTCAAGATGGCAACCAAGTATGCTATTTTCTGCAGTTCACTTTTATCGCTGAAAAGTGCTTTGAACTGCGGTCATGCTTTCTGATTAAAAAATGTTTTGAGTTCATCACGAAGCTCAAAAACATGTTTTAAAACTTTTTCTCTCAACAACCATCTCACTTCAGTGTGAAACAGCAGAGCATTATTGGGTGCATCCAACTCGTTGCACAGTTGCAAAAACAGTCGACTGTTTAAAGTGCTCGCCTTTACAAAATTGACATAACTTATGACGCTTTTCATTACTTCTTGTAACTCTTGTGGCAGCGTCTTCATTGCCAATATTTGCTGAAGAATCATACAGTGAGTTCAGATGACTTTTGGTGATTCATTCTGTACCAAACATTGAAATTCAGATCAACATCCTTGCATGGCTGGAGCACCATCTGTGCAAATACCACAAACCTTTTCCCAAGAGATCTTATGCTCTTTCAGAAATGAACCAACTGTGTCAAATACATCACGTGCAGTAGTTGTCGTTTCAGGAGGTTTGCAAAAAAGAAACTCATCTTTAAAGTCACCATCATTAATATACCTCATGTAAACCAGTAACTGTGAAGTTTGTAACATCTATAGATTCATCAAACTAGATGCTAAATATTGGAAGTGGAGCAGATTTAATTTCCTGCATTACCTGATCAAGAATATCAGCAGACATGTCATCTATTCTTCTGTGGACAGTATCATTGGATAAGGAAATTGCACTCAAGTTTGTAACAAATTTGTCTCCGATCATAACTCAAACAATGTCTTGGCCGCTGACAACAGTAAATCCTCAGCAATGGTGTGAGGTTTTCTGAATGACACCAAATATGAAGCTTCAATGGCTGCTACATTTTGTTTGTGGTACTTGCCACCAGTGTCAAGTCTGGCTTTCTTGAGTCTATCAGCTTTGCTTCTAAAATAGTTGGTATCCTTGCTGGCAAAGCTCATATGCTTGATTTCAAAATGGTGTTTTAGTTTGTTCAGCTTCATAGATTTGGCTGATAGAACTTCACAACAAATAACACATTGCGGTTTCTCAATTCCTGCTGTAATTATTGATGTAAAATCATACTGTAAAAAATCCTCACTATATTTCCTTTTCTTAACGTTCTTCTCTACATGATTCATTGTCATGGAATGGTTTTCTAATGAAAATGATATGTAACAGTAGCTTTAATAATAGAAAAGATGATACATGACATAGTTCAGTCAATACAGTTCATTAAAATTTCCTATGATTTACCATTCTCTGTGTTGTTTTCTTTACATACCTGTTACTACTATACAGTGGCAGTATTCACATCAACCACAGCAGAATATAAAAAGACCGATTAGCATCCAGATTAAGTTCCCATGGTATAGATATTTTTTTGCAGTAGTTAGTGATTTTACAGTATATGATTTTACATTTACCCAGTAATTATAATTCATGAATTGTCGTTTCACCTCCAATCCTGCTGCTTTCAACAGAGTAGCTGCTTTTAACACAACAGCTGCTTACTACACAGCAGCTGTTCTCTACACATGTGTGACTAATCCGCATAAGTACATTATGGCACCAACCCTGTCACATCCACCTGTATTTGTATGGGGTGTATGTAATGGGGTTGGCTCAATGATGTCATGATTCCAGGTACTCATATGTGGGCATATCAGCATGTGGGAAGATCCGCCTGGAGATGGATAGAGGAGCGGTGTCTCGGTTCCTAAGACCATCAGAACTATGTGTTTTCCTAATGTCTTAGGCAACCCATGTGAAAGGGTCGTTCGACCCCCAAAGGGGTCGCAACCCACAGGTTGAGAACAGCTGTTCTATACAGTGAAAACTCCAAAAGCTCCGCAACAGGAGTACTGGCAGCAATAGAGGAATACAGAAGACTGGCAGGATACATGATCAACAAACAGAAGTCTATTGGTTTGCTATATACATCAGACTAGACCATGGAAGAGGACATCAAGAAGTCAGTACCCTTCACAATAGCAAAGAACAAATTGAAATATCTAACAGTATATCTCACCCAAAAATCCCAAAATACTTATACAAAGAAAACTACAGAACCCTACTACAGGAGACCAAAAGCAACATTCACAAATGAAAGAATATCCCATGCTCATGGATCGAAGACTCAATATAGTAAAGATGTCGATCTTACCCACGGCACTATGTAAAATACCAACACCCTTCTTAAAAGAATTGGAAAAAGTGACCACCAATTTCATATGGAGAGGGAAGAAGCCAGAATTAGCAGAGAACTCCTTAAGAAGAAGAACAAAGTTGGAGGGCTTGCCTTACCTTACTTTAACACCTACTATAGAGCCACAGAGGTCAAAACAGTGTGCTATTGTAATAATGACAGATACTCAGGCAAATGGAAAAGAAAAAAAATAAATAAATAAAGCAGAAATAAACCATCAGCATATAGACAACTGAATTTCAACAAGGGCCCAAAAAAGCATCAAGCAGGAGATGGATGCTGTCTTCAACAAGTGGTGCTGGAAACAAGGGCTATCCACCTTCAGAAAAATGAAACAAGAACCTTACATAACCCTATGCACAAGAAAGAACTCAAGGTGGGATCACAGACCTAGAAGGAAAACCCCAAACTATCAGGACCATCAGTGAAGGAATCGGGACAAATTAAGAAACTTGGTGCAAGGAAGACATAGGCTAACTGTAATAGGGAAGGGTACACACAGAGAAGCTGAAATCAACAAATGGGATAGACTAAGGATAAAACATCTGTGTGTGTTGAAAGACCTCACTATGAGAGTAACAAGAGAACCCACATTCTGGGAGAGGATTTTCAGCAATGACACATCAAAAGGCTAATTACTAAAATCTGCAATACCCTCCTATCCTGCAAAAAGAGGAAAATAGTTAGCCCCCTGAGGAAGTGGGCAAAAGACCTAAAAAGAAGTTTCACGAAGGAGGAGACCTGAATGGCCAATAAACATATGAGAAAATGCTTCTGATCATTAGCCATCAGAGAAATGAAAATTGAAACAACTATGAGATACCACTGAACACCCTTGAGGATACCCAAAATCAGAAAATCAGAGAGCCACAAATGTTGAAGGGGATGTGGCAAGATAGGAACTCTCCTCCATTGCTGGTGGTAGTGCAGTTATGCACAGCCACTGTGGAAAGCCAGCAAATGGAAATTGAGTTACCTTACAACCCAGCAACCCCTCTACTGGGCATATACCCAGAAGAGGTAAGAAATAGACCACGACCCTTCATCTGTGCTACAATGTTTATTGCAGCGCAATTCACAATCGTAAAGAATTGGAAATGTAAATTTCTCTCGATAAATGAGTGGGTTAGAAAACTCTGGCACATACATGCAATGGGTACGACATATCCCTAAAAAGCACTGATGATCATATGAAGCACATCACCTTATGGGAAGATTCGGAGGAAATTATGCTAAGCAAAGTTAGCCAATCACAAAAGGACAAGTAGAACATGAGTTCATTGAGGCAATTATAATCAGCACAGGAAATATAGAAGAAAAGCCACGTATCTCACACTTTATGGGTGATGTACAGGCAATTGGGCAGGGGACAGACCAAACATAAGGATGTACATGTTGTTCCAACAAAAAGCAGAGGTCGGGGGGAGAACATGGGGAAAAAGGGGGAGTTGATGGCACTTGGGGAGCAGGGAACTAATCCACTCAGGAGGAGGGTATTGTCTCCAAAGAAATAGGAGTGTGCATGCAGCCCCACCACAGCATGCCAAACTTGAGAGCAATGTAACCACATGGAGGAACTCATGAACAAAGAGGCCTACAGGACCAACCCCTATCAGAGCCAAACTGACCTCCTTCCTCGAAGTATGTGCTACAGAGGACACCACTAAGCCTACAAGTTGGAGAGAGGGGCCGGCCTGCCATGCCCAGACAGAAGCAAACCAAGAAGGAAAGAGAGAGAGCCAGGGACTAGAACCCTACTGGCAAACCATGCCCTGATGATGGCATCCCTGCATGGAGCTGCTAAGGCACAGAGAGGACTGTAGGGCCAACAACAGCTCAAGATGTGATGTCCCTTGCTGGAGCATACCATGACAGAGGACAAGACTGGAGACACACGGCAGAAAGTGAGTCCAGTCTGACATCTCCACAGGGTGCAAAACAAGAAGGGAACATAACAGTTAAGCAATGGGAGCAAAGCAAAGCCACACAACTCCTGAGGAGCCCCCCAAAATAGACCTCAGGGTAGGAAGAGCAGTTCCTGGAAGTCCCAGGACCTGTGAAGAGATAGTCATAAAGGTCAATGAACAGACCTGGAATTGTGTATGTATACCTTTTCAGTTATTTTGTTTGTTTGTTTGTTTTCTCTTTTTATTCAATCTTTTGTTTTCTTTTTGTTTTGCCTCCATTATTGTTGTTTTGCCTACCTGTATATGATAGCCATGGGAAGCAAGCTGAGGAAAAAGGAACAGGATCAATGGTTCCAGAGGGACTTGTGGGGAGGAGATGGCAGGGGGAAGGAGCAGTAAGCAAACAATGCCATAGACAGGGGAACAACTAGGGAATTAAAATCAACAATGAGGAAGACATAGAGATCCTGGTGGTGTTGGAGCAATAGCAATCTAACTGAGAGGAATTACTAAGAGGCAGAAGAAGGGTGAGTGTGATGGTGGGGCAGGATTAAGTTAAAAGAAAACAGGAAAGATCTAGGAAGCAAAGCTATGGATATAGGTATAAATATAGGTGTGCACTTGTGTAAATATGTTAATTCATAAAAATAGAGGTATTGGCATAGGTACATATATTTATATGCAATACATTGAAGAAGTGGACTATCTTTGGGCCTCTGGGCAAGCCCTCCCTCAACACAAGAACACTTTGTTCTACTAACCTGGCATTCTATGATGCTCACCCTCCCAACACAATCCCTGAAGACAAAATGGGTGCATAGTAAATGTGGTGAAGAATGCTGATAGTGCTTGGCTATCAAAAGTTATAGAATCTGTGGTCTTAAGGGTTTGAAGTTAAACAAGTGGCCATTTATCAGAAGCAACAAGCCCACATGGAAAAAGCACACGAGCTTGTGCAATCATGAGGTATTGATGAAATCAGGTAACAAACAGCAGAATACCCCAAAAAACATTGCTGAGAATGAAAGCAGAGACCACAAATCTATCTGTAGACAATAGGACATCCCCTCACAAACGGGTCACAGAGAAGGAATGAGTCAACCAGGGTGTAGTATAGCACTGATGAAACACACAATACTCCTCTGGTTCTCTGAGGCTTCCTCATCTCCAACTATCATGACTCTAGTCCTACATTTCAGTTGTGGCTAACACTGGTACAGATAAGAGCTCACAACACATGTAATCCAGGTCAGATAAACCCCTCAGGAACAGAAATGGGAGTAGGAATACCAGAAGAGTAGGGGGGACGTGGGGGAAGGTGGGGAGGAAGGGGAAATTAATGATCATTGTATAATCCCCACCACCACCACCACCACCACAAAGGGAGATGAACAACAGAAACTTGCATGACGGGAAACAGTGGTTTGTGTAAGATATGAAATTAACAATAATTTACCAAGGGGTCATGATGGGGGTGGGTGGGAGAGGAGCTGATACAAAGGGCGCAAATAGAAAGTATATTGTTTAGAAAATGATGATGGTGACATATGTACAAATATGCTTGATACAATTGGTGTATGGATTGCTATAAGAGCTGTAAGAGCCACCAATAAAATTACCTCAAAAAAACAAAACATTTACAGTCTTAGAAACTATAAGTTAGAATTGGCTACTCAGGGCCCTTTGCTCAAATACTATATGAATTTGAGGATCATTTTTTCTATATCTGAAAAAATATATTGAAATTTTGTTAGAGATTATGTTGAGTCTGCAGATCACTTTGAGTAATATTGACATCCTTATAGTATTAAGTCTGATGATCCATGATCACAAGATATCACTTCATTTATTTAGGACTTCCTTAATTTCACTGAAAAGTACTTTATAAATTTCAATATACAAGTATCATATGAAAATGAGGACCCTCATTTGGGAGAAGATAAATTGGTTTAAACACTTGAGTGTTTAGCAACTTCTAAAACTAAAAAAACACCACTTGTTTTTCAGTATGTTTACTATGGTGGCTTGCATGTCACTGTGATGCTGAAAGCTATGTCACTGGCATTTCAAATGCCAGCAGGGTCACCCAAAGTGAACAGATTACAGCAGAGCTTTCAGACTAAGAACAGACAACAAAGAAGGAATGAGCTAACCACTTCAGAGGAGGTAGCCACTGAACACCTTATGCACGGTTTGGAAACATTGTCAGAGCCTGCAGGCCTGGTGAATGGAAGTAGACCATTGTCAAAGACGGTACCCAAGGATGAGGCCCTCAGGTTGGAAGGCACTCGAAATGTTACTGAGGAGCAGCTGTTTTCTCCAAGTAGAGTCAATGATGGTGACGTGACGTGGGTAGCATAAACCCTGTGGGAACAAAGTCTTCTGGACCTTCATCTGATGATGGGGCATTACTCAAGGTAAAGAGAAAGCTGCAAAAATTTGCTAATGATAGGAACTTGGAAGGTGTGAAAATGAAAATTGGAAGTGTCCAAAATGAAATGAAACTCATAAAGTTCAATATCCTAGGCAGTCATGAGCTCAAATGGACTGGTATTAGCCATTTTGAATCAGGAAATCCTGTGATCATCTATGCCGAGAATGACACAATCAAAAGGAATGGCCTCGAATCCATTGTCAGAAAGGACATTTCAAAATCAATATTGAAGTTCAAGGCTGTTTGTGATAGGATAGATCTATACACACCTTTAAGGAAATCCAATCAATACAAAGTTTTTAGATTTCTGGACCAACCTCCAAAACTAGTGATAAAGAAATTGAAGAATTCTGCCAATGAATTCAGTCAGAAATTGATCAATGCAATCAAGATGGATTGATAATTATTTGTGATTGGAAAGCAAAAGTTGGAAACAAAGAGGAATAAACAGGAGCTCAAAAATATGGTCTTAGTGATAGAAATGAAGCTGAAGATCCCATGATAGAATTCTGCAAGATCATCAATTTATTCATAGTCAGTACGTTTTTTCACCAAAACAAAATGTGACTAGACACATGGACTTCTCCAGATGGAATACACAGAAACCAAATTAACTAAATCTGTGTGAAGAGACAATGGAGAATCACAATATCAGTAGCTAAAACCAGATCAGGGGCCACCTGTGGAACAGACAATTTCTCATATATAAGTACAACTTGAAGAACATTAACACAAGTTAATTAGAACCAAAATAGGACCTTGAGTCTCTCCTGTCTGAATTTAGAGAACGTCTCAAGAACAGATCTGATACATTGAACGCTAACTACAGAAGAACTGATGAGCTGTGGGAGGACATCGAGAACATCATTCATGAAGAAAGCAAAAGACCATTAAAAAGACAGGACAAAAAGAAAAGCTCAAAGTGGATGTTGGAAAAGGCTCTTAATCATAGAGAAGTTAAAGCAAATGGAAGAGAGCACAAAGTCAAAGAAAAGAACAGAAAATTTCAAAGGACAGTGTGAGAAGACAAAGCCAATATGTTATAATGAAATGTGTAAAGACCTAAAGCTAGAAAAGCAAAACGGAAGAACATGCTTATCATATCTTAAATTGAGAGAAGTCAAGGGAAAAATGCAAGTCTCAAGTTGTAACAGTGAAAGATCCTATGGGCAAAATATTGAACAATGCTGTAAGCATCAAAAGATCATGGAAAGAATACATAGAATCACTGTAACAAAAAGAACCAGTTGACATGCTATCATTTAGGATGTAGCATATGAGCAAGAAGCAATGATGCTGAAGGAAGAAGTTCAAGCTGTATTGAATGAATTAACCAAAAGCAAGGCTCCAGGAATTGATTGAATACCCATTGAAATGTTGCCACAAGCTGATAAAGCACTGGAAGCAGTCATTTGTCCATGCCGGGAAATTTGGAATACAGCAACTTGGTCAGCTGACTGGAAGAGATTCATATTTGTGCCCATCTCAAAGTCAGGTGGCCCAACAGAATGCTCAAATTATAGAACCATATCATGGATAGCATATTCAAGTAACATTTTGCAGATCATCGATCAATAATTGTAGGAGCACATTGACAGAGAGTTTCCAGAGGTTCGGAAGAGGATGGGGAAGAAGGGGTATCATTACTGATATCAGATGGATCTTTGCTCCAAGGAGAGGATACCAGATAGAGGCTTACTTGAGTGTTATTGACTATGTCCAGGCATCCATTCAACTGTGTGGATCATAACAAAACTATGGATAGCCTTGAGAAAAATGGGAATGCCAGAACACTTCACTGGGCTCATGCAGGATTTGTGCATGGTTCAAGAGGCAGTTGTGAGGACGGAACAACTGCGTGGTTTAAAATCAGGAAAGGTGTGGGTTTAGGGTTGTATCTTCTCACCATGCGTATTCAATCTGAATGCTAACAAGTAATCAGAGAAGCTGTATTATATAAAGAAGAATGCAGCATGAGGATTAGAGGAAGGATTATTAACAGCATGCGATATGCAGATGATACAACCTTGCTTGCTGAAATTGAGTAAAATGTGAAGCACTTCTGATGAAGATCAAGGATTGCATCCTTCAGTATGGATTAGAGTTTAATGCAAAGGATACCAACATTCTTACAACTGGACCATTGTCATCATAATGATAAATGGAGAAAAGCTTTAAGTTTTCAAGAACTTCATCTTACTTTGATTGCAATCAATGCTCATGGAAACAGAAGTCAAGAGATCAAAAGACATGCTGCATTGGGCAAATCTGCTGTACAAGACCTCCTTAAAGTATTCAAAAGAAAAGATATTACTTTGAGGACTAGGTGAGCCTGATCCAATCGATGGTATTCTCCATTGCCTCAGATGCAAGTAAAAGGTTGATATCGAAAAAGACCAAAGAATTAAGGTGCTTGAATTGTGGTGCTGGTGAAGAATATTGAAAGTAACACAAATCTGTCTTGGAACAAATATGTGCAGAGGGCTCCTTAGAGGCAATGATTGTGAGACTTTGTCTTACATGGTTTGGACATGTTGTGAGAAGAACCCAATCCCTGGAGAAAGACATCATGCTAGGTAAAGTAGAGAGGCAGTTAAAAATAGGAAGGCCCTCAAGGACATGAGTTGACACAGTGGCTGCAACAATGGTATTAAGCACAGGAACAATTGGGAGGATGGCACAGACCTGGACAATGTTTCCTTCTATTGTGCATGGGTTGCTATGGGTCATAACTGACTCTATAGCACCTAACAACAAGAACAACCTTGAGTTAGTTTATTGTGCCAACCTGGCCGATAAACACATGTGGGGTTAATTGAAGGGCGGAGAGATAAATGGCTCAGTGAGCCTCACCTTTCTAGTTCTCGGGTATCTTGCTCTCTGATGGTTGGATCAGGATGCAGCTGCCTTAGCCAGTTCCTTGCTTCAGCTGGCAAGGCTCACTTCCTGCAAGACATCCCTGAGGAGAAGCCACATGGACCTACCCCGATGCAGCCCTGGGTGCTGGAGCAGCAATGTGGAGACCCCTATGAGCACTGAGCTGTTTACACATTGACTGATTCGGCTTTCCTCCTGCAGTCGGCATCATAGCATGTGTTTTGTGAGATGGAGGAGGACTTTGTGGATTGGTGTTGGATGGGTTAATGGGTTAAAGTTGGACTTGTGGACTTGGGCAGCATGGGTTGGGATGTTTTCATGTTGTGCACTTACCCTTTATATAAAACTTTCTCTTATACATGAGTTTCTTGGATTTGTTTTTCTAAAGTACCCAGACTATTACAAACCTTAAAAAAATATGTATACAAATAATTAACAATCTACAATCTATCAGGGGCCATGCAGGTCAGGTGGGTGGAGGAGGTAGGGGAAAAAATAGGAGCTGATCCCAAGGGCTCAATGGAAAAGAAGTGTCTAGAAAAGAACAATGGAATATATGTATGAATATGTTGGATACAATTGAAGTATGGTTTGTAACAAGAATTGTAAGAGCCCCCGATAAAATGATTTTTTAAAAAAGAGTATGGTAATGCTGAAAGAACATGAATCATCTTAAAATAATAATAATTGTGGCCAGCTACATATAAGAGAGAACCCTTAAGATATGTAAAATAATTATCAAGTGTAACACACAGTCAAAAGAGTTATTGTTTTCTGTTAACTGTTGCAATACAATTAAAAATTGATGAACTGAATGGCGAAAATATATATATATATATATATGTCTACAACATGGCACAGCAATAATAGTTTAGCACTGGTGCAAAAAAAGAGGATGATAGTTGACCCAAACTAAAAGGCTTAGAATTGAGAAACAAGATGGACTGACACAGTGGCTGCAACAATGGGGCCCAACATAGCATCGATAGCATCAAGCATCACAGCAGCAAGCGCAAGGATGGAGAAGCAATCAAGAGTGTACCTATTGGTTGTACGTTGGGTTTTTATGAATTGGAACTGATTCAATGGCACTGAATAATAACCACATTCATGTAAATATAGTAAAGCCAATTCATAAATCAGATCCAGATGTGTCAGCAAAGAATTTTTAATTGGGAGTGCGGAAGAATAACCCAGGCAAGCACAGAATTTTGTTTAAAACATAAGCCAAAAATCCTTGGAGGCCTGTGAAAGAGTAATTGGAGCAGAAAGCACAAGGCAGGCAGATATTATATTAAATCATACATCTCAACAAGAAAAAACTGCAAGACTGCATGACAGTAGTAATGATCAACTACTTCTACCCCCGAGACTTCCAGCTGTCTGGTGTTGCCCATATCAATGCTACCTTCTCTTCTATGCACTTGGGTAATTCTCATGAAGGAATCAATCTACATAATGTCACCATCTTTAGGCAAACTAAAGAGAGGAACCCATTCTGACAAAATTTACAGTATCAAAGAAAAGGTGTGATGATTGATTTCTGTGTTGCAAATTGATTCTGCGCTAGTTCAAGTGTTTACAGAGAATGAGTCTGTGGTCACAGAGGTGCTAGTTTTAGAAAACAGGGGAAGGAATAAGGAACAGCCTAACTGAAAGAAAGCTTGGGTCATTCGGCCTTGCATGTCCCATGACACCGCTTGTTCCTGCTTTGTTCAGAACACAGTGGAGACACTTAGTTCCCCCAAAGGAGAAAAAAAGGTACCATCAAATCCAGAGGTCACAGTTTTTCTTGTATTAGCCTTCGATTACCTATTAATGTGCCATGCTCTAGATGACCATGAAATTTATGCTCCAAACTAGGAATTTTGCGAGGTCACACAAACAAACAGAAACCTCTTCCCCAGAAGGCAGAGCTGCAATGTTGTTGTTACTGAGTGCAGCACAGTCCATTCCAACGCAGGGCCACAAAGTGGGTCTCCCCCTAGGGTTAAAGGAGTCCTGGTGGCAGAGTGGTTCTGGGTTGGGCTGCTAACAGCAAGGTCAGTAGTTCGAAACCAACAACTGCTCCTGAGGAGAAAGACCAGGCTTTCTTCTCCCAAAAGGAGTTACTGTTTCAGAAACTCACAGTGTCAGTTCTACCCTTCCCTATAGGGTCACTATCATTTGGAATCGACTGGAGGGCAGTGAGTTTGGTTTGGTTTTAGAATCTTTACTAAAGCAGATCACCAGGCCTTTGTCCCCCGCTAGCAGCTGGTTAGGTTCGATGATCCAGCCACCTTTTGGTTAGCAGCCAAACGTTTACCTGATATCCCCAGGGTTCCTAGGTATGCAAAACACACAGGAAGCAAGCTGGGTGGTCAGGCCTGGCATTGCTGAAGGTAATTGTGATTCTAATAATGCTGTTCACCTAGAAAGGGGTACCTACCCTATTTCTTCATTTGGCATGTGTTACTAACCCCCTGGCTGTGAAGATGCTGTTTATATTCATCCTGCCTCACACTTCTTAGGCTTAGCCTTAGTTAAGGGGAGTTTTCTGTCTGATAAAGGAAATGCCATCCTCAATCACAGGCCCAAGGGACTGCCTCTGTTACTTATTTATTTTCTGGTGAATGCTTTGTCACCAGTGCTCAATTTCATTTGCTAGAACAACTTGTAAATATAACACCATCTGAGAATGTCAAGCCTTTTCTGTTTCTGTGTTATGAAGTTCATCTATTTCTAGAGCTCTCTCTATAACTACCAGCTTTTTGGTCTATTTTTTAGCAACCCTTTGCTCTGGCGTTGATGCGGAGTTCACGATAAAAAAAGTGACTGGTTCAGCTAGCAGTTGCACATGACTCCAAGCTACCAACACCTGGGGAGTCTCGGTCTTTGCTGAGCCTTTGTACCACCTCACAAAGGAAGCGGGCTCCGTCCTTGATATTTCTGCTTCAGCAGAAACTTGTCCCAGGTAGCCTTTGCAACTAAAAAAGAAATAAAATATCAGAATGATGTGGCTAATGCTACACTGAAATGATTATTTCATGTTATGTAATGGTTACACAAACATCACGTCAGACCTTTATACCTTAAATGTGGGCTTGAGAGGAATAAAAACTCTACTTAGAATTTGAGCCTCTGTCTGCAGGGCTGGCCTCAATCCCAATTAAATAGAAGACACACACACACACACACACACACACACACAGAGAGAGAGAGAGAGAAGAATACACTTCAAAGGAAAGCACTAAACCTACAGCTCAGAGAGAGGGGGGCTGTCTGATCAGAGCAGACAGGAGCCAATGAAGAGGGAAGGGAGAGAGAGTGGAACACATCCTGGCCCACCAAGGCCTAAGGACGATATTCCTGCTCAGAGCAGTCAATGCACAGAAAGGACCATAGGGCCAAGCCCACCGTGAGACATGATGTTCCTCACTGACCTATAGTGCTACGGGAGACCACACTGGAGACACAATGCAGGAATTGTGCCCGATCTGACCCCATGACTAACTAAACATTATGGGCATACAACAGAGCAGCAAGGGGAGCAAGGCAATGAAGTCTCCGGGGAATACCAAAAATCTACTTTGGGGTCAGGGTGTGGCACCCCATCAGATTCAACCAGAAAACACTCCTAAAGGTCAACAAACAGACCTGGAACTATTTATAGGCTTTTCTTTTTTGCCATTGGTTGTTGTTGTTTTGGTTTGTTTTTTGTTTTCTTTTCTAGTTTTGTTTTGCTTTGTCTTATTTTTGTGTTTATTATTGTCTCCGCTTGTCTATCTAGGTAAGCTAGGGGGTAAAAACAATCTAGAGGAGAAAACAACGGGACCTACAGTTCTACATGGAACACGGGAGAGGGGGAGGTGGTGAAATGAAGGGGGGTGTCAACAAACATAGGGACAAGGGAACAACAAGTCATCTAAAACCAATGGTGAGAAGGGTATAGGATGCCTGGTGGGACTTGATCAAGGGCAATGTAGCTGAGAGGAATTACTGAAACCTGAATAAAGGCCGAACATGATAGTGAGGAAAGAGCTAGGAGGCAAAGGACATTTATAGAGGTCTAAATACAGGCATGTACATATGTAAATATACTTAGATGTAACAGTAGGGAAATAGATATATGTACATATATGTACATGTTAAATAGTAAGGTAGTATATGGATGTTGGACCTCTACTCAAGTACTCCCTCAACACTTTGTTCTAATAATCTGACATTCTGTGATGCTCACCTTCCCGACACGATTGCTGAAAACAAAATGGGCAAATAAGCAGATGTGGTGAAGAAAGCTGATGGTGGGTACCCAACTATCAAAAGATATAGCTTCTGGGGCCTTAAAGGCTTGAAGATAAACAAGCAGCCTTCCAGGTGGGAAGCAACAAAGCCCACATGGAAGAAACACACCAGCCTGTGTGATTATGAGGTGTCAATGGGATCAGGTATCAGGCATCAAAGACCCAGAACAGAAAACCACCTCAGTATGAATGAGGAGAGGGCAGAGTGGGGACCCAATGCTCATCTGTAGACAATTGGACATCCCCTCACAGAAGGGTCACAAGAAGAAATGAGCCAGTCAAAGTGAAGTATAGCACTAACAAAACATGCAACTTTCTGCTAGTTCCTTAATGCTTCCTCCTCACCACTATTATGACCCCAATCCTACCTTTCAAATCTGGTTAGACTAGTGTGTGTGCACTGGGAGAGATCAGAGCTGGAAACACAGGGAATCCAGGACAGATAAACCCCTGAGGACCAGTAATGAGAGCAGCAGTACCAGGAGGCAAAGGGGAAGGGGAAGGTGGTGGGGAGAAAGAGGAAATTGATCACAGTGATCTACATAGAACCCCCTCCATAGGGTGTGGCCAACAGAAAAGTGGGTGAAGGGAGACAGCGATTGGTGTAAGACATGAAACATATTTATAAATTATCAAGGGATCATGAAGGAGGGTGGGTGTGATGGGGGAAATGAGCTGATGCCAAGGGCTCAAGTAGGAAGAAGATGATGATGAAAACATATGTACAAATGTGCTTGACACAACGGATAGATGTATTGATTATGATAAGAGCTGTAAGAGCCCCCAATAAAATGCTTTTTTTTTAAAGAATTAGAACCTCTGTGATGAGATTTTTTTTGTTTTCACCATAGGGTATCCATTTCCTCTCACAACAAAAATACACTCTTCAGCTTTATTCACTAAAGCAAAACATCAAGACAACCAACTCCAGGGAAATTTTGGCCAATAAAATGCATAGAACCGTTCAATCATCATAAACGATGATATGCATATTGAGTTTCTTTTGTGCCTCCAGGAATTATCTAAAGATTGGCCCAATTTTTATGCTTCTCTTTTACCGTGGAGGAAGGTTCCTAAATCATCTGCAGCAAATAGAAGGCATATCTAATGGTGCTTATCAGGGCTTTACAGTTCTAAGTTTATTCTTGTTCACCACCTTAGTTACATTGTGGAACAAAGCATATGCCCAGAAATTTGGAAAAGAGTTTTGGACAATCCTGTAGACAACTGAGCTCACTCACCAAATATGTATTACAAACCTAGTCCTGTGGTAAATCTCATTGGGTAGCATCATGATAAACGGAGAAAAGATTGCAATTGTCAGAGATTTCATCTTGCTGGTTCCACAACCAATGCTCATGGAAGCACAAGTCAAGAGCTCAAAGGACACGTTGTACTAGGTAAATCTGCTGCCCCAGAACTCCTTAAAGGACTGAAAACCAAGGATGTTACTTTGAGGACTAAGGTGCACCTGATCCAAGCCATGGTATTTTCAATTGCCTCAGATGCATGTGAAAGTTGGATATTGAATAAGTATGACTGAAGAATAATCAATGTGTTTGAATTGTGGTGCTTGAGGGAAATATCAAAAGTACAGTGGAATGCCAAAAAAAACAACAACCCCAAACAAATATGTCTTGGAAGAAGAAGTACAGACACAATGCTCCTTAGAGGCAAGGATGGTGAGACTTCATCTTACATATTTTGGGCATGCTGTCAGGAGGGACTGGTCATTGGAAAAGAATAGCATCCTTAGTAAAGTGAAAAAGTAGAAGACCCTCAAGTAGATGAATTGACAAAGTGGCTGCAACAATGAACTTAAACATAAGAACAGTTGTGAGGCTGGCATGGGACCAGGTGGTGATTCATTCTGTTATGTAGAGAGTCATAACTTACCCAATGACACATAAGTACAACTGAACATAATACTTAACATAGCTTGTCTCAGATTATAGTCACACAAACATTATTAGACTTTATTATTATCCTCATTTTAAAAATTAAGAAATTGAGGGTTTAAATTGTTAAATAAATTTCTCAAAGTTACTCTGCTAGTAAAGGTTAGAACTAGGTTTTTAATGAAAGAGATTTACCTCTAGAATTCATAGTATTACCCAATATGCATACTGCTATGTATTACCTAACATACTAGACATGTACATTCAAAATAGATATGAATTAATATGAAGAGGTAACCCGCCAAAAACCCAGAATTTATTTTTTTCAAAGCTATGTATTTAAAATTTTAACAAAGCAACCTTATCACCTTCAAAGTACTCTCCATTACAGTTAATACATTTGTCAAATCTGTGATTTCATTCTTGGAAACATTTTTCAAACTCATGTGTTTGGAAGGCTGACAGCACCCTCCATCATTTTTAACCTCACCCCTTCTACATAGGCAAATTGCTGTCTTTTCATGACCCTCTGCATTCATGGAAACAAAAAGAAGTCACATGGAGTAAGGTCAGGTGAGGAAGGTGCATTTGGCTAGAGAGGCATGCTGTTTTTTGCCCCAAATTGGCACACGGAGATGGCTGCATGAGCAGGTGCATTGTTGTGGTGGCAAAATCAGTCCCCCATCTGCCACAAATCAGGCCTTTTTTGGTCACACACTGTTACACTATCTTTTCAGAACCTCTAAATAGAAAACTTGATTAACAGTCTGACCTGGGGGAATGAACTTCAAATGCACTACGAGTTGACATTTTCATTCATCAGGGAAGTTGACAGACATCCACAAAGAGGTTTGTCATTAATCGACATATCACCTTATTTGAAGTGAAAACCACTCGTGCACTCGAGTTTTCCCATGGCACTGTCTTTATAAGTTGTGTTCAATATCACAAAAGTTTATTTGTTTCCCCCAAAGCAGGAAACAAGCTTTCACAGCCATACACTGTTCTGTTAAATTAGCCGTCACAAAAAACGAGGTTTAAGTAAATGGCTTTAATGAAAAAATTCACTATAACCAGAAAGAACCTTCCCTGGAGGCATCACTGTGTGCACTAACTCAGAGTGAGTTGCTTGATGCTCACATAGTGGAAAAATTGTATCCGTTTGGGGGCAGGCACTCCCTCGTATACCTTGGACAAACTATAGGTAGCATGAATATGCCAAGAAAAGACTTTAAGTAATATTCTACTCCTGAAGAAAAATGTCCCAGACAGCATAATCTTTCGGCCAAGAGGAGTTTACTGTAAGACACAGTGAAGAAAAGAACCCCAGGGGCTTTTCTTTGTTTTTGTTTTCTCATTTTTGTTTTTTGTACATTTGTTCCTGGCTGGAAAATATTGACTATCCCATGGACTGCCAGCAGGATGATAAACCCTGAACGAGAACATCATGACGGACATAGCCAGGAATGTGTGTTGTTCTGTTGTAAGCAGGGTGGCTATGAGTTTAAATTCACCAACCACTCTGTGGAAGAAAGATATGTTTGTCTGTGTTGAGATTTACATCCTTGGAAATCCTCTGGGGCAGTTCTACTCCATCCTATAGGGTTGCTATGAGTGGAATCTACAGAAAAGGGTTAGGTTTGGGTTTTAATATTTGTTTACTAATAGAATCTAATAGTCTAATTAAAAATTCCCTATTAAAATGTGATGTTGACATGGTTGTGCTCTATACTTTCCCTTAGAAAGGGAACTCAAAAGATATGAGTACAATAGCAAAGTATGGTAAAGAAATTAGTTGGTGCCCGACATAAGAAGAAATAGAGTCTGGGGTCTTAAAGGCTTGTTTCCAAACAAGCAGCCGTCTAAGTGAGATGTCTAGGTGAGTGGGACCTAAATCCCACATGGAAGAAACACAGCAACATAAGTCACCGAAGGATTATAAATCAGATCATCTGAAGCTGAAGGAGGGAATTGTATCAGAGCCCAAACTGTGAGATTCTGGTTTGCAGATGACGGATGAGAGTGGAAGCCCAAGATACATTTGTGAGATCTACATAGGAATAAGCCCCTGGTGATTTCCCTCTAATAGAGGATGGGAAGAAACTGGTTACCAAACACAGAGTACCGGAGAAATAACTACAGGATATCAAAATGATAAACCTGACTTGAATGGTTAAAACCATTCAGTTGATCCATAACCCCCACCCCACCCTCAAGTGCACCTTATTCCTCAAAGTAACATCCTTACTCTTCAATACTGTAAGAAGGTTTTATGCAGCAGATTTAGCCAATGTAATATGCCTTTTGACCTCTTGACTGCCACTTCCATGAGCATTGATTATAGATCCAAATAAGACAAAACCCTTGACAATTTCAATCTTTTTTTCCATTTATTATGATGTTACCTATTGGTCCAGTTGTGAGGATTTTAGTTTTCCTTCCATTGACTTTCAATCTATACTAGAGACTATAATCCTTGATCTTCATCAGCAAGTGCTTCAATTCCTCCTTATTTTCAGCAAGCATGGTTGTACACCATAAGTTGTTAACAAGCCTTCCTCTAATCCTGATGCTGGACTCTTCTTCATATAATGCAGCTTCTCAGAATTTTTTCTAGATAATGTAAATGATGTTGTCTTCTATTTCCAATTATTCATTGGTGATATGTTGGAAAGCAAATTGGGTCTGTGTATTATCTATTTTACTTACCTACAGATGTTTTAATAGAAAGGTCACAAGTAAGTGACTTTAATAAACATAAGTTTATTTTCTCACAGATCAGGAGGTGATAGTCCAAATTCAGGTGTAGCTTTAGAGAAAGATTCTTTCTAGGCTATTTAAGCTCCTAGAGCTGCCAGTAATCTTTGGTATTTCTGGGCTTACAGATGCATCTGTCTCTGCCGTCTGTCTTCTCCCCCTGTGGATGTCTATGTGTCGTCTGTTCTTTTTATAACACAGAAGAGACCAGATTTATGACTCACCTTTTGCTGGTGGTGAGCTCATTAGCATAACAAAAGGAAGGGCCCTATTTTCAACAGGGTCATATTTTCAGGTATAGGATTTAGGATTTCAACATATTTTTTTAGAGGGGGGGAGATACAATTTAATCCATTACATTAACCTCATATCATGCAACCCTGTTTTAATAACTTATTAGTTCAAATAGTTTGTTGTTTTGTTTTGAGGGCGAGATCTTTTCTTTGGAGCTTATAAAAATGGCTGAAAAAGACAATCTTATTTTGTCCTGCCCAAGTTGTATACTTTTTATTTCCATTCTTGCTTTATGGCCTGAGCTGAACTTCCAGTATGCTGTTCAGTAGGGTTATAGAGATGAGTCACTTGACATCCACAGTATGTCTGTAAAATCAAATCACACTTTCTGTGATTTGGATGTTCTCTGAATATCAGGATACAGCCACTGGAGACCACTTCTTGTCCTCTTTGCTGCTGCTGCTGCTGCTGCTGAGAGTGTCTGGGAGGATCAGAGCAAGAGGAAGTAGATGCTCAGGGAGTAGAACTGTGCCTATCCTGATGCTGTTCCATCCACCTGAACACCAGTATCCAACATCCAACATCCCAACCACCTTCATAGCTGTCTGCCCTCTGGGCAAATCCAGAGAGCCCTCAGCCCTACTGGCTTACCTGTCTGTTCTCCAACTACGGCTCAGCGCTACAAAAGTCTAGATTTAGGTCTTTAAAGCTCTTAGGTGGTTATAATAAAGAAGAGGAAAGCTACTTTCCCTTTAAAAAATACCCCCAAAAGCCTTGTGGGATCACAGAGTATATGGATTATTATTGCTTGAATGGGTGTCAAACAAAACATACCTAAAGTATGTATTTTTCTGTTGTGGGTGAAATAACTGTGTGAAATATCTAGGTAAATAGGTGAAATATTATATAAATGTCAATTCTTTGGATTGATAATGTTCAACTCTATATTTTTCTATATTGTTATTGTTATGAACCACTGTGTTAGTTCCAACTCATAGCAACCCTATACAACAGAGTACAGTGCTTCCTGATCAGAGGGCATCTACACAATTGTTATTATGTTGAGTTCTTTGCAGCAGCCATTGTATCAATCTCAGTGGGGGTCTTCCCCCTTTTCACTGATCCTCTACTTTACCCAGCAGGAATTGTCAATTTCTGATACAGGTAGGTTGATGTCTCTAGTTATCCATGTTTCATTCCAATAAGCATTGAGACTTATCAAAAAGGTAATAATTTTTCAGCTTACAATTTGATTAAGTCCTTTTTATAACTGATAAAAGAAAGTTATAAAAATGTGCAAATGGATAGTTATCTAGATTCAAGCCATTCACGTTCTCAACCTCCACACTAATATTTATGTTTGTCGAGGTCTTTTAACACCATGGGTAATGCACCATTGTAGAGTAAGAGGGGATGGGAAATAAATCGTTCTTTTGTAAAGTGTAGGATGGAGACTATGAAAAAGGAAGTAGAAAAAGGGAATCTGCCCACTGCCACAGGTGATTTCTCAAAGCACCTTCTCAGGAAGATCCAATTTAGTACACAATCCATAAGAAAACTTAGGAACCCAAATCAGTGTTCTTAGAGCTCTACATGTCAGACCTATCCCCCATAAAGGCTTTGCCTGCTCCCCAGGGTATGACTGCTCTAATTTGTTCTAAATGAACTGGTTTGGATCCGACCCTCTGAGACAATGATAGGAACTCTGGAAGATCTCCCACAGAAAAGCATACATACACCCATAACTCAAAATGTTCATGCAATTTTAGGGAATTCACGGACCCCCGTGAATCTCATGCTTTGCTTCTCAGTGAAGAGCTCCTAGTCAGAGCCAATAATCTAGTTTAAGGATGAAGGTCAGACACAGAGGAATTATCTGATTGGAAACAGTGTGAACCATTACTTGAGGGATCAGATAAGTGGAGGCACTGTCCAAGGGGGGCCATTTTGAAAGGCTCCTTCTTGCCTCTTCTTAAAATCCTTCAGTCTAATATGTCCTACAAGTAGAATTAGAATTTGAGCCTCCTGAATTTCTGTTAAATAACAAACCTTTAAAATAAATTTGTTTATTAAAGTTACCAAATAAACCAAATGCTTCTGTTTGTAATCCCATCTTAATCCATTTGTCATTCTGGCAGAGTATAAATGAGTCCCAAATGCTAAAGCTTGTATTGTAACAGAAAATTTTGCTGTGTTGGAGACAAATATTTGTTAAGTCTAATTTTTTATGGCAGAGAGTTTTAAAGATCATTATTTCAGAGGCATCAGAACTGCTCCATTATCCCTGAAGCCTTCCCCCCTCCCCGATCCTAGAGCCCCTCAACAAGCAATGGTAGCAGCCCCGCACCAGGGCTGTTACCTACATGTGTCAGAGCAGAACCAGGTGAACAGTCATTTTTCTTTTGAGGAGCTGGGGGTGGGGGTTGGGGGGAATAATTTTTCATTCCACCCTCAGGACAAGATTCCAACAACAAAGAGTATCTCCCCCAGATTAAAGTAATGCACCATATGCTTAAACAATGGATCATAGGAAATTGCAGGGTGCCTGCAGTTATTTTTCCCCATTGCATATAAGCATGACTCTTTTGTCGTTATCAAATTGACAACTGGCTCATTTTGATCTGCTATGAAGAAAGTCAAACTGCACATTACTCAATGAGGGGGAAAGTAGCAAAAACACCCATTTTATTACGAAGTCTTGATATAATATCAGCACCCTCTATCCATCTCAAAACTCCAAGTAGATTCTGACTCATTGTGACCCTCTAGGACAGGCTAGACCTGCACGTGTGGGTTTTCAAGATGGTAACTCTTTTTCCTTTCCCAACACTTTTATTGGCACATAATTCACAAATCATACAGTTCACTCATTCAATCATATTAAGGAGGATTATACAGTTACCACCACATCAATCTTAGAGTACGCCCCCAGTGTTAAACCGCATTTAAAATGAGTTATGCAATCACAATCAATTCTAGTACTCCTTCCCCCTCCACTTCATTATTACTCCCAAAATCCCCTTTCCCACTATCGCCCACCCCTGCATTCCTTATAACCCTTTGTATCAGTTATTCTCATTATGATTCCACTCCTCCTGTGCTTCACAGCTGGGGAACCCTCTTTAGAGGAGAAGAAAACTATATATAGTCTTGGCTTAATGAACTACTATTTAACTCATCAAGATCTTAAAAAATACTGCTTAAAACTTCACTAGGCAATGTTTCTCTGTTTTAGGGGTTGTGCATGCCAGAGGGACTCAACTGACAGTGATGGTCACCAACAGAAGCATCTGGAAATGGACCTTCCGGTTTCCACAATTTGAGGAAGGAGCATTGTGCTATTGGCATCTAGTGTGCAGAGGTCAGGGGTGCAGCTAACCATCCTACAACACGCAGGACAGTTCCTACTGCAAAGACGGACCCTGCCCTGAATGTCAATAATACTGAGGTTATATAGACTCCCATGTGTAAACCTGTACTTATCTTTAAGGCAAGCACATACTATTTTTGCATTTATTTGGATTTCTGCAAAAATAAACTAAAATGTTAGAAAAATCAGCTTACTCGTGGACAGCCGCCTCTCACCCCAGAAGAATTTACTTCAGAAGACAGCACTGAAGATACAGCTCAGGGTGAGAGACATGTCTGATCAGAGCACACAGGAGCAAATGAAGGGGGAAGAAAAGAGAGTGGAACACATCCTGGCCCTCCAAGCCTTGAGGATGATATCCCTGCTCAGAGCAGCCAATCCACAGAAAGGACCATATGGTCGGCCCCGCGACAAGACTTGACATCCCTCACTGACTCAAATTATTGTAAGATTCATTGGTCCAATGTGTCCACTGTTTGTGCTCATACTTGTGCTCTTTCACAGATCAGTTTCTTTCTAAAGTGTACGTTTCTGGGCCATGGTGATTGTTGTTTGTTGTTCGATGATAGTGCCTGTTTCGACTCATAGCAAGCCTAGAGACAGTAGAACAAAAGTGGCCCCGTCCTGCACGATCCTCACAATTGCTGCCGTTGCTGCAGCCACTGTGTCACTCTGTCTTGTTGAGCGTCTTCCTCTCTTTTTACGGATCCCCTAGTTTACCTGAGTATGATGCCCTTTTGAAGGGACTGATCCCTCCTGATAACATGTTCAAAGTCCATGAGACAAGTCTTGTCATCATCATTCCTAAGGAGCATTCTAGTTTTACTTCTTCCGAGGCAGATTAATTTATTCTTCTTGCAGTCCATGGCATCTCCAATATTCATCTCGAACACCATCATTCAAATACATCAATACTTGAGGCTTCCTCATTCATGTTCATTGTCCAGCTGTCATGTGATATCTTAAACACGCTCTCTATCTCCCTCCCCTCTACACCCCAGAGAACATTTATCTCAAAGCACGGGCTCACACACTGTAGAGATGGGCAAGGCTCAAGTCAGTGGATGCTCCTCCTAACACACGCGTGTAGTTGCAGGGTTCCTGACCCCAAAGTTAACACATGAAACAGTAGGCTGCTGTCTCCTAGGCTGTAGAGGGGAATGAATTCCAAGGGTGGCAGGAAATACGGCAGGACACTGACTCACATTCCCAGAAACATGGATCATACCATGAGAGCCAGATGCAAGATCCAGAATGAGCAAAGGTCTACGAATCTTTTCCAGGATGTTCATATATATTTTATGCAAAAAAAAGTACCCCTAGGAGGTTCCCTTAAAAAAATCATTTTATTGGGGGCTCTTACAGCTCTTATAACAATGATGAAAATAAGGAAGAAATGGGTAGGGGGGGCACGGGGCACTAACCCACCCAAGGAGAGGGTATTGTTTATATCTCCACAGGAAAAGACAGACCAGACTTCAAGGTGCTCCAAGATGTGAATGCACCATGCCAGCACGGAGTAGGGAACCAGTGGAGAGGTCTGGGGGGCTGGCCCCAGTCCCAAATACTAAGTGGATGCCTGCCACTCCCCCGAGAAGAAGTTATTTCAAAGGATGGCACTGAATCTGAAGCTCCGGGAGAAGGATATATCTGACCAGAGCACACAGGAGCAGATGACAGGGGAGGAGGAGAGACTGGAGCACATCCTGGCCCACCAGGCCTTGAGGACGATGACCCCAATTAGAGCAGCCAGTCCACAGAGAGGACCACATGGCCAGCCCCACTATGATACATGATGCCCCTCACTGACCCATGGCCCTGTGGAGTACAACACCAGACACGCAGTGTGGGAATTGCACCCGATCTGATCCCGCCAAACTGAGGCAAGGCACTGGGGGAGTGCAGCGGAACAGCAAGGGAATGGAGCAGCAAGGTCCCCAGGGAATGATGAATGTGGACTATGGGGCCAGGGCATGGTGCCCCAACAGACTGGACTGGAGAACACTCCTAAAGGTCAGCGATCCTTGAACTAACTACAAGCTTTTCTTTCGTGTTGTGTTTTAATTTGTTCTTTGTCAGTGGTTTGTTGTTGTTGCTGTTTTGTGGTACATTGTTGCTTGGTTTTGCTCTGTCTTGTTTTTGTGCATGTTATTGTCTCCACAGGTCTGTCTAAATAAGATAGGCTGGATGAACAATCTGGAGGAGCAAACAACGGGACTGACGGTTCCAGGGGGACATGGGAGAGGAGGAGGTGGTGGGCAGGAAGAGGTGTTAACAAACCCAGGGACAAGGGAACAACAAGTGATCCAAATTGGTGGGGAGGTGGGTGTGGGAAGTCTGGTAGGGCATGATCAAGGGTAATGTAACAAAGAGGAATTGCTGAAACCCTAGTGGGGATTGAGCATGATAGTGGGACAGGAGGAAAATCAAGGTAAATAGAGGAAAGAGCTGGGAGGCAAAGGGCATTTATAGA
>NW_022107431.1:49078940-49084083 GCF_000313985.2 Echinops telfairi | reverse complement strand
GGAGGAGGTCACATATAGATCCTTGTAATCAGTTCCCTACCATCATCATTTTCAAAACATTTTTTTTCCTATGGACCCTTGGTATCAGCTCCTCTTTTCCCCCCTCCCTACTCCACCCTCATGAGCACTTGATAAATTATAAATTATTATAATTTTCATATCTTATACTGACTGCTGTCTCCCTTCACCCACATTTCTGTTGTTCATCCCCGGGGTGGTGGTGGGGGGCAGGTTTATACATCAATAATTGCTATTTTTGCCCCTTTTTCCCCTTTCTACCCCTATCTTCATGGATTGCTACTCCCATTACTGTTCCTGAATGGTTTATCTGCCCAAGATTCTATGTGTCGACAGCACTTATCTGTACCAGTGTACGTGCTCCAGTCTAGCTGGATTTGTGAGGTAGAACGTGGGTCATGATAGTGGGTGGTGGGGGACACATTAAAGAACTAGAGGAATGTGAGTGTTTCATTGATCCAGGAGGTTCTTTTACAATGAATCAGGGCTGTGACTAGATTAAGGGTGCTTCATGCACCTCTAATCCCCTACATCAGATTAGTTCATTACATCAGAGCACACCATAAACCATGATTACATGACTGCCATGATAGCATACCTGTGAAACCAGGAATCGTGGCCCAGTCCAGTTGACATACCACCTTAGTCTTCATATATGGATATGAGGCACATGGGTCAGGCACACCTGGTCCTCAAGTTTATGCTTTGCTTTGTGACACTTTGAAGAGATGTCTTGAAGCAGATTTGTCTAATGAATGCATCCTGTGATTTCTTCCATGGGTGTTGATTGTGGGTCCAAATAAAATAAAATTCTTGACAACCTTGATCTTTTTCTGATGATGATAGTCTTACTTCTTGGTCCGGTTATAGCAATTTTTGTACTTTTTTATATTGAAGTGTAATCCACACTGAAGGGTGCAATCTTTGATTTTCATCAATGTTTCAAGTCCTCTTGACTTCAGCAGCAAAGGTTGGGTCTTGTGCATTTGACAAGCAGTTGATGATTCTTCCTCCAATTTTGATCTGCATTCTGGTTATAATTCAGTGCCTTTAATTATTTTCTTCACATGCAGATTAAGGCCCATATTGTTCATTCATTTATTCTACCATCAAATATTAAGTGAAGGCCTACTATGGCCCAGGCATTATTCCATTTCTGTAGGTACAACGGTGAGTTTTAAAATATGCAGATTTCAGCTTTCGTGAAGCTCACATTCTCATGAGATCAGGGTTTGGTCCATATCCTGAAAAATGTATACATTTGATACATTTCCTACATGTCATGAAAATGAAACCAAAATGAACTATCAACGTTCCAATAAGCCAGAAATTTGCCTTATACAGAAAAGAAGTCTGAAACTAAAGGATAGCAAAAGTAGCCCCTATTTTCATCCCTTCCTGCATCCATCTCTTTCTCATGTAGCATTTAGTTTCTCTCAATTAACTCATGAACTGTTATTTCCTTGAGTCTGGGCCATGATTGTGGCTTCTTTTGGCCAAGTGCATAAGGCAGAAATGCTGTGTTCCAAATTGAAGCCTAAACCTCAAGAGGTCTTGCGTGTTTCAACTTGCTCTTCCACTTCTGTTCCTATAGCAGTAGCATGAGAAGGATGTGTCCAGCTGGTCTGCTAGAGAATGAAAGCCATTGGAAAAGAGCCAAGTCATACTAGCCGACCCACTCATGCCCAGCCTAAATCATTCAAGCCCCAGTGGCCTTCCAGAATCATGAGGAAGCCCAAGTCAATCCCACCTGTGTGTGAAAACATTTATTGTCCCTGAGGTTGTGTGGACATATTGTACTCAATAGTGTGATAACGTAACTCATAACAGGAAACAAGGAATTAAGCAGTTTGGGATTAAGTGTGACAAGGAATCCAATTTCCTTTAATGTATAATTCTGCACCCTCAATTCTATATCTAACAAAATTATCCTTTAAAAGGAAAGCAAAAGAGACTTTCTCATAAAAACAAAACCTGAGGGAATTTATTACCTCAGTATAGCTTAGGAAGAAATGTTAAAAAGTTTTCCAGGCAGAGTAAATATGATATAAATCAGACTCTTAGATCTACATAAAGAAAAAAATGAACATCAAAAAGGTAATAAACAACAGCGATGTTAAATTTTTTCTCATTCTTAATTGATCTAAACAACAGCTGTTTTTGAAGTACTGATAGAAACAAAGTGCTGTGATTGTAGCACAGGGATAAGTGTAATGAATGACATCAATAACACACGACAGGAGGAAGAAATTGGAAGGAAACCTGCCCCTCATTTGTTCATCACCTTGCTATTCAACACTTCACAATTATGGAAATAGTGGAAAATCTACTATCTGACTGTTTTGTGCATTGATGACAACTTCTGACCATCAGAAAGCATAGGTTCCACCTATGCTTTCTTTATTGAGGTGAGAGTCATGCTGGCTGTGATAGCTAAGGTTATATGTCAACTTGGCAGGCCCATGATTCTCAGTAGTGGCAGTTATGCCGTGATGCAATCATCTTCCATTTTGTGATCTCATGTAGTCATCCTCCATTTTCACATCATACTGATTTTTGCAACATGTCAACAAATGAGGGGTAAGTGTACTCTGCCATAAGGTATCTGCACTATATGTGAAGTAGTATAGTGTTATTTGAAGGTAGACCTAGATTAGTTTAGAATGTATATTAAATATGTCTATTAATGCTTCCCCACCCCCCACCATCATGACTCAAGCTCTACCTTATAAATCTGGGGAGACCAGAACATGTACACTAGTACAGATAAGAGCTCTTGACACACATAATCCAGGACAGATAAACCCCTCATGAACAATTATGGGAGTCGTGATACCATGAGGGTAGGGGGAAGGTGGAGGGAGAAGGTGGAGAAAGAGGAAATCGATTGCAATGATCAACGTATAACCCACACCCCTTCCCCCCAGGGGGATGAACAACAGAAATGTGGGGGAAGGGAGACAGTGGATGGTGTAAAATATGAAAATAATAATAATTTATAATATATCAAGAAGTCATGAGGGTGGGAGTGGAAGGAGGAGCTGATATCGAGGGCTCACGTAGAAAGAAAATGTTTTGAAAATGATGATGGCAAAATATGTACAAATGTGCTTGATACAATTGATGTATGGATTCTTATATGAGCTGTAAAAACCCCCAATAAAATGATTTACATATATATAAAGTGGTAGGACAACCACAAGAGAGTTTTTATTTTAGGTATATAATTAATCCATGAAGAGACAAGATAAAGGACATCATACAAAATATGAAAGCATATAGCAAAAAGCATTATATATATACACACATACATTTATATATATAAATGTATACATATACATTTTTACTTTTTATTTTGCTTTGACTGAACGTTCACAGAGCAAATTGGTTTCCCATTTGCTAATTCCGGTAGATTTGGTTTCTGACGTGCTTGTGGCCGACATTGCAGCAGTCCCTTGCCGCGTTTCTTCTTTCCACTAGTTCTTCTTTTCTGTCCACTCCTGCCTTCAGGCACCTCTGAACGCTGCCTTCTGATCTATGTGGTTAGAGTGTAAAATGTAAAATGGAATGTATTTTTGGCAGAAATATAAATCAAAAGCCAAGCCAAACCCGGTGCCATCAAGTAAATTCTGACTCATCGTGCCCCAGGAGGACAGGGCAGAGCCGCCCCTGCGGGTTTCAGAGACTCTAACTTTTTCTGGGAGTAGAAAGTCTGGTATTTCTCCTTTGAAGGTCTAGGCACCTTCAACTTAGTTCTCTCCATAGTTTGTTTTGTAACCTGATGCCAGTTCATTTCCTTCACACTGCTCCTTGTTATGATTCAAAAAGCAAATTATGTGTTCCTATCTCCTCACATCTGAATTTCACCACCACCCATTTCATTCTACTTTCTAAATTTCTAAATCATCAGTATACACACTGCCCTCCTTCCAGAGTGTTTCTCCACCTTCTGTATCAGGGAATCTTCCCGAATAGGGCTTCAGTCCATGTAAGCACGGTCTCCTCTGTGGTCTAGAGTTGTCTTCCTAAATCTACCCTCCAGCTTGTTACCCCATTGTAATTCCGTTTCGTATTCATTTTTGCAATGCCAGGACCTAGAAAATGTTGAATAAATTATTGGATGAACATAATAATAACAAATTAGTAGCTACAGGTTTATAGGGTGGAAAATTTGCAAACATACGGCTTAGAGAAATCAAGCTAATCTACAGCTCTGAGTTGAGTGAAACCGTGAATTCTACTATAAAAATATAATTCATCATTGCAAATGAAAAATAAATGGTGACTACATTTTTCTTATTTTACATCCAACCCTCAGAAGACCTTAAGAAACTGAAACAATATCAGATTGGTAACTCCTCTCTACACTGAGAAACTCTCTGCACTGATATGTGCACCAAGTGGCACTATCGATGAGCGATTTCAGCGAGACAGAGGAAACAAGTCTTCAATAACACCCATACGGTCAATAAAGGCAATTCACACATTCGAAGCGGTAGTCCTAATCATCAACTGCACTCTCAGGCCCTCACTGCTAACATGAGAACACAGAAATAATGAGCTGGTGGCAGAGCTTCCTGGATTTCTTTGACACATGAAGAAATCAACAAATACAAAATCAAACCTGTCATATTATATTTCTCATCAGAATTCACACTTAGAAAAGTAGATGTCCAGCAATAATTCAATGCATTAGTTGGCATTTATATTCTGTGTACTCTTTCCTTTATGTGATACATTGCTCTAAATTAAAATAAGAGAGTAGATCCCCATAGCTTATTATTATAGAACCAGGAGAGAAATTATCCATAGGAGTCCACAAGTTAAAATTATCATTAGTCGGTCCTGTTGTTTTCTCCTCTGATTGTTCATCCAGCCTCTCTTATTTAGACAGACCTGTGGAGATAATAGCATGCACAAAAACAAGACAGAGAAAACCCAAGCAACAATATACAACGAAACAACAACAAGCCGCTGACAAAACCCAAAACAAAACACAACAAGAAAGAAAAGCTTGTAGTTAGTTCAAGGATCATTTGTTGGCCTTTAGGAGTGTTTTCCAGTCCAGTCTGTTGGGGCACCACGCCCTAGCCCCAAAACTGGATGAACAATCTGGAGGAGAAAA
>NW_022107431.1:49073855-49077562 GCF_000313985.2 Echinops telfairi | reverse complement strand
GGACAACAGAAAAGTGGGTGAAGGGAGACATCGGACAGGGCAAGATATGACAACATAATAATTTCTAAATTATCAAAGGCTCATGAGGAAGTGGGGAAGGGAGGAGGGGGAAAATGAGCTGATGCCAGGGGCTTGGGTGGAGAGTGGCTGTTTTGAGACTGATGAGGGCAATGAATGTACAAATGTGCTTTACACAATTGATGTATGTATGGATTGTGATAAGACTTGTACGAGCCCTTAATAAAACGATTAAAAAAAAAACCTGAGGAAAAGTAAAAAAAATTATCATTAGTAATTATAAAATGGGGCTTCCAAATTTTGTGGGCAATCTCATTATTTGCTCATTCCATCCCATTTTCCATGCACTTTTTCAAGGCGCCCTGTAGGTGTATCGTTGTGTTCAAGTTGGTTCCAGCTCATAGGAACCCAACACACAGCACAAAGACCCACCACCCAGTTCTGCACCATCCTCAAACTTGTCCTTATGGGGGAGCCCGTTATTTTAGCCAGGGTGTCAATCCACCTTATCAAGGGCCTTCCTCTCTTTGGCTGCCCCTCCACTTTACCAAGCATGCTTTCGTTCTCCAAGGACTGGTCTCTTCTGACAACATATCCGAAATATCTGAGATGAAGTCTAGCCATCCTTGCTCTAAGGATCCTTCTAGCTGTACTTCTTCCAAGACAGGTCTGTTTGCTGTTTGGACGTGCATGGTACTTTCAATAGTCTTCACCAGCACCATAGTTCAAATGCATTTATTTTTCATTCTTCAGTCTTCTTTATTCAATGTCCATCTTTCACATGCATATGATGTGATGAAAGAAAGACGCCCTAGTGGTGCTGTGGCTAACTCTTCAGCTGCCAACCAAGAGGTCAGGGTTTCAAACCCACCAGGTGGCCTGTGGGAGAAAGGTGTGGTCATCTGCTTCGGTAAAGATTAGCCATAAGACCCTTATGTTGGTTCCATTGAGTCAATTCCAACTCAGAGGGACCTTATAGGACACAGCAGAATGATCAAAGAGGAATCAAACATCAACAACTGAATACCTAAACCCCCCTGACTTTTTATTCCAGCACTACTTCTATTCAAATAATATTGCTATAGAAATAAAATAACAAGAAGTAATCCTGCTGACAACAGGAGACCCAGTGGCATAGGGGTTACACTTTGGGATGCAATCTGCATGGTCACCAGTTCAAAACCACCATCAGCTCTGCAGGGGAAAGTCTGATCTTTCTACTCTGGTAAGCAGTTACAATCTCAGAAACCCACTGAGGCTGACTCGATGGCAGTGAGAGAGAGAGAGGGGATCAGGCTGACAATTTAGTTATGAGAATAATCTTGTTTCTTAATCCTCTCTGCTGGTATCTGAAACACCAGTGGCATTCCTTCCAGTGTCACAACAACATCCAGGCACCACCTTATGACAAACTGACAGGCGAATGGAATATTCTAAAGAGATGCTTTATTAAAAGATACTTGTTATAACTGGTACTTCCTATGGCCATAGTGGGATATAAGCTCAATAATTTACACCAATCTCTCTTTATCCGAATGACTCTCTGAGCCATTTGAGAAATAATGCAAAAGAACAATATGCATTGAGAGTAAATGCAACTTTACTATGGTTGGTTGTCATCACCATGTTGGATTGCTATGAGTATATATAGATAGAGATAGATAGTCACTATGGGTCGGAACTGACACAATGGCAGTGAATGGGTGATTGATATATACATACACATACATACATATATGGCTTAAATATGCAATAATAATTTTTTGAATATTGTAAAAACTAGAATCAAACTCACTTGCCCCATCTTCTCTGGCAGGCTGGAAAGTCACATAGCTTCTCAGAGAGTACAAAACTGATCTAGAATTAACAGCATAAGGGAACAGACAAGAGTATGTACATCCTGTGGGTAAAATCTCCCCAGAGGAAAGGGAGCAATGGAAGCAAGTGGGGCTTTAGTTACCTGGTTCCTCCTCTCAGACTCACCCCTCTGGTAAGATTGAGGGGACCAAACATGTAGAACAAGAATAAAGACAGATAGGAATGGTATCTGAAAGAAGAGGGCAACACAAATCAAGAGATGCTAGATGTTATGCTAAATGGTGTCCCCCAACAAGAAGAGAAGCAGCAGGAATTATGAAGCAATGTTCCCTAGTCCCCAAAGGCATCTGTTTTTCTCTCACTTCGGATTTTGTCACCATGTTCAAAACTTTCTTCTTCACACCATATGGTGATGGGCTGTATCTATCTTCTCAGCTACAATAAGCTCCATGTGGTCAACAAATGCATCTGTGTCATGCACTTTATTCCCTGTACCTAACCAAGACTTGGCACAAAGTAGATGGTGCAGTGTTCCTCATTGAATTAATGAGGAAATGAATGAGTAATATCCAGGCATGGATTAAGGGAAGCCTCAGAAGCAGGGCATGGGAGCGATTGTTGTTGACTCAGAAAAATCAACTACTCCTCTTGTATGTGATTTTGTAAAACACAGCTAGTGTCTCTCTCTCTCTCTCTCTCTCTCACACACACACACACACACACACACACACACACACACACAACAGCGGAATGTTTGTGATGAAAGAACAGGATCTCCTATTGAGCATAGCTTGCTTCATGACTAGGTAGCCGCAGGAATTCCAGGCTGATGAACATCAGAGGGCAGGCTAAAGAATGATGGGCTCTGTCTGAAATGAGAGTCAATGAATGATGGTACAAAATATATGGAGAATAACTTAAGAAAATGAAGAACAATCTAGTTACATATCGGCCTTTTCTGTTTTTATAAAGAGATATTTTCAATCATGCATTGTGAGGGCGGGATAGGGACCATCTATCATTTATTTTTCACACAAGAATGCCTTTGTTGTGAGCACCAAGAAAGACCACATTGCCCGGTATTTAAGGACTGGTTTTGTAGGCACAGAGAACACATTGCTGACCTCAAAGGCATATTCCCTTTGTTAAGTTACTGAATATCCCCAAGGTCAGTTTTCTTATCCAGATAACGGAAAACACAATGACTACTCACAGAGTCCTTGCAAGGACAAAGCCAACAAAGCAAATGTGATCTACGTGGGGCAGTGCAGTGGTAAATGAATGGCAGCTACTGTCATAGAAATCATAATGCTTTGCAAACCCTAAAGCACTAAGCAAATGTAAGAGATTATCGTTACATTGCTGAAGAAAAATGTGAACAAAAGCAAAGGTGGTGAAGAAAGCTGATGGTGCCCGGCTACCAAAAGATATAATGTCTGGGGTCTTAAAAGCTTGAAGACAAACAAGGCCATCTAGCAGAGAAGCAGCAAAGCCCACATGGAAGAAGCACACCAGCCTGTCTGACCATGAGGTGCAGAAGGGACCAGTTATCAGACATCAAAGAACTGAAAATTTTATCAGTGGGTGCCCGCTTTACTGACACAATCACTGAAGACAAATGTGTGCTTAAGCAAATGTGGTGAAGAGAGCTAATGGTGCCCAGCTACCAAATGATATAGCATCTGGGGTCTTAAAGGCTTGAAGATAAACAAGCGGCCATCTAGCTAGCTCAGAAGCATCAAAGCCCACATGGAAGTAGCACACCAGCCTGTCTGACCACAAGGTGCAGAAGGGACCAGTTATCAGACATCAAAGAACTAAAAATCAGATCAGTGGGTGCCCGCCTTCCTGATACGATCACTGAAGACAAA
>NW_022107431.1:49064369-49073204 GCF_000313985.2 Echinops telfairi | reverse complement strand
AAACTATAATAAGTTGTGAATTATGAAGGGTTCATGAGGTAGGGAGGGAGGGGGAAATGAGCAACTGATATTAAGGGCTGAGGTAGAGGGCAAATGTTTTGAGAATGATGAGGGCAGCGAATGTACATATGTGCTTGACACAATGGATGGATGTATGGATTGTGATGAGAATTGTACGAGCCCCCAAAATAATTTTTTTAAAAGAGAGATTATCGTTACTACTACTGAAGGATATTTCTATGCTTCCTCTCCAAAAAGGCAACTGCTAAATAGAGGATGTTTTGTTCCATATCTACCTAATACCCAGAATCTAACAGCTATGCCTCCATGGCTGCCTCGCTCCCTAGTTGGACGAGCTGTGTTGTAATAGAAAAGGTCATGTCCTCATTTGGCATGTAAGGGGTGCTGTGGAGCAGAGAGGCGCGTGTCAAATGTGCTCAACCATCTTCTACCACGTGTCATCTTGTCACATTTGCTAGACCAAGAAATACATATAGTGAGTCCATAATAATTAAGTTGCTGTGATTTTTTTCATTACTTTTCAAGCTTTTCTTTTAAAACTACCATTTCTATTTCATAGTTCTGGTGTTAACATGGGTTTGACATGGGGCATCATCACTGCTATGTACTATAAAATGTACTGTAATTGAGATATCAAGTAACTCTGGTTCTAGAGTACATTGCCTCTGGTTTGCATAATGCACAATATATTCATTATTGTGGCTTACTCTGCATAAATCAATCTTCTTAATATCATATTCATCTTCTTGCTTTCTAGAGTCCTGAATCAAGTTAGTTCTCTGAAGGGGGAAACATCAGGATGCAAGCAGCTAGGGAGATATGCATAATTCTACACTGTTTAAAAAAATCTGTACCACAGAAGGTCACGTGCTTTATTAGTAAATTTTAACTCTGCTACCCCAAGAAAGAAGAACATAAATTTGTGCCTATGTATAATGTGCAGAAAGTGGGAGTGGAAAAAAAAAGGCTTAAAGGGATAAAAAAGGGCATCCAAGCTATGACAATAAATCAAAGTAGGGTCTCTTAATGGACATTCTATTGAGAATGCCAGTTTGAAAAGAGAAGAAAATGAGAAGCATTTTCTTTATTAAAACTTTCAGCATTAATATTTTCTTTTGTTAGCATACAGAAGGTTTGGCACCAAGCTATTAGAAAGAGTGGGTCTTCCACTGATAAGCATCCTTGATGGTGATGACCCGCCATCATTGTTGGTGCATACAGAGTGGATATGCAGGACCCAGGCGCCAGAGTCCCCCCCCCCCCAGACCCAGCAATGCCAGTGTCTGGAACAAGAAAGCCTTCAGCAAACAGGATGCAAAATGCGGAAAAGGAGAAAGGGCTGTCCACCAGGTAGAGGCTCTTGGCAAGCTGAGAATGACGTTCACCATTAAGCAAACTACAAGCCCCTAAAAAGATGTGCCTTTTCCTCCCCATAGAAATATGTGTAGCTCTTCCAAGCTGACGCCACGGTTGCTTCCTTGGTGCTGAGTACTAATAGTGCCAATTTATCACAACCAAGAAAATAAGCTGCTCCATAAATTCCTCTGGATTTTCCATAGAAAGGTTGCCACTAACATAGTTCTGAAAATGGAGGCATGTATTTACATCCATCTGCATGTAGTTTCGGATTAACTGAAATAAGAAAAATCCACATTTAAAAATCTTTCTCTATTCCTGCTTTCCTTATCTTTTTACACTTGGGTTATATTTCTTTTGAAATCATAGAAAATTATCCCTGAAACATTTGCAAGCACACCTCAGAGATATTGAGAGTTTTGTTCAAGACCACCACAACAAAGCCAGATCACAAGTTCCCTGAAGCTTTGGGGTCTCAGTGCAAGTAAAATGGAGCACTTCCTATACTGCAGTCCCTCCACTCATCTGTCAGGCTGTCCTGACAGATGTGGGGTGTTGCTGGGACACTAGTGTTTCCAACACCAGCAAAGGCTCCCGTGGTGAACAAGTTTTAGTGGAGCTTCCAGCCTAAGACAGACTAGAGGATGGGGCGCTCTCATTCTGGGATAATTGGCCTCTGAAAACCTTGCGACGGGCACAGGTACATTGTTCCCGAAGAGAAGTCCCTCCGGACAGAAGGCACACAAAAGACAGCTGAGGAAAAGCTGCCTCTTCAAAGTCTAGTTGACCTTAATGGTAATGGATGGAGCAAAGCTTTCTAGATTTTAATTGGCTGAAGTGGCACAACTCAAAATGAAAAGAAATACGTAGTGGGAAACATACTCCAAACATGAAATAGATAAAGTAGCACTGAAGGAAAATGCACATCTTTGGAAAGCCATTGCTCTGTCTATCATGCAGAATATGGATTTTACCTTGATTCAAAATGTTTTAAAAATCTATTAGGTATCTATTAGATGTCAGTCACTACTGTAGGATCTTAACTATTTATATTACTTACTTATTTTTGTCTGTCTCCCCTACCAGAATCTAAGCTACATGAAATCAGAGAAGTTTCATTGGTTTCTCTGCCTAGAACAGTACATGGCACATAGTAGGAGCTCAATAAAACATTACTGAATGAAGGAATGTAAACTCAAACACTGAATTTGACTTGCTTTGTTGATTTCATTGAAATGTAGATGAAAGTTCTTTGTTGGTTCACTTTCATATAGACAAAATACCGAAATTTAGAATTTATAGAAAATGTTAGTTTTCAATCATCGTATATCAATCTTAAAATACCCCTGTCACCTAATAAGAGTTGTGCTTCCTCAGCAAATGAAGGTCATGACTCAAAGGAGAGAGAAACAGCTGCAAACATCTTCTAATGATCAGAACTTGGCATGTGCAAAGTATGAGTTTAGGAAAATCGAAAGTGGTCAAAAAAAATGGAACACATGAAGATTGATATCCTAGGCATTAGTGAGCTGAAGTGGACTGACATTTGCCATTTTGAATCAAAAAATCATATGATTTACTCTGCCCAGAATAACACAACCAAGAGGAAGGAGATTGCATTCAATGCCTAAAAGGACATTTCAAAATGAATTAATTGACAGAAAGGATCTTGCTAAATCCATCATAAAGGATAATGCTGCTTGTGATGGATTATATCTATCCCCCTCCAAGGAAATCCAATACATACAACTATTATTTCAGTTCATGCACCAACTGCAAATGCTAGTGATGAAAAAATTGAAGACGTCTCCTAATGGCTCCAGTCAGAAACTGATCAAACACGCAATCAAGATGCATTGAGAGTTATTGGTAACTGAAATGCAAAAGATGGAGATAAAGGGGAAGCAACAGTAGTTGGAAAATATGCTTTCGTTATAGAAATGAGGCTGGAAATCACATGACATGACTTTGTGAAATCATTGACCTGTTCACAGCAAAATACCTTTTTCAACAACACAACAGGCAGCTATGGAGACAACTCAAAATGGATTTCACCTGGTGGAACACACAGAACTCAAATGGACTACCTCCGCGGAAAGCCATGACGGAGAAGCCCAACACCAGCCGCTAAAAGCAGGCCAGGAGCTGACTGTGGAACCGCAATTTCTCATCTGTACGTTCAGGGCAAAATGAAAATGAAAACTGCTCCAAGAGAACCAAAACACGACGTTGAATCGGTCCCACCCGGATTTAGGGACCATCTCACGAACAGATTTGACGCAGTGAACACTAATGACAAGAGACCTGCTGAGCTGTGGGGAGGCATCAGGACCATCATTCATGAAGAACGCAAGCAGCCATTAAAGACACAGGAAAGAAAGAAATCAAAGTGGCTGTAGAAGAGCCTCTGAAACTTGCTCCTAATCATAGAGGAGCTAAAGCCAATGGGAGAAAGGCTGAAAACAAGGAGCTGAAAAGAACATCTCAAAGGGCAGCTCAGTAAGACAAAGCCAAACAGTATAACGAAATGTGCAAAGACCTAGAATTAGGAAACCAAAAGTGAAGACCATGCTTAGCATATCTGAAGCAGAAAGAATTCAAGAAAACATTCAAGCCTATTCACAATCTTGGAAGATTCTATAGCCAAAATATTGAATGATGCAGGAAGCATCAAAGAAGGTGGAAAGAATACAAAAAGTAAATGTAGCAAAAAGAAGTAGTCAATATTCGGCTATTTCACGAGGTGGTCAACATATGAGCTAAGAAGCAACAATGTTGAAGGAAGAAATTCAAACTGCACAGAATGAATTAACCAAAAACAAGGCTTTAGGAATTGATGGAATACTCATGGAAATGTTTCAGAAACTAAAGCAGCACTGGAAACACTCACTCTTCTAAGGCAGGAAATTTGGGAAACAGCTACCCGGCTGACTGAGTGTAAGAGATGCCGATGTGTGCTCATTCCAAAGAAAGGTGATCCAACAGAGTGCTCAAACTATAGAATGATACCCTTGGTATTGCATGGTTTTGCTTGAGATCAGCCAACAGCAGTTGCAGCAGTACATTGACAGAGAGCTGCCAGAGGTTCCGGTCAGATTCAGAAGAGGACGTGGAACAAGGGATCTCATTGTTGGTGTCAGAGGAAGCTTGGCTCACAGCAAATATCAGAAAGATGTTTATTCATGTTTCATAGGCTATACAAACACATTTAAGTGTGTGGATCATAACTATAGATAGCCTTGAGAAGAACGAGAATTCTAGAACACCTCATGGAACCTGTCTGTGGATCAAGTTGCAGTTGTGCAGATGGACCAAATGAGTACTGCCTGGTTTAAAATCAGGAGAGGTGTGCATCAAGGTTGTATCTATCCATCCTCTCACCATACTTGTTCTATCTGTGTGCTGAGCAAATTATCAGAGAAGCTGGATTATATGAAGAGTGCAGCAGCAAGATTGGAGGAAGATTTATTAACAACCTGCAATATGCTGATGACTCAACTTTGCTTGCTGAAAGTGAGGAGGAATTGCAGCACTTGCTAATGAAGTTCAAGGATTATAGTGTTCAGTATGGATTACAACTCAATGTAAGGAAGACCAAGATCCTCACAACTGGACCAATAGGTAACATCTTGATAAATGGAGGAAAGTTTGAAGTTTTCAAGGCTTTTTTGTCTTGCTTGGATTCACAATCAAAGCTCATGGAAGTAGCAGTCAAGAAATCAAAAGATGTAGTGCATTAGGTAAATTTGCTGCACAAATCTCTATAGAGTATTGAAAAGCACAAATGTTACGTTGAAGACTAAGGTGCACTGACCCAAGCCCTGACATTCCCCTTTGCCTCATTTGCATGGGAAAGTTAGACATTGAATGAGGAAGATCAAAGCAGAATCGATGTATTTGAATGATGGTGCTAGAGAAGAATATTGAAAGTACCAAGAACTGCTAAAAGGATCAACAGATCTGTATTGGAGGAAGTCAGGCCCGAGTGCTCCTTAGTGGAAAGGATGGGAAGACTTCCTTTTACGAACTTCGGACATATTGTCGTCGGAAGAGGCCAGTTCCTGGAGGAGGACGTCACAATTGGTGAAGTAGAAGGGCAAAGACAATGAGGAAGGCCCTCAACGAGATGGATCGACACCGTGGCTGCATCAAGGGGCTCAAGCACAGGAACAATTGTGAGGATGTGTCTCCTTCTGCTGTGCATGCAAATTGATGGCCCCTACCAAACCCAACCTTACAGGACAACCCGGTGTTCATGCCAGGAACCATATTAGAAAAGAGAAGTCTTCTCGGAAAACTATTTGGTAGAGGAGAAGCACTTGAGCATTTTCGTCCTGATTCATTCTGGATAAGTTATTTATATTGTTTTTCCTTATGAAGCTGAAATACATCACGCTGAACCAACACACATAGTATTATAAATGTCACCAATGAGAATATATTCCTGTCTTGTTTATCAGAAGCTTACAAAAGTCAACCAAGAAAATATTGTTTGCATTATCCTTTCTTGGATTTTTAAAACAAGCAAAGGCTCAGTCTTCTTTATGACTTTATAAATTCAAGTCTGAACACATAGTCTTTGATAGAAAAATGGAGGCACTGCATATTACTAGACTTGAAGGAAAATAAAATTGTTGCTGCTTTTTGCCGTTTCCACCCACTTCCCCCAAAAGATATTTTAATTTCCTTAGGAAATAAATATAGCAACAAATATGTAAATGCACCAATGACTTCTAATCTCCATCTCATTTAATAAGACTATGTGGTTCTTACTCATATGGGAAGAAATAAGTGAGATAATTTTGCTTAAATTTTTTTCACAAAATGATCATGGCAGAATTAACACGATAGGTAGAATATATATACCCTGCGATAATGTCTTTACTTCCAAAGACCTACTCATCTAGGATTCTTTATTTTCAAGTCACTTTGTTTTGTAATTTATGTGACATATAATCTTCTCCAATACTACTAATTATCATAAGCCAATTTTTCTCTTTATACACAAATAATTTTTCTCAATTAAACAAGAGGAAGCCCCAAAGCATTACTCTGATGGTTCCAGTTCACGCATACGATATTTGTTTATTGCAAACAAATCATTTGAACATATCTCTCTGTTCAGTAGTGGGCTGCAGGAAAGTTGTTGCAGTACTATTTGTCTTAATCTTGTCGCGATGTCTTTTTTTTAAAAAGGTCCAAGCAAAACAGTGGTGTCTGAAGGGATCTACATGCCAGTTAAATTCAAGGTAGAGAACTCATCTCGAGGGATTATGACAATAGTGTTTTGGAATTCCAAAGGGGCCATGTTAGTAGATTTTCTCGAAAGACACAGAGCAATCATGAGGGCTGCGAAGGAAGAAGTTTAAAGAAATCTGAAAACTGCATTAGTGAGAAGAAGTCAGAAAAGAGGTGCTGAGGAGCTATTTCCAACACCATGTAATTTTTCCATCTGCTCATTCTTCTGGGGTAACCAGGGCCACTATACAAGAACTGCAGTTGGCGGACTCGCCTGGCATACCCTACAGCCCTGATCTTGACCCTTCAGACTTCTTTTTGGTCTCAAAAACCAAGGGAATGATTTGACTTCCCCGAGAATTAAAAAACTCCCATATTGACATGACAAAGCACAAATAATTCTTAATAAGTCAAAGAACAAATAATTCTTCTGGAAAAGTGGTGGAAATAACACCTTCAGAAGTATATCGAACTAGATGGAGGATTCTTTGAGAAATACTAGCTTCACATTTGGATGTTCTTGTTTAATAAAGGACTGATGCATTTGAATTGTGGTGTTGCCTAGAATATTGACAGCATCATGATCTGTTAAAGAATAGGTAAATCTATCTTGGAGGAAGTCCAGGCGAATGCTCCTTAGCTTCACAAAAGTACATCATTCTTGGTGAAATAGAGGGTCAGCCAAGAAGGTTATGTAACGAGAGGGACGGATGCGGATGCCGAAACAGTGGGCTCACACGTCGAGTCGTTCACCACTGAGGGCGGTCCAGGGTCGGACATGGTTTCATGCTCCTGGACGTCGGCGCGAGTTGGAGCTGACTCAGTGGTACCTAACAACAGGGACAACAATTGTATAGCACTGCATTTTGACTGAGCCTCATATTCCACGAGACAGCGGTTAAGTGGTTGGTTGCTAATGGAAAGCTTGGCAGTTCAGATCCACCAGCCTCCACTGGAGACAGAGCCAATAATCTGCTTCTATAATGATTACAGCCCTCGGAATCCTATGAGGCAAGTCCAGGTTGTCCTAGGTGGTGGCAATACATTAGAATTGGCTCGACAACAATGAGTTTATTCCACGAATCCTTAGGGCTGGAAGGTTCTGATGGATTGGTCTTGAAATGTATCCATTCTGAAATTATGCTAAGCAAAGTTAACCAATCAGAGAAGGCCAAGTACGACGTGAGTCCCTGGGGTAAGGATAATCAGCACAGTAGGTATCGAAGAAAAGCCACTTATCTCACAGTAGACGGGTTGAGGTACAGGCATTCAGGAGGTGGTTGGGCCAAACCAAGGAGGTACATATTAATCCAATACACAGAAGGGGAAAGGGGGGTGGGGTGCAGGGGCAGATTATGGCACAGGGGGTTCAGGGCACTAATCCGCCCAGGGGGATAGTACTGTTTATGTCTCCACAGAACTGGGAGTGTGCATGCAGACCCCACCACTGCACACCAGACATTGAGGGACACTGAGCCACGTAGAGAAATGCATGGAAAGATGGGGCTACAGCACCGGCCCGAGCAGAGCCAAACTAATCCCCTCCCTCGACATGTGCATTACAGAGGAAAACACTAAACCTACAGGTTGGGGAGAGGGGTTGGCATGCCATGCGCACACGGAAGCAAACCAAGAAGGAAAAGAGAAAGGGAGGGTCTAGACCCCATGTGTCAGGACACCAAGCCTGGAGGACGATGTCGGCACACAGAGGACTGTGGGGCCGACAACCACTCAAGACACGTTGCCCCCTCACTGGAGCAGACTGCAACAATACTGGGGACACGTGGCGGGGAGTGAGTGCAGTCTGAATCCCCCCCGCAGAGGGGCAAACCAAGAAGGGATCGTAACAGAACAGCAACAGGAGCAAAGAAAAGACACAAAGCCCCTGAAGAGTCCCCAAAATAGATTCAGGCTAGGCAGGGCGGCTCCCGGAATTCCCCCAGGGCCATGGAGAGACAGTCCTAAGGGTCAGCAGACAGACCTGAAATGATGTACTTTTTGTTGTTTCTTTTTTCAAACTTTGTTTTCTTTTGGTTTGGTCCTTGCCATCTTTGGGTTGCCGGCTTGTGTAAGATAGGCATGGGAAGCAAGCCCAAGGGAGAAAGACATGGGCTGACAGTCCCAGAGGGACTGAGGGGGATGAGAGTGGTGAGTAAACAATGTCATAGGCAGGGAACAACTAGGGAATTAAAATCAATAACAAGAACATAGAGATCCGGG
>NW_022107431.1:49008234-49063688 GCF_000313985.2 Echinops telfairi | reverse complement strand
AAGGGGGGTGTAGAAAGGGGGAATTGATCACAGGGAGCTACATATAACCTCCTCTCTGGGGGAGTGGCAGCAGAGGGGTGGGTGAAAGGAGACGCCGGGCAGTGTAATAATAGATACAATAATAATTTATAAATTATCAAGGGTGCATGGGGGAGAGAGGAGGAGGAAGAGAGGGGGAGGGGAAAAAAGGAAAATGAGCTGATTCCGGGAACCCAAGAGGAAAGCGAATTTTGGGAATAATGAGGGCAACAAATGTATAGATGAGCTTTACACAATTGATCTATGTATTGTGATGAATTGTATGAGCCCCAATAAATTGATTTTTTTAAAATTACTAAGAGGCAGAAGTAGGGCAAGCATGATGGTGGGGCAGAAGGAAGGTAACAAGTAATCATCTAGCAGAGAAGCAACAAGCCCACATGGAAGAAGCACACCAGCCTGTGTGATCATGAGGTGTCCCTGGGACCAGGTAACAGGCATCAGAAGACCCAAAACAATATTGTTGAGAACGAGGAGGGTCAGAGCAGAGACCCAAAGCCCATCTGTAGACAATGGGATATCCCCTCACAAAGGGGCCACAAGGAAGGGATGAGTCAATCACGGTGCAGTAAAGCACCAATGAACCACACAATACCCCTCTGATTCCTTGAGGCTTCCTCACTCCCCACTACTATGACCCTAGTACTGCCTTTCACTGCAGGCTAAACCAGAGCATGTGCACAGGTACAGATAAGACATAAGAGCTCACAATACATGGAATCCAGGAACAGAAAAGGGAGTAGCACTACCAGGAAGGCCGAGGGGAGGTGGGGAGGGAGGGGTAGGAGGGGGAACCAATCGTGATGACCAACATATAACAGCACTCCAACCCCCACCCAAGGGGGACAACAGAAACCATGGGGGAAGAGAGACAGCAGTCAGTGTAAGGCATGAAAATAATAATTATAATTTATCAAGGGGTCACGAAGGTGGGGTGGGGGAGGAACTGACATAGATGTCATAGAAAATAAATGTCCAAAAAATTCTGGTGGCACACATGTACAAATGTGCTTGACACAATGGATGCATGGATGGTTACAGGACTTGTAAGAGCCCTCGATAAGATGTATTTTTTAAACCGTGTCCACTCTGAAAAGATTGCAGAGGCGTCCTTTTGTAAAGTCAGTGTGTCTCATTGTCACGCTGCCAACGAGGGCCCCTGGACGTGGAGTAAACATCCAATGTGGGGCAGGGTGGGGGTGGGGCGAAGGGAACCTGAAATTTTTTTTGTTTTATTATTAAAAGATCATTTAATTGGGGACTCTTACAACTCTTGTTACGATCCATACATGTATTGCATCAGGCATGTTTGTGCATATATTGCCTCATTCATTTCTAGACATTTACTTTCTATTGAGCCCTTGGTATCAGCTCCTCATTCTCCCCCTTCCCTTTTCACCCCCACCGTCATACCCCCAGGTAGATTATAAATTATTATTTTCATATCTTACACAGACCCCTGTCTCCCTTCCCCCATATTTTCTGTTGTTCTTCCCCCTGGAGAGAGGTGCATGGTTATGTGTCAATTATTGCCATCAGTTCCCCCTTTTTCCCTTCCTCTCCCCCAACCTCATTTATCTGTACCCTTCTGGTATTGCTATTCCCACTCCTGTTCCTGTATTCCATGTGTCGTGAGCCCCATCTCTTTTCTATACCCGTGTACATGCTCTGGTCTAGTCTGAATTGAGAAGCAGTGCTGGGGTCATGAGAGTGTGGGGTGAGGAAGCCACAAGGAACCAGAGGAATATAGTGTGTTTCATTGATGCTTTACTGCACCCTGATTGACTTCATCCCTTCCCTGTGGCCCCTCTGTGGGGGGATTTTCCATTTTCTACAGATGGGCTTTGGGTCTCTGCTCCACCACCACCACCCTGTTCTCAACAATATGTTTTTGTTTGTTTGTTTGTTATGTGTCTTCTGATGCCTATTACCCAGTCCCAATGACTCCTTGTGATTGCACTGGTGGTGTGCTTCTTCCATGTGGGCTTGTTACTTCTCTGTTGGATGGCTGCTTGTTTAACTTCAAGCCTTTAAGACCCCAGACACTATGTCTTTTAATAGCCGGGCACTATCCACCTTCTTCACCACATTTGCTTATGCACCTGTTTTGTCTTCAGTGATTGTTTTGGGAGGTGAGCATCTCAGAATGCCAATTTGTTAGAACAAAGTGTTCTTGTATTAAGGGAGGGTATGAGCAGAGGCCCGAAGTCCATCCACTACCATGATGTATTGCCTTATACATAAATGTACACAGGCCAATACCTCTATTTTTGTGGATAATGCATTTACATCTGTACACACCTATGCTTATACCTCTATCCATTGCTTTGGTTCCTAGGTCCTTCCACTGTTCCTTTTACCTTCCTCCTGTCCCGCCATCACTTTCCCTCTATTTCCGCCTCTTAGAACGTCCTCTTAGCTAATTTGCTGTTGCTCCAACACCCCCAGAATCTCCCTCTCCTCCTTGTTGTTGACTCCAATTCCCTAGTTATTCCCCTGTCTGTGGCGCTGCTGGCTCACCATACCCTTCTCCACTGCCCTCACCCCCAAGTCCCCCCGGGCCCATGGGTCCCACTGCTCTCTCCTCAGGCTTGCTTCCCATGCCTATCTTGTATAAGTAGGCAAAGCACCTATGATGTAGACCAAACAAAAAGAAAACAGAATATCTAAAGAAGAAAATGAGAGAAAAGAGACAAAAAGAAAGGAGAAGATTTTTAAAAGAGAGAGTGGGAAACTATACATACTTCTAGGTTTGTTCACTGACCTTCATGATTATCTCCTCACTGGTTATGGGGGAATGCCCCCTCCCAACCTGAAGTCCATTTGGGGGCTCCTCAGGGGCTTCATAGCTTTGCTTTGCTTCTGTTGCTGATCTGTTATGGGAACCTGGTATTTGTTAGGGAAAATCCTATCTGACTGATCTTAAAGCACCTGAAGACATTCTTTTAAAACATTGTGATCAAATAAAGCATTACGATCTCTAATTGTACCTTTTACTATACTCCATTTGTACAGCAGTTTTAATAGACAGGATTCTTAAGCTAGCATAAGCATATACTCAAAAACACATCACACTAATGTGCCCCAAATCTGTGCCTTGAAACTTTTATCCATTTGTTCCTTCGTTCACTTTTAGGATTTCTACTTCAAACTCTATACTCCAAATACTTCATCCTTGAGTCAAAAGTACCCGATACCAAGGTATCTGAAGTATCTGCAGCGGTTTTGAAAAACCCATTGTCAACTATCCAAAGAGATTAAGAACGGTCACCCTTGTGAAACCATAAACCTATAAGCAATCTTTACAGAAAAGGTTACTAAATAGGAAGAGATAAAGATAATTTTTGAATAAATCATTTGTTTTGGATAAGCTTTTCAATACTTAGCATAGAAAGATAAAGAATGCCCTTCTAACCTGTAGACTAGGAACATGAAAAATTAATTAAGATGAAGTTCATCTGTGAAAGAATCTGAGCCACTGAGAATTAAATAATCAGTTAATTCACTGTCTCAATCCCTATGACAAATCACTTGAGTTTTCAACACCTCAAAATTCACGGATTTATCTTGAACTGTCTCTGTTGTCCAGCACTCAGTATAAAGAAGAATCATTTCTTTACATGAAGAAATAGCTCAAGAGTACGTTCAGGTTATCGGCATGACAGGAAGGAAAAGCACAACCCAGGTGAAAAGGAGCATGCTTTCCTGGGAAGGGAGAGAGAAAGAAGGGGATAGAGTTGTTATTTTCAGCACATTGCCTCTCCCAAGTTCGACAGTGACAATTAGAGGAACCATGGCCATCCGTCTCCTCCCTACCAGCTGGCTTCCAGACTGCATGGTAAATGAAACACCAGACTGATCTGCACCACACCCACGGCCATTTATTAACAAGGAGGTGCAAGGCAGTCTTCGAACATATTCCTGTGAGACAATAAACACGTTACTGGCTCTAAAAGCACCTTGTCGGAAACTCCAAAGCAGATCAAACACTCTTTTCAGACAGGACGACTGGTAGGAGCTCCTAAGCTAAGGTGTCACTTCAAAAATGCTACGCTCCTGCATGGCCTGGCTGCTTGCTGGGCCATTCATTTTTCTGGAACCAGTTAAGATGCCTGAACAATCTTTCTTGTCAGCCACGTACCCTCAACGCCACTCATTTCTCCATGGTAGAGTGATTTGTAGCATCCCTTTGGCTAAATACCAACTTCTCTGGCGCAGGTTCAGCTAACAATACTGAAAGAGCTACCCCTGCAGTGTGGTTGTTAGCTGCCATCAAGTCGGTTCCAGCCCATCGTGACACTCCGCGCAGTGGAACGAAACGCGGCCCCGCCCTGTGCCAGCTTCACAATGGTTCCTAAGCTTGTGCCCATTGCTGCAGCCAACCTGGCAACCCATGAAGTCTCGCCACCCTTGCCTCTAAGGAGCGCTGTGGCTGGACTTCCAAGAGAGATTGGTTTGTCCTTTTAGCAGTTTGTGGTACGTTCCACATTCTTCTCCGGCAGAATGCTGTCTGTCCATTTGTCGTACTGGGATGGCTTATGTATTGCTGTGATATGACCACAGTATTTCAAATGCCAGCAGGGTCACCCAAAGTGAACAGGGTCCGACGGAGATTCCAGACTAAGAACAGACAATGAAGAAGGAGTCAGCTGCCCACTTTGGAGAAAGTAGCCACTGAGCGCCTCGTGCAGAGCTTCCAAGGAAGTCATATTTTGCACGTGACTCATAGAGCTCCTGTAGGGCAGAGGAGAGCTGCCCGGAGAGGATTTCCAAGACTATCCATCTTTATGGAAGTGAATGGTCGGCCTCGTCTCGCTCATGCAGAGCAGCTGGAAGGTTTGAACCATCACTTTCCAGTGAGCAGACAAGTGCTTATCCACTGCGGCCCTGGGGGCCCAAGTACTCATTTACCACCCTTGAGCGTTGGTGTTGTTGCTGCCTTCAAGCTGGCTCCCTCTCCCCCGTCCAGCAGATGGCAGCACTGCCCATCCCTGCGCCTTCCTTACATCCATTGCTGTATTTGAGCCCATTGATCCAAACAGCTCCTTGAGCCACTTCCAGATTTGGGCTTATCCTTCCACTTTACAAAGTGTGTCGTCCTCCTCCAAGAAGTGGTCCCTCTTGATAACACCACTAAAGTATGAGACCAAAAAATATCTCACCATCCTCACTTCTAAAGAACTTTCGAAAGTACAGATGGCTAACAAACACATGAAAAAAAAGTCCACAATCACTAGCCATCAGGACGATGCAAATTAAAACCACAATGAGATACCACTTTACACCCATCATGCTAGCCCAAATGAAGAACAAACAAAAAACAGAAAATAGCAAATGCTGCACAGAATGTAGACAGAGTGGAACTCATATACACTGCGGGTGGACTTGTGAATACATACAGCCAATGTGGAAAATGATATGGTGATACTTAAAGCAACTGGAAATTGAAATCCCATAGGATCCAGCAATACCACTGTTAGGAATACTGTTAGGAATTTGCCCTAAGAACTAAGATGTATAACATGAGTGGATGTATGTTCTCCCATATTCATAGCAGCACAGTTCACAATAGCAACAAACTGGAAGCAGCTCACAATAGAAGAATGCACAAATAAACTATGGTGTGTACACACAATGGAATACTATGCATCCCTGAAAAACAGTGAGAAATGCACGAAACATTGCATGACAAGAAAGGACCTGGAGACCATTATGCTGAGTGAACCAAGTCAATCACAAAAGAACAAATATGGTATGAGACCGCTACTATAAATAGAAACACCCATTAAATAAATCTTAGGGACCAATCCCTGAACAAAAGGAGAGAAGGGTACCTACTGGCCATGAGCCATACATCACCTCCCTTTTACGCACCTCACCAGAGTCACCTTGAAGGAGGAGACCTCACAGTGTCTGGGGTCACTCCTTCAAGAGGGGGAGGCAAATGGGAGAAGGCCACCCACTTGAGGCTATACAACCTCGATACAAGGCTGAGCAAATCAGTGGTCGTTCCCCCCATCCCACCACTGTGTGCCCCAGGAATGGAAGGAGGACCTTGCTGGAAAAGCCAGGTAAGACCAGCAGAGGGGAACATTTATATTTTAGCGGAGACATGGATAGTTCTGCTGGTGAATATGTGGGGTGATTGGGGAGAAGTAACCTCGTATCAGGAAGAGATGCTAAGCAATGATTATAGGGAACCTAGGGGGCCAATGGACAGATGATATATTCCTGGGTGGACGCTACAACTATGTTTCTAGCCAACCTTCGGTGAACCGCGCCATGGACTAAGAACCCAGATGACAGTGTCAGCTGACCTTGCAAGCAGCATGGCACAAGACAAGCGCAACACTAGGACGTAACATCGAGGCCCGGCAGAATGAACTGGCCTCTGCCCCAAAGGTGCCTGCACCCGTGGACTGAGAACTGGGGTACTCGGAGGGGAGAGGAAGCAGAGTGGCCCCTGGACCTGTGGAAGTGGTGGTCATTGGACCTTGGGGGAAACCCCAGCTTGGTGGATGTCCAATGGAAAGGGACCCAGAATTACCATATATTTAGTACCTTGATGCCCCCCCCTCACAGTGGTATGACAGGCTTTGATGTGTTGGGCAGGGATCTGCATTTGGAAGAGTTGATCCAGGAAGTTTTCCCCTGGCAACATTCCCAACCTGAGGGCAAACGGAGCTCAATGGAATGGGAGATGGAACTGTGTGGAGAAGCAACTTATGGGTTGCAGCTCACAGGGAACTGTCCTCGCATAGAGTCCTCATCCCAACAGTGTCCGGAGTGCTGGGTCCTTGGGGAAATTGATGATGTGCCCAGGGCAATCGCCTTCTACCCCAGGGGGATGATTGACAATATGTTACTCTTCTGTTTCTATGGGTTTTCATTTTCCTGCCTTTCGTTGTTTATCTGCTAGTTGGTTTGTTGGTGTTGTTAGGGTAGTTGGTCTTAGGGGGGGTTTGATTGTGTCATAATATGACCGCCAAAGTCAACCTGAGTTGTGCATATTCCAGGGACAAGCAGATGGACTCCGGGCCCTCACTTACCTCTAGTCCCAATCCAATAACACTTAGCTCTGATAACATGGCCCTGCTTGATCCTCACCTTCACAAAGAGACCACTGGAGATAAGGTGCTACAGCCAAGTGTGTGGAAGGAAGATGGTGCCCGGCTGTCAATCGGAATAGCATCTGGGATCTGAAAGGCGTGCATTCAAACAAGCTGCCATCTATGCAAGGAGTCAACGAAGCCCACATGGAAGAAGCACACCAGCTTGTGTGATCCAAAGACGACAATCACGGAATTCAAATTTGAAAAGAGGAAAAGTATCGGAGCCTTGATTGTTCACATTAATTTGTAGAAGGCTCTGGAGGACGGTGGGAGCCCACGACTGATCTGCAGAGTGTGCAGTCAGATTAGGCTGCTGGCAGGTCCCCTCCAGCCACAGACAAGGGTCTCAGTGGGGATGATTGTAATCATGATACTGGATTGAAATCAATACTAGGGTCAGGGGCACCTTATTCTTCAAAGAGACATCTTTGTTTTTCAACACTTTAAGGAGTTCTCTTGTGGGAGACTTGCCCACTGTGATACAGCCTTTGAATTTCTGGTGGCTGCATGCATGCATGTTGACTGTGAAGCTAAGTAAAATGAAATCCTCGACAACGTCCCTCTTTTCCGTCTTTATCACGATGTTGTCTACCAGCCACTTGTGTGGAATTCTACTTTATTATACTCGAACTGATGGCGGTCATCTTTCAACATCATCAGTATGTGCCTCAGGTCCTCTTCAATTTCAGCAGACCCGAGTATATTGTCTGCATATTACAGGGAGGTAATGAGCCTTGCTCTGATGCTGATATAGTGTTCTCTCTATAGTCCAGCTTCTCTGATCATTTGCTCAGAACACAGACTAAATAAGTGTAGTAAAAAGATGCAACTCTGACAAACACCTTCCCTAATTTTAAACCACACACGACTCTTGTTCTGTTTGAACACGTGCTTCCTGGTTTAAACAAACTCACTGTCATCGACTTGATTCCCACTCAGAGAGATCCTGTAGGGCAGGTAGAACTGCCCCATTGGGTTTCCAAAGCTGTACATCTTTTTTTTCCCCTTAGTTTCCTTATTTCATTTTTTTAAATTAAATCATTTTATTGGGGCTCATACAACTCTTATCACAATCCATACATCCATTGTGTGCCAAGCACATTTAGACATTTGTTGTCCTCATCATTCTCAAAACATTGCTTTCTACTTGAGCCCTTGGTATCAGCTCATTTTTTTCCCTCCCTCCTTGCTCCCCCCTCCCTTATGAACCCTGGATAATTGATAAATTATTATTATTTTGTTATATCTTACACTGTCTCACATCTCTCTTCACGCACTTTTCTGTTGTCCATCCCCCAGGGAGGAGGTTATATGTAGATCCTTGTAATCGGTTCTCCCTCTCTACCCCACCTTCCCTCCACCCTCCCAGTATCGCCACTCGCACCACTGGTCCTGAAGGGATCATCTGTCCTGGATTCCCTGTGTTTCCAGTTCCTATCTGTACCAGTGTACATTCTCTGGTCTAGCCAAATTTGTCAGGTAGAATTGGGATCATGAAAGTGGGGTTGGGGGGGGCGGGGGGGAAGCATTTAGCAACAAGAGGAAAGTTGTATGTTTCATCATTGCTACACTGCACCCTTACTGGCTCGTCTCCTCCCCGTCACCCTTGTGTAAGGGGCTGTCCAGTTGCCTACAGATGGGCTTTGGATCCCCAACCTGCACTCCCCCTTATTCACAATGATATGATGTTTTGTTCTTTGATGCCTGATACCTGATCCCTTTGACACCTCATGATCGCACAGGCTGGTGTGCTTCTTCCATGTGGCCTTTGTTGCTTCTGAGCTAGATAACAAAGCTATAAATCTTGATGGGAACAGAAAGCCTCAACTTTCTCCTGCAGAGCGACAGGTGGTTTCAAATTGCTGACCTTGTAAGTAGCAGCTCGATGTGTAAGTTCTATAAAGCATTGTTGCAGGCAAAACCCAATCAGGCCTTCTGGTTTCTAGCGAAGGGATAGCAAGCTTGGGAAAACAAAGCTAACTAAACCCCTGGCTCTACAACTTCCTTTCAAATGCCAAAGTGGCAGAAAGACAAACAAGTTAGTACCTTGCTCATATATTTTAAAAACTAATATTTGTCACAGACATAAAGATAATTAAGACACCCAATTAGATTGGAGGAAGGCTTATTAACAAGCTGCGAGAGGCAAATAACAGTCTTCTTGCTGATGTTAAGGAGTGTTTGAATACTTGCTGATGAAGATGAAGGATTTCAGCCTTCAGTATGGATTTCCCACTATGTGTAAAGAAAACCAAATCCACACAAATGGACCAGTAGGTAACATCATGGTAAATGAAGGAAAGATTAAAGTTGAGAAGAATTTCATTTTGCTTGTATCTACAATCAATACTCATGGAAGCAGCAGTCAAGGGAACATCCAATGCATTGTGTTAGGTAAATCTGTTGCACAACAGTTCTTTGAAGTTTTGCAAAGCAAGGGGGTTCCTTTGCGGACTAAGGTCCTCATCTGTACTCAATCACCTTATATGTATTCAAAAGTTGAATCTTTAATAAAGAAGGTCAAGGAAAAGTCTATGCATTAGGATTATGGGATTGGTAAGGAATATTGAAAGGACCATGGACTGCCAAATGAACCAACAGTCTTGGAAGAACTACAGCCACAATGCTCCTTAGAGGCAAGGATAGCAAGACTTTGTCTCACGTACTTTGGACATGTTATCAGGAGTGACCAGTCCCTGGAGAAACACACCATGCTTGGAGAGCTGGAGGGGAAGTGAAAAAGGAAAATCCTCCACAAGACACATTGGCTGCAGGCTCAAGGTTAAGAACCAGGGTGAGGACAGCTCAGGACCAGGAAGTGTTTCCTTCTCTTGCCCCTGGGGGCATTATGGGTTGGAGTCAACATGACCACACCTAATGACAAGAAACCCATATTGTGCCACTAGTGCATGTGTGTGTGTGAGCGTGTGAGTGTGCGTGGGTGTTCCATGTAGCCCAGGTGATATCTGTGCTTTACTCAAAATAATTTGATCATATTCATATAAAATATATTCATATTGATATATATCAATCTATTCACATTGGGATATAGCTTTGTCATTTTCTTTGGACTAGAAAGTATTTCAATAGATCCACCAAAGCTTTCTTAGCTACTCATCTGTCTGGTAATTTGCAGACAAAAGAAGAACTCTAGGAATACAAAACAGAAATCAGCTAACGAACACAACACTGAAAATTACCACCTTGACCTTATTGTTTACATATGGTTATTATTAAACTCAACCGCACGTGGCACAAAACAGATTGTGAGTTTTAAATGCTAAATATGTAGATCATCGTTAAGAACAAGTGCCATGAATCATTCGTATCAGAATTAAATGTCAAATTATCCTTAACTTTTCTACTTAAAAGTCTGCTTTTCATATTTGGAAACCACTAGACAGATTCCAAACATCAGACATCTCATTTTACAAAATACTTTTTTTAAAAAAAGAAATCTGTTTCCGCTCCTTTCCCGGTTGCAAACCTACACATTAAAGTGGTAGCCAAAGAACCGAAAAAAGATTTTCTATTAACTGACACTGAAATTCACAAACTATGTGACTGAAATTCATAAGCTATGCGAACCAGCAAACAAACCAGAAATCTTTTTTTAAATCACGCTAAACATTCACTTTTGAGCACAGCACAGAATACTGAATCAAATGTGCCTGCACCATCAGATTTGCACAGGAACAGCGCCTCCTGCTGATAGGCAGGTGTTGGTGCAGGGCGCGAGGGAAAACGAAGGGCCCTGTTTAAAACAGAAGTGCATTTTTCAGCGCCCACTAGGAAGATTTTTTTTTTTCCATCCAGACGTCCTTCGGATTCAAGATTACCCCCAGAAGAGTAAATTGTCCTAAATGTTAAACGAAAATGCCAAGTGGTGCCAGTCTCTACACAGCCAGCTGTGCAGACACCATACCTTTTCCTAGAGAGAAAGGAAATGTGCAGTTAGGAACAGAATGACAATGAGCTTGCATCTTCTGAACTTCAGGGGACAGATCAAGATCAATGGTGGTGGGACGGAGGTGGGGACGCTATGCTCTCCGTAGGCTTCCTTGTCGATTGATCGTCAGCTATGGAGGGCTACCCTGGGGGTCCTCTGGGCTGAAAGAGCTAGACCCATAATAACCCACCTTCATAGAGCACTCATGATAGCGCCTCCAGGTCCTTTGCACGTGTTCGTCTAGTTATCGTGATAACTTTTATTGTCCCCTTTTACAGATGAGGAAACTAAGGCGCAGAGAGGTTTAGTGCTTTGCCCAAGGTTAACCGGTTCGTAAGTGTAATGCTGAAGCCGGGTGGTTCCTGCTGCAAACCTCACTCTTCTCACGGATTCAGAGAAAGCCACTTTCCTTCGCAAGGCTGCCTTCGCAAATCAATCGTGTCAGCTCTTTTCAATGCATCGAGCCCACCCATCCTTTCCTTGAATGAAATCTTGGGCAGGCCTTACGACCCTGGCTTAGGAAATCGAAGGCTTACAACTATCACTTCGAGGTGTAGGGAGAGTCAGTCACCTGAGGCCCCTAAGGGAACAGTGGATGAGGCCCAGTTCATAACGTTTTCCAGCTCCGAACAAAGAGTCTTCCCTGCTCAGAGCGAGCGGACGCTGCAGCCAGAGGGGCTTGGTAGGCCACAAAACAAACGTTTATGCTGGACGCTGGCTGGTCCAAAGGCTGAACCTGAGACAGACTTAGGCAGACAGGAGAATTCCTAGACACCAACACCTGGGAAGTAGAAAGGAAAGAAGCAGACTAGGCCAAAGGGAAACGGTCATTCTGAACTCGCAGCTAGCCTTATGGGACCTGAGAACAAATATTGCTCTTTAAGGTTGAGGCATTTCAGGTGAAGGCGGACAAGCCTCTGTATCCCTGCCCTGTTCAGCCCTGATCAGCTGAGTCACTGGGTGAGGCAATTGTATGCAGCTGAGGTAGACAGAGCTGGAGGCTCTCAACAGACGGCATTTTTGTGTCCACCACACTCAACTCACAAAGGTCAGCACATCCATGTTCTCTCTATGCAGTTATGGTGAAGAGGAGAATATGAAATGTGGGGTGGAAGCGTGCTTTTCCCTTTTTATATTGGAAAGCATTCAAAGTGTTCAGCTGACTCAAAAGAGATCAGTAAGCTTGTGAGATATAGGGCCAGCCTATAACTAGATATCTACGTATTTCCCAAATCAGTGGAGGACCAAAAACATTTACTCCAACTGGCATGAAGCACCAAGCCATTTCCTATCATGGGGCCTGGTTATTATAACATTGCAATTGACCCATCTCAACCCTCTGCCTTTCCCCTTCAACACGCAGGAAAACCGAGTCCCATACTACTTGAAGGGAAGTCAGTGAAGAAGATTCCAGTCATAGAGAAAAGTATCTGACAGTGCTCAGAATAGTTTTCATTCTATTTCAATTCTGTTTATAGAAATTGGCTTAATGATAGACCCAAATTACTTAACACCTAAACTTAATTAAACACAAATTGACATATGTGTGTAAATAAAGGATCTAGACCATTCTCAGAGGAACTGATGAGAGAGCTGGTTTCTAAGGACAGTCAGAGAAAGGTGTAAGATCACACCGGTGTTACATCAAAGCCAGCTAGAGCTACAATCTTATCACAAGGTCAGCTTACAACTCTACAAGCCAGATGGGAATCAAGAAAGGTACTAAGAAAACAGCCTCAAGTACCCACTCCCCTGGCTCGACCGGTCACAAAGCCCCCAAACTCTATCTTCCCGTATGTTCAGTTGAGGCACTCACGCTGTGAATGCAAAAACAAGAAGACTGTCAACTCTTCACCGAGAGCTATTTATGGAAACCAAGCGGGAGATGATGCTGAGTGAGCAGGTGGATTTTAGTAAAATATTTCCCTGACTGCTTGAACTTGCAAAATTCAAACTGAAGAAAGCAACATGATGCTAATTAGAATTGTAGCTCTGATTTTGCCAAAACTGCTGGCTTTGATGAATGAGCCTTTCAAGTTTGTGGATGATCTACCAGCCAGCATGTAGCTAATTCAAAGTCTTTTTAATCAAAGAACTGTATTATGTCACTAAGGGGTAAATCCTAAATTATTTCAAAAGAATAACTATAATGATTACTACTATTTAACTTTTATGTTTAAAAACCAAAAGATATTCTAGACACCTGTACTGAACAGTCAAAAGATGTCAAGCCATTTCAAATTTTCTTTTTGAATCACTGTTGGATAAAATCCTGTGAGTTCTACTTCTGGCTGATGATTCTGTGATCAAACAGTTGGTTCACAGGTGGGCATTCTGCCATTTGATGGAATAGCTAGTCATTCAAACTGAAACGATCAATGCCATAAGACCGACTGAACAATTGTCCAGAAATTTGTTTAGAATTGTTCGAGCTCTTCTTGGCCCTTTGCGCTTTTGTGTGAATTTCAGGATCAGCTGATCAAGTTCCAAAAGTTCTTTCAGAAATTATATTGGAATATTATTGAATTTATAAGCTTTTTCCCTGAAAAAAATAACATCAAGTACAATATCAATGATTTATGTCTGTGAAGATGGTGTATATATATCTCTGTTCATATTTTTGTTAGGTCCTCCAATAGATTTTAACAAAAATTTCAATAATATACTTTTAATAATTTACAAGTACTGATTTCTAGACACTTTCAGTTTCTTGATGTTCTTAGAATGTATCTGTTTTTCTGTATCTACTACTATTTGCTTGTTGCTGAGAGAGCAAAACAAGTGCTTATGGATGTTAGCTTTTATACAACAAACAATGAGCTAGCTTATCTAATAATTTATCTGTAAGTCATTTGGGATATTTGTATCCATATGTAGAACCAAGAACAATCCATGTAGAAAATGTCTTTTCATTGCTCTTATGCTTCTTTTCCTTTGCCTTATCCCCTTGGCTGGGATTTCTAGTGAAGGGTACACCCAGAGAGATAAAGAATTGACCGATAACCCAGTGTTGGACACTGAGATAGTTTATTGTGCCAGCCTGGCTGATAAACGCAGATGGGATTGACTGAGGGGCGTAGAGATGGATGGCTTGGTAAGCCTTGCCTTTCTTGTCTCTCATTCTGTGATCATTGGACCAGTGTGCGGTTCTGTGCCTCAAATTAAAGGCTACACTGCCTGTGGGATGCCTAGCCTGTGCTGTGTTGCTGTAAGTTGATGTCCCTTTAAGACTTCTCTGGAGCTGGGGACTGGCATTGGTGACCTGCCTTGTAATTGGCTGCTGTGCTGACATAGCCTAGCTCTCTCTACAAATATAGGAAGATCTGGCATCAGACAGAGACTTGAAGGACTGCTAGTCTCTCAACTTTCTCTCATGGATGTGAGTTGCACTAAGCCATTTATAGTGCTTTCTAATTTAACTGTTTATTTCTTGTATTGTATATGATTTAACAGTTCATTTCTCGTTATATATCTAATTATCTTTATAAATAAATATATTATATTATCAGGAACTTGGTTTTATCTCTCTAGAGAACCCTGTCTAACACAGACACCGAACTCTTGCCTCCTTGTTCCTTTATGTATTTTCCCCTCTCTGTAGGAGATTTTTTTCCTTAATATTCTCACTTAGCTCAATTTTAGATGACTGCAAAAAGTTTAATGAGGAAAGGCAGAGCATGCAATTACCCAAACCTTAAAGTGGGTTGAAAATAAATAAAGTGAAAACAGTACTTCTGACATGTATGTGGTCGTGGGAAAGGTTCATTACATGCTTCATGTTACAATGCTTAACAAAAGCTCTTCAAAATTTTCAGCTACCAGCATTATCACTAAGAGAATAAACCATAACAGTAAGCTACACAAGAGAGGCATGCTTGCATTTCGAATTAATGAGTATCTGATTGTATTTCAAAATATAGCTATTCTTGATACAGCAGCTCCTTGGAGGTGTTTTCAGCTAAATACTCCCAATCTCCTACATATTGCATCAACTTGCTCTACTCTCAGTCAGTAGCACTGATGCTCATAGCAACGCTTTAGGACAGAATAGAACTGCTCCTGTGGGTTTCTGAGACTAGAACACTTTATGGGAGTAGAAAGCCTCACATTTCTCCCATGGAGACATTGAACTGTTGACCCTGCCATCCACAGCTCAACATGTTGTCCACTACACCACCAGGGCTGCTATGGGCTGGTATCGGCATGATGGCCAAAATATAAAACCAACCTCACTGCCATTGAGTCGATGCCAACTCATAGTGACCCTGTAGGAACTGCCCCTGGTGAGTTTTTGAGACTGTAATTGTTTACTCGAGTAGAAAAGCCCTGTCTTTCTCTCACAGAATGGTGGTGGTTTCGAACTGCGTGCCTTGCGGATCACAGCCCAGTGAGTAACCGCTATGCCACCAGGACTTGATGACAGTGAGGGTTTTAGCCAGATATGCAGACCGTGACTTCTAGTTAACATTCTGTCTCTTCCTTTAGAATTGTAGAGAGAGATGTTTTTCTCTTGACATGAAAAATAGACACATTAAGAGGGGCCCAGGCCTTCCTCTCTGGGTAGCATCTGTCTCTGGCATAAGGTTGGCACAGCAAGTGGACTGGAGAGAACAGAACCACAGGCCTTCCTATTGGGCAGACTCAGGTTGGCTCCATGCTGGAAGAGAGAGGACAGAGGAAAGCAGGAGGACTTCCTTTTGGTCCCACACTTAATGAATACCTCCTAAGAGTGTCATGCTAGGTATTAGGTGAACAAAGATGAACCAAAAGTGGCCCTGCCCCATATCGCAGGGCAGCAACAAAGCCCACATGGAAAAAGCACACCAGCCTGTGTGATCATGAGGTGTCAATGGGAATAAGTATCAGAAGGTCAAAAATAAGCAACCGAATCAATGTGAAGGTATGTGGTTGTAGAGGAGACCCAAAACCTATGTATATGATCATTGGACAGTCCCTCACAGAAGGGCCATAAGGAAGGGATGATATATCCAGTGTGTGGTATAGCAATGATGAAACACATAACTATATCCTCTAGTTCCTTACTATTTGCTTCCCCTTCTATTATGGTTTCAGTTCTACCTCATTAACCTTGTTAGACTTACATATGGTCACTGGTAAAATTAAGATCATTTGATGCATGAAAGCCAAGAGAGATAGCCCTTCAATAACAGTAACTGTAGTAATGATTCCCTGAGGGTACAGGAAGGGAGGGAGGGAAGGGGAGACGGGGAGCTTATAACAATAATGATTGTATAATTTCACTCGAGGGAAGTGAATTGTATAATTTCACTTGAGGGAACAGAATTGTAGGTGAGTGATATATTAGATACTGTAAGATACAGCCAAATATACATATATTAAACAATAATAAGGGTTTGGGGGGGAGGAGGGAGGGGATAAAGGGGAGTGGATATCAAGAAGGAGAATGTTTTGAAACGGATTGTGGTAACAAGTGTACAATATTACTCGATATGACTGAACTCTGGAATCTAAGAATATCTGTGAGAACTCCCAATAAAATGATGCAAAAAAAAAAAGAAGAATTGGCTCTGCCTTCCCTTCTGGAGCCCTGGTGGGCTGCGATCTGCCAGGTCAGCAGTTTGAAGAACCACCAGCCGCCCCACAGCGGGCTTTCCACTCTGCTAGAGTTCCCGTCTCAGAAGTCCACAGGCGCAGTTCTACGTGGCCTTTCAGTCACTATGAGTTGGAATCAACTCTAGGCAGTGAGTTTGGTTTTCGATTTGAGGCCATTGGCTACTGTAAAAGTCAGGTCAAAAACGCCCACAATACCAAGCAATGAGTTTTAAAAGATGTATGTTCCAAATGCTATAGAAGAAAATAAGGGGTACCAACTAATTTGACTTTTCTTCCCTAGAAACACGAAGATTGACAAGTAACTAATCCTTCATAAGCTAAGTCTCCAACTAGGAATCAACCTGTACAATATATTATCTGAACAGATGTGACTGCTGCCTGCAATATGTTAAAGCTCTTACAAATCAGTATACAAAAGCTGGACCGTTCTTTTGAAAATGGGCAAGGAATAATTTCCAGCACCCAACTATGAATAGACTCTAAGTGACCATAGACAAACATGAAAAGATGTTCCATCTCCCTAATTATTAATGAAATATAAGAAGCAGCATCTGTGATAAGTATTTTTATCTTTTAGATCGGCAAATATGCAAAAGACTGTGACTGTTTAGCAATAACAAGGATCTCGGAACTGTACTCTCTCATTTACAAGAGCACAAAATGATGTCATCTCATCCCCTTATGGAAGGGTGCAGGGAGGAGACAAGCCAGTCAGGGTGCAGTGTAGCAACAATGAAACACACAACTTTCCTCTAGTTCCTTAATGCTTCCTCCCCACTCACTAATCATGATCCCAATTCTACCTTACAAATCTGGCTAGACCAGAGGATGTACACTGGTACAGAGAGGAACTAGAAATACAGGAATCCAGGACAGATGATCCCTTCAGGACCAGTGGTGATACTGGAGGGTGGAGGGAGGGTGGGGTAGAAAAGGGGAATGGAGTTCAAGGATCTACGTATAACCTCCTCCCTGGGTGACGGACAACAGAAAAATGGGTGAAGGGAAATGTCGGACAGTGTAAGATATGACAAAATAATAATTTACAAATTATCAAGGGTTTCATGAAGGAGCGGGGAGCAGGGAGGGAAGGGTGAAAATGAGGAACTGATGCCAGGAGCTTAAGTGGAGAGCAAATGTTTTGAGAATGATGAGGGCAATGAGTTTACAAATGTGCTTTACACAGTTGATGTATGTATGGATTGTGATAAGAGTTGTATGAGCCCCTAATAAAGTGATTTTTTAAATGATGTCATCTAGAACAATCTGGCACTTCCAGCACTGTATAAAAAGCAAGTCTGCTTTAAGAATTTGTACCTAGAGAGTTATCTGACAAATACAGTGGGTGTAGACAAATTGACATAATTGTCTAAATAGGATAAAAGTTTGCATTTTGTTTATCCAGTTAAATAAACTATGGTGTATTCACCTCATATTTTGCATCCATTAAAATGTATGAAGGATAGCTGTAGCTTTTGATTTGAAAAGGTGTTCAAGATATATATTTTAAAGGATAAAAGCAATATATAAAACAGTACCAAGGAGCTGATACCATGGACTCAAGTAGAAAGAAATTTTTTGAATATGATAATTGGCAACAAATGTACAAATGTGCTAGACACAATGGATGGATGTATGGATTGTGATAAGAGCTAGTTGGGCCCCCAATAAAATGATTTTAAAATAATAATAAAATAAAACAGTACCAGGGTAAGTCGAAGAGTGTTGCTACAAAAACATAGAAACCTTTATTAAACAAAAATGTAGAAACCTGGAGTTCCTGTTTTTCAGCATATCTTCCATCAGGGTGGTGTTCCCATCTCTCTGACCCTGCCCTGAAGAATTCTACGCTCTTCATTGGCTGCACATATGAACAGCTACTTGGCCATTCTTGGGGGACTAAATCACATTCTTTTTCAATGTTCTTTGAGCTTGAGGAACAAAAAGAAGTCTGAAAGGACAAGATCAGGGTTGTACAGTAAATAGGGTAAGACTTCCTAAAGAAATTCATGCCCAACATCCCTCCCTACCCGGGCAGAAAGAGCAGGTACATGGGGATGGAAACAAATGTCTCTGAGCAACTTTGCTGGCCTTAAAAAAAAAAAACACAACTTCTTCATAATAAGCTCTGGTGATCATCTCATGTCTGGGAAAATGTATCAAGACTATTCCTATGGAGTCCTAAAAAACAGACATCACACCCTTCTGAGCTTAGCTCTCCCTTGAACTTTCTCCCCAGTTTCAAGTTCGCAGCCATTCTCTCTCAGCTCTCACTGCTGTTGAGTTCATTCTGCTGCAGAGAGAATAAAGGGCAGGGTAGAACTGGCCCTGCATTTTATATATCTTGAACACCTTTCTGAGGTTTACTCTTTCTTTCCTCTTTCTCCTGAAGAGTGGCTGGTAGATTCAAACTATTGACCTTGCAGCTAACAGTACAATGAATAAGGAAAATACATTTTCATATCAATCATGCAGCAGATTTTAACAGATTAAAAACAAATAAAGGCTGGCAAAGGAACACTGAAAAGACCAAATATAAAGAATGGAGAAATAAAACCATCAGGAAAATTGTTTTACTTTGTTTCTTAATAGAGATCAATTCTTGAAGCTCTGACAGTGAGTATAACCCCATCGACTACCAACTAGAAGTAATGAAATGGAAAATCCCTCCTGTAAAAAACTTTCTGTTCCCCAGTGCAGCTGTGTGAATGAGCTTATTTATCAGAGAGGCCCTGGTATCAGGAGTCATATTCTGCACAATCTTCCCCTTTACAAGGTTGATTCAGGGACAGAAACAATGTATCAGTGGATTCAGACTCCTTTTGCTTACACTATAAAGTACTCCAATTCTGAAATTGTAAAAAGAAATTGATAGCAACATTTAAGAAATTTATCTATAGAAAAAAGAAAATTATCTATCTAATAGACCTTTTTATCTAATCCACCTAAATTGTCTTCTCAAACTAAGACTTGGATAACAAACTGGACTGGGACAGAATCAGAATCAACATAAAATATAACAAAATATCCCAGCTCATAATCTTACTTCCTTAGAAATCTGCAGGCAGGCACTTCCAAGGTGGGATCGGTGGCTCAATGATACACAACCTCTCAGTCTCTATCTCTGTGGTTTTTATTTTGGCCTTACGGTTATCATGCGGTATCAGCCACTCCACACATCGCCATTTCATATGAAAATGCCCCAAACAGGAAAGACGGGGTAGAATAGAATGGGAGCCATCTCCTGCCGTGGCTCTCCTACAAGAGGAAGCAGGATCTTTCCAGGAATGCCCCCAGCTGACTTTGAGGTCCCGCATGTCTAGAACTGGGATACATTCCCACGCCCGAACCCATCACTATCAAAGAGCAACAGGATGGCCATAATCGACCTAATTTAGTCTTGATTCACTTCCTGGAGCTGAATAAATTGCTACACAAATAAATTGGAACCTGTGAGCAGGGAGGAGAGGAAACCATTTGTTGAGCAGGGAGTCTGTAGTATCTGACCAGAAGGTAAGACTTTTCACATCGATGCACCAAGCCGTGGTGCATCTTTCACAATCTTAATGTTCAAAAATTGCCCCTATAAAGTCTCCTAAAAATCACTCCTTAAGCATATCCACTCAAACAACCTCAGTCTCAGTAGACATTCCAAAAACAGTTGCCGCCAAACTCAAAATTTACTATCTGCCAAGAAAACGGAGCCTATTCATCAGCAGTCTTCTGCCGTCTTGTGAAGTGGTGGTGACCGCGCTGACCTGCCGTGAAAGGCCTGTGAATGAAATCACCTGGGAGTTCACTCCAATATGCTCCCTCACGCTCTCTCCAAACTGACTGGCACTGTGGCAGGCAAGAGTAAGCAGAAACTGTCCTCATTAAGTCCTGAAAGCAGAGTTCTGGGTTGTGCCTTAGGATAAGGCATAACTTCCAGTGATACTGGCTGGCCTCTTTGCTGGACTTGATTAAATTGCTAATGTCTAGAGGATTAAAAGCTATACTACAGGTAAATCTATGATGTCAATTCAAATACACAATACCTTTATTTTTTTTAATTTACGCTTAAGTTATGCTAGTCACTAAGCTAAGGACTTAATGACATCTAAATATGTAGATTAATTCAGGACAACGATCTATGAGGTGGCTATTGACAGTCTATCCTTATTCTGATGAGAAAGCTGAGAGTGGGGGAGGTGACCTTAGAGGTCACGATGAAGGGAGGAGCTGAAGTTCAATCAGATCTGTCTGAGTCTATTACTTCCTTTTAGGAACCACGTGTGTGGAATCAATAAAGAAACCTCTAACTGGCATTCGGTAACTGGGTGTGATGGTCCCATGTACCATGAAGTGAAACGCTGACACGCCTGACCTGTCTGCCTGGGTCCTCTCCGGCCGGCCGGCAATCAGCAATCACTCTGAAGAGGCGGCAGATAGGACGCTGGAGACTGTGGGCCTATGGTCTCCAGAATGTGCACGTGGCTTCTGGGTCACGGCCCTGGGCTAGCTCCACGGGACAGGTGTTTAGATGCTGTGGGAAGACCACAGACTTCATTAGAAGGATGGTCCAGCCGGTGAGTCCCATATCAGTCAAGGGTTGATTTCAGAGATGCAAAATGACTCTGCCAATTTTCTACAGCAAGAGCTTTAATGTAGGAAATCCAATGTTTGCCAAATACGTGGGAGGACTAGAAAAGAGTTTGAAGGGACGGTGGCGCCTACAGGACTGTGCCCTGTGACAGCCCTGCAGAGCTGGCCCTTACCAAGAGGACCACATTCTCTGCCACTATCAACAGTAAAGCGTGTCAATCATCTCTAGACATTTCAAGTGGATGGCCATTGACACAGACATTGGCCACCAGGGTGTTAGAGTGACAAAAGCAATACAAAACAAATCATGGTTTCCTAAAGATCACCAGAGAAAACCAAACCTACCCGGAGATAAAGGAGCAGAAAGAAAAACGACCCAGGATCTCGGTACTGTTGGTGGAAGACAAGCCTTTGACCTTGAACCCCAAATCTCCATAGTCTGATCTTTGCCCTGGCCTGAGGTGTCTTCTGGATTAACCAGGTCTCCTCTGTACCCCCCATGCTGAGATGCTGAACTACTTTTTTTGTACTGATCTGCTAGAAGGCTGCCTTTGGGTCTCTTTAGGGGACCAACGGTGCTCTTGTGTAGCTCCATTCTACATGAGTCTGAGCTTCTCGGAGTCTAGGCACTTCCTCAGGCTGTGCCCAGTCTGATCATCTGATTGTTTTGAACTCCTCTGAAGCCTGCTGCTGTCCCCATGTCCCTCCCAATCTTTACACCGAAGAGGGACAGAGGTGGTCAGGACACCCACTGACATCTTTGTCCTCCTTTTCCCTCTGTCTCTCTAGGCATGCATCCAAAATGAGAAGTAATTTTAAAAACAGTTAATAATTAATGTAAGCACTCGATAAGTGGTCCCCACCACAACTATGCTGATTATTGTTGTGCCTATGATTATTATGGTATAAAATGAAAAAACAGTAATGAAATGATCTTACACTGCAAATGTTGCATTACCAGCTCATTAAAAAATGCTGTGGATGTTTGCTGAAGCTCACTATGATTGACAACAACTGAAGGAGACAACATACACACAAAAAATGCATAACTTTCTTAGCTATAAACTGTATCCCAAGAGTAGCCTGCTATTGAACTTCTGCTTATTGTTGTCTTCAAAGCGGAGCATGCTAAGAGTTAAACATGGATGAGAGGAAGTCTTTCACAAAGGTGGCAGTGTTCTACCATTGGTAATTTTATTTTTAAGACCCAGTGTCAACGTCGTATCCTAGGAAACAGATTTAGTGACATTTAGCTTTTTGACCTTTAGAAGTTACAGACCAAAATCCCCAATAGGAGGCTCCCCCAACCTGGTTCTCTGCTTTTGCTGAGGTAACCTTATTTCTTGAAGCCACCCTTTACAGGCAGAAATGGGACCACTCTCTAAGGCACAGACTGGATAGTCATACATATTCATCAAGTGCCTGCCATGTCCAAGGTCCTGGGGACACCTGGTAAGCAGGACTGATCCGCCTGCGGAGTTTATGGAGCATCAGCAAAGGAGCACACGCAAGTGAGGGGGCAGAGATGGAGTTCAGGCTTCATAATCTGTATAGAAAAAATGTGAAATTTTAACATTATATATGTGTGTATATCTATATCTCAACTTGCTTTGTGTTTTAAGTTCCCCTTCCAGCTGTAGAAGTGTCATCTCAGTCCATTAGACATCTCTCCTTTCCATAGACCATATATATATATATCATTTGGGGGATGAGTCTTACAAAGTACAGAGGTTCATAAGGAAGAGGGGAGAAGAGACACTTATCCACTTAACATTTACTAAGATATCCAACGTTCTCCCTGCTGCTTGATCTTAGCCCTTACAGACACCTGTGAGCGATTGCCTCTGACATGCTGATGGGACTCTTCGTGTCCACTCGCCCAGTGCAGTGTCGTTGCCCAGCTTGGGAAGATGGAGGTCACTCCACTGTGGGAGGAGAGGCTCAATTCACTGCATTCTTGCTCCTTTGGAGGAATTCTGCCACCAACCCGGAATGGTCCCCCTGTTCTCATGCTCTACACACTGGATTCGGGTCTTTCTGATGGACCCCCGACCCAGCACTCTCTAAGAGGAAAGTCACAGGGCTTCCCCGCCCCTCTCTCTTATCCTCCATTCTCTCAAGCCAGGAAATGCCGGTCTAGTAGCACAACAAGTGCTCATGGGACGTGCGGAGGATAACTTCATCAAACAACTCCAAAATACATTGGCTGCTGAAAAAGAAGTATATTTCTTCTTTCTTAAACCACTTCCTGGAAGTGTTCAGCAGGAAACCTTCCACATGGTGATTCAGGAACCTGTATGCTTTCCATTCTGTGGGTCTCCTTTCCTGTGGTGCTCAGAGTCCCCTCTATTGACCCAGCAAAATGGGAGAGATGGGCGGGGACAGGCTGCCTAGGAAGCTTTTCTGGGCCTCGCCTGGAAGAGGTGTATCCCTTTTATAGATATTCCATGGATTAGAACTTCTTCATGGTTTCGGATGACAGCCAGGAAGACTAAGGAAGGTCACCTATGTGTCTGTCCAAGAGAAAAAATGGTAGTGAAGAAATAGGCGTAGAGATATCGAGAAGGTGACCCAATGTGAGGAATGTAACCAATGATAATGAACTGCACATAGAAAAAAGTAATGAATGAGTGTATGTTCAGCTATGTAGGTTGTCACCAAAATCATATTTTTTTTAAATGCAACTGTTAGGTTGGGTTCCTTAGAGGAGCAAAAGCAGTGATGTCTATGTGAACGCATTAAAAAGAGGCTCATAACAAGAAATGACTTACACGGTGGTAAAAGTAGGCAAGTCCAGTCCAGATCAAGTCCACAGGTCTGATGTAAGCTGGAGACTTCTCCTGACTCGTGGCTGCCAGAGCTGACAAATAGGAAGCAGGATGATGAAGCAGGAAGGTCGCCAGCTGGTGGATGCACAGCTGAATGAAAGGGAGGTCTGCCAAAGGAATCCAAGGTCAGCAGATGGCTGATGGCTCTTGGAATAGGCAGGCTATATAGCAGATGATCTAGGAACAGGGGATCCTGATCCAGCAGACAGTAAAGGGGCGAGAGAGAGCTTACTATATCCACTTGAGTATAAGCCAAGGCACCTAATTTTACTACAAAAAAACTGGGGGGCTTTTTCAGCATAAAAAATGGGCTGGAAAAAAACTCAGCTTATATTCAAGTATATATGGTAGTTCAAAAGGCCACATCCCCAGGAGGTTTCATCAGGTTTCTACCTCATTAGTAGGTTGGGCTTCCCTCCTACCTTCACCCAGCTACCTCCAGTTGACATTAAATATAACCATCCCAATAAATAAAGAAGACAGAAAGAAGAAGAGATGGGAGTTCAGTAACAAACCTGGCCAGAGGGGAAAAACCTTTGTTTCCCTCCAAACTAAGACGTTCTTGCTCCCTTGCCCCTAAGGGGTAGAACTTTAGAAAACAAAAGTCAAGGGCAGATTAAGAAATATTTTGCTTTCGCCTCTCTCCTTGGATGTGCTGACTATCAAACAGCCTCATCTAGAGGCTCTAATCTGATACATTACCCAGCCACACACGTTATTTAAATGGTGAGTGTATTGCTAGCAGAAGGATGGGATGTTCTGGGAATGAAAAGGGACTTAAAGAATTTGAGCAAATGAAAACGGGAGGGACAAAAGACAAAAGGATTGTGGTGAGTGCACAAGGCATGTGCTACAAGACAAGAGCAGTGGGTCGTTGAGGACAGAGCTGCAATACAGCAAACATGACAGTTAAGTAATGCGAGATGCTGCTTATGACTCACGTTACATCACTTAAATCAATTGATGCTAAATAATGCCTTAACCAAAAACCCACACCACTGAGTTGATTTTAACTCATAGGCTTTCCAAGACCATAAATCTTTACAGGAGCAGACAGCCTCATATTTCTCCCACAGAGCAGCTAGAAGGTTTGAACCACCAACCTTGCCTTTTCCAAAACTAATTCCTTCCAGGAGTAGTAAGCGTCATCCTTCTCCCCTGGAGCAGCTAATGGTTTTGAACTGCTGACCTTGAGGTTAGCAGCCTAGCACTTAACATCAAGTACTCCTTTATCACCAGCTTTCCTCACTTACAGAGTCCTCCTCTCAGCGTAGCTAACAAGTAGTTTGGTGTTATTAGTTGCCAGCAAGTCAGTTCTGCCTGAGGAGCATCTTCTGGATCCCAGCATCAACCACGGCCTAGACTGTGGCTTGGTCCACAGGTATATATATCTATTATGTCCGTTCATCTCATTGAGAGTTCCCTCCCCCCCTCCTCTCTTTAACCCGCTGCTACATCACCTAGCAAGATGTCCTTGTCTAGTGAGTGGCCTTTCCTGATGATGTGTCTCACCTGAGTGAGCTGAAGTCTATCCATCCTCTTCCAAGAATGGCTGGTTCGTGCTTTGGGCACTCAATATTCTTCACCAACCATGCCGTTGGAAGCATCTGTCCTTCTGTCTTCCTCTTCCACTGTCCACGTTCATATGCGTATGAGGTGAAAGAAAGCAGACTCCAATAAATATGAGTTAAATAAACAGTTGAAGCTAGCATGCCAGAGCAAGGCCCATTTGTGGACACATGAGATTTACTAGACTGATCATATGGCGTGGAAACTAACAGCAGCAGAAACATGCCAGGTTATGTGGTCCCTGTATTTGAGAAGCAACCTGAAAACATTTATTGAGAGTTTACCATATGCCCGGCTTTGTCCGACCACTTTGGATAAAGTTTAAAAGAAAAAATTTAACAAGCCACCGCTTTACCTTTTAATTTAGTTGAATAAAGACAGCTAACAATCTCTTCGCTTTTATCTAATTGTTTGAACTATGTGGCCTCAAGTAAAAGGAGATTGGAGAGGCTAGTGGTTCAGGTCGCATAGCTGTAGACAAGCTGGCCTGGGGAAAGAGGAAGGAGCAAAAGGAGTGGGGTCAGCTGCCGAAGGGGAACAAGTACCAGTGGAGATAAAATAAGAGGGGACCAGCATGATGAGTACAGAAAGAGAAGGTTTACAAGGAGGCAGGGACAGATAAAGAAAGCAGAAGAATGTGGTCTGTGTCAACCACTACAAAGTACATGTTGAGAAAAATTTTGTTCATACTTCTATTTTTTAAGTTCTAGGCTCTTTTATGACACTCTCCATAGTTCAAAAGGGGCTATCCAAGGTAAATTCACTGCCATGAGAGCGATTAAGACTCACAGTGGGCCTACAGGACTGAGTAGAACTGGCCCTGTGGGTTTCTGAGACTGGAACTGTTTATGGGAGTAGAAAGCCTCCTCTTTCCCCAGTGAGTTGTTAGACCTCTCAGGGGGATCTACCTCGGTCCTTGGCTCTGCACGAGAAAAGAATTCACAACGAAGCCTGGTTTGTGATCCAAGTGAGTTTTATGAGCGTTAGAAGACGTTTCAGCTTCACACAGGCACCCGCAGGGCTCCTCACGAACGTGCAGCCTGCCCAGAAGCTGCTCGCAAAGTCACGCCGTCAACTCCAGGCCCCTGCCTTTTCAATTATTCCACGGGGAGGCGTGGTGGACAACCCTGGTCGACCCCATTGGCTGAATTGAATTCACCTGGCCTAGGTGGGCCAATCCAGGTGCAGAACCCACCCACGCCTACCTGGCGGGAAACCTGAACCTCTGAGCATGTGCAGTGTGCTACTCCTTTGTTTCCGTAGCTAGGCCCTCTGGGCATGGGTTATGGATGCCCCAGCGCCTATGCTAGACTACCTAACAAAGTGGCTGATGTCAGCAGTAGCAGCCAAACTCAAACCCGCTATGCTACCAAGGAGCCCTACCCAAACCAGACTCACTGCCATCGAGTGGATGCCAACTCACAGTGACCCTATGGCCAAGGTAGAACTGCCCCTGTGAGTCTCTGAGACTGTAACTGTTTATGGGAGTAGAAAGCCCCATCTTTCTCCTGAGGTGTGTGGCTGGTGCATTCAAATTGTGGTTGCAAACTTGCAGCTAGCAATCCAACGTGTGGCCACAATGCCTCCAGGGCTGCTCCTGGTGGGAGTGATAGAAAAGGGAAAATTCTCTGTAAAAGATGCTACTGGCTAAATATTTCTGTCTACAAACAACACAATCGTTCAGGCATATGTGCACACATATACACACATCGCCCTTCTAAGCAGTTTACAGGAGACAAAAAGGAATCCACTAGGAATCACAATGAACTTTTTAAGGGAAAAAAGTCAATAAGAGGTAAAAAAGAAATCAAATACCAAATTTTGTGGTACTCTCTAATCACTTCAGGACTTACGAAGTGGGAAGATAATGAGCTTCTGGAACCAACCGTAATTGAATTTAAATCCAAGCTTCTCCACATTCTGTGCCCTATGGTCAAATTACTAAAGCTCTCTGAACTCCAGTGTTTTCATCTGAATGGTAAAATTAATCTCTTCATCACTAGATTATGGTGAGAATTAAATGAGATTGCACATGTAAATCACCTAGCTCTGCATCTAGAACACGGAGTGTCATCAATAACTGCTAATTCTTGTGTCTTCTACAATGATAATAGACAGTGACGAAACACCAGCCTTATCATTGGGGCATTTACAGCATAACCCAAGGCCTGAATGTGGTTTGTCTGGAAGTGAAAGAAAAGAAGAGAGGTCTGAGACAATTAAAAAGTCCAAGAAACCCCAGGAAGTGTTATACGATGGAGGAAGCATTACTTAGTACTTCAATCATAATAAACAAAATTCAAATTGACATTCACAGGAGGATAAATTATTCTAATATACTAGACTTGACCTTTCCTTCTCTCAAGATCTGGGAAATTATTTTTTTCTATATTCAGTTCATCTCTTCTTGGGGAGGCAAGGAAAGATAAGCACAAGAGGAGTAAGTGAAGTGCTGTTTTAACCGCTTATGTGGGCAACCATTCAAAGGCGATTGTGTGAGGAAGAGTCCTTCAGTACTGTGCAGTGAGTCAACACCAAATCACTTTGCCTCTAAAAGTTAAAGGTTATTTCTTCCTTTATCACTCGTGGGCTAGTGTTTTTCTTACCCTCCTCTGTCCTCACAAGTCACTAGAAATACAGTGGCCCCACCCTCTTGCGAAGTACAGCATCACTCTCGGTCATTTTAAAGCCAATGGCTGCAAACAATTCAGGATCCAAAACGAGAAGCTAAATCAGTTTCTGTTGGTGACACTCTTGTGATACAACAAAATTACAGTTGCTGGAGGAGATGAGCCAGTCAGGGTGCGATGTAACAATGATGAGAAATACAACTTTCCTCTAGTTCCTAAATGTTTCCTCCCCGCTCCCACTACCATGACTCGAATTTGATCTTGCAAGTCTGGCTAGACCAGAGGAGGTACACTGGTACAGATAGGAACTGAAAATACAGGGAATCCAGGACGGATGAGCCCTATAGGACCAGTGGTATAAGTGGCAAAACAGGGAGGGTAAAGGGAGAATGGGTAGGAAAGAGGGAACCGATTACATGGAACTGTGTGTGACCTCCTCCCTGGGGGACAGACAACCGAAAAGTGGATGAAGGGAGACGTCGGACAGGGAAAGATATGACAAAATACCCATTTATAAACGATCAAGGGCTCATGCGGGATGGGGGAGCGGGGAGGAAGGGGAAAAATGAGGACCTAATGTCGGGGGTTTAAATGGAGAGAAAATGTTTTGAGAAACGATGTACAAATGCGCTTTACACAATTGATGTGTGTATGGACTGGGATAACAGTTGTATGAGCCCCTAATAAAATGTAAAAAAAAAAATTACAGTTGCTACATTTGCGAGGGCAACCGCCAAACATAAAAGATCTTTTTTTTATTTTAGATTTACTGAAATGGTTTTAAAAGGTTATAGGGCTTCAGAAATACCCAAAATGTACAACACAGTGATTTGAAAAATGTTACCTATATCCATTTTGTTGTTTTTCCTAATTTATTAAAGAAAAATCTAGAAAAGCAGATGCTAGCAAATGAGACTGACGTAAGGCATATGTGCTTGTTTGGGCAAAACAGAACAAAGTGCAGTGAGTCCCTAAAGATTCATTAAGCACCCGTGGGACCCAGGGGAAGGCAGCAGGTGTTGACAGAGCCCTCTAATCGGTTTTAGATTCTCAGAAACTCCTGAGGGACACTTTGTGTGATTCTTGATAGACTAGACAGAATTATCTGCATCACTAATTTTAAGTCTTTTCACATGATAAACGTAACAATTATGAAAAGATCCAATGTGCTGGTTTTCATCCTTTATCTTAAGAACAAAAAAGAAGAAGAACCCATTGTCATCAAGTCAATTCCCACTCAACATCAGCTGCCCGTAATCTTCCTGCTTGGTGCTGTCAGAACTCTGAGCTATGTATATGATTGCTGAGCTTCTACTGAGTTCCAGGCACTAATGAGTCTAGGATCAAATAGTCTTTGCAGTTAAGGGCTACATGTTGTAGTGGGAAACTCTCCAGGTAAATTGTTAAGTGTGGTGGAACCTGAATACCACAGAATTTACGTAAGGCCCCTGACATGAGAAGCTAAAAACTCCATTTTGAATCAAAAGTAAATTCTGCATTTAGAATGTAGCCTGTCATTTCTGTAACTCTCCACTGTACCCTGAGATAATTGGTTGGCAAAAAATTTTAAAGAAGAATGTGATTCTGTGTGTTTAAGAATACTGATGTGGAGGGCTGGAAGCACTCACCACTCTATGACAACAAAATTGGAAGACAGTCATATGGCCAACTGACTAGAAGAGATTCATATTTGTGCCCATTCCAAAGAATGATGATCCAACAGACTTCAGGGATTATGAAACAATTCCATTAATATCACATGCTGGTAAAGTTTTGCTGAAGATCATTCAACAACAGTTCTGACAAAGAACTGTTAGAAATTCAGGCTGAAAATAATAATTTATAAATTATCACGGGTTCATGAGGGAGTGGGGAGCAAGAGGTAAGGGAAAAATGAAGACCTGATGCCAGGGGCTTAAGTGGAGAGCAAATGTTTTGAGAATGATGAGGGCAATGAATGTACAAATGTGCTTTACACAATTGATGTATGTATGGATTGTGATAAGAGTTGTATGAGCCCCTAATAAAACAATTTTAAAAAACTTGCATTGAAGATGCATCACAAAGGGAAAAAATTTCAGGCTGAATTCAGAAGAGGATATGGAATAAGGTACATTATTGTTTCTTTAGAAGGATCTTGGCTGAATGTAGAGAATACAAGAAAAATGTTTCTTTGAGTTTTGACTATGCAAAGGTATTGAACTGGGTAGATCATAACAAACGAGGGCTAGTACTGCAAAAAGTGCTAACTCCAGAACACTTCATTATACGCATGTGCAACCTATACATAAACCAAGAGGTAGCAGTTCAAACAAAATAAGGGGATACAACATGGGTTATGAAGATCAAGAAAGATATGCATCAGGGTGGTACCCTGTCACCATATTTATTCAATCTGTTTTCTGCGAAAATGACCTGATATATGACGATTAAGTACAAGAAGATGAACACAGCATCAGAATTAGAGGAAAGCTCACCAACAGCTTGTGAACAGATGGCACAGCATTGATTTCTGAAAGTAAAAAGGAAGTCTGCCTGATTATCCTCTAGATCACTGGTATGATTCTCTGCCTCTTCTTGTCTGTTGGTGAGGCCTGTGATCTTGTTTTTTGCTTTTGTTACGTCATCCATTAGTTCTTGTATTTCCCTTTGGTGCGGGGACATCATCCCCTCTATGCACTTCTCCTCTCTCATGGTGTCCTTATTCTGCATTGCTTACCTCATATCCTATATTACTCCAAGCAGCATTCTGAAGGTTTGCTTTTGTGACAGACCAACATCTGGTTCTTCTATGGGCGTTTTTAGGCTTATGACTTCTTCCACGGTTGGGTTTTGTTTTTCTTGTTTTTTTTGATGAGGGTGTTGACGTGTGTTGCTACTTACCTGTCATTTTGAAAGAACTGGGTGCCATGTTCCTGGGAGACTGAGGGGCCCTGAGCTCTTTCTCTATGTGATGGGTAAGAATGTTTTTGAGGACTTCCTGTGGCCTACAATGGTGGTGGGTCAGACTGATATGTAGGTGGGGTGCTGCAGAGACTCATTGATCAGTGGCAGTGGGGGCCTCAGAGGCTGGGCTGAGGCAGGCAACTGAAGGTATGCTACTGGGCCAGGTTGGGGCAGGATTGCAGCATGGGTATGGGCATGGTCTGGACTGTCTGGCCACAATCTGCAGCCTTTTAAAGGCTGTCTGTGAAGCCCCAAACTGGTAGAGTCAGTTTTGGGCTTTGGCTGTGGCTATCAGAACCTGTTGGCTTTTCCTGTTTTGTTATATTAAAATCCTATGTTGTGCTCTGGAAATTAGAGTTCTGGCATCAGCTCATTTCCCCATCCCTCTATGCTCCCCACTCCCCCCTCCCTCATGAACCCTTGATAATTTATAAATTATTATTTTGTCATATCTTACACTGTCCACCGTCTCCCTTCACCCACTTTTCTGTTGTCCATCCCCCAGGGAGGAGGTTCTATGTAGAACCTTATAATCAGTTGTCCGTCTCTACCCCACTCTCCCTCTACCCTTCCAGTATCACCACTCTCACCACTGGTCCAGAAAGGATCATCTGTCCTGGATTCCCTGTGTTTCCAGTTCCTATCTGTACCAGTGTATATCATGTGGTCTAGCCAGATTTGTAAGGCAGAATTGGGATCATGATAGTGGGTGGGGAGGTAGCATTTAGGAACTACAGGAAAGTTGTATATTTCTTCATTGCTACACTGCACCCTGACTGGCTCATCTCCTCCCAGCGACCCTTCTGTAAGGGGATGTCCAGTGGGGCTTTGCGTCCCCACCCCACACTCCCCCTCATTCACAATGATATGATTTTTTGTTCTTTGATGCCTGATAACTCATCCCTTAAACACCTCATGATCACACAGGCTGGTGTGCTTCTTCTATGTGGGCTTTGTTGCTTCCAAGCTAGATGGCTACTTGTTTACCTTCAAGCCTTTAAGACCCTAGACACTATATCTTTTGATAGCCAGGCACCATCAGCTTTCTTCACCACATTTGCTTATGCACCCACTTTGTCTTCAGTGATCATGTTGGGAAGATGAGCATCATGAAATGCAATTTAATAGAACAAAGTATTCTTGCATTGAGGGAGTAGTTGAGTGGAGGCCCAAAGTTCATCTGCTACCTTAATACTAAATTTATAAATATATGCACAGATATATTTCCCTATCCTCGTGTATAAATATATTTACATATATACATGCCTTTATTTAGACTCTAAAAATGTCCTTTGCCTCCTAGCTCTTTCCTCTATTTCCTTTGACTTTCCTCTTGTCCCACTATCATGCTCAGCCTTCATTCAGGTTTCAGTAATTCCTCTAGGTTACATTACCATTAATGACACCCTACCAGGCCTCCTACACCCTCCTTGCCACTGGTTTTGAATCACTTGTTGCTCCCTTGTCCCTGGGGTTGTTAACCCCCACTTGTAAATCTTTATGGGAACAGACAGTCTCATTTTTCTGCTCATCTTTTGGAGCATTCTTATGCTAGATTTGAACTGCTAACCCTTGTTTAGAATCCTGATGCTTTAAATAAATGTTAATAAGTAGCTCTCAGGCTGAAAATTTGTATGTGTCTATGACATATCCATTTATGGCCTTTAAATCCAGTTAAATTCAACTTTGATCTCTCACCTCACTGAAACCCGGGGCAGTAAACCTTCAACCTGCATACTCCTTGGGAATATTTTCTTTCCCTTTCCTTTTAAGTTAGAACGAATCCCCCTCATTCTTCCTCTAGTTCTAAGAGAACTTATATTAGTCATTTCCATTAGATTTAGCTTTTTAAAAAAGATCGGAATTTAAAGTATTTTAGAAGTGACTTTAGTTTTTGCCCTTAATATTGATTTCTCCAAAACTTGGCTTCACCAGTGGGCACAGAGAAGTGTGCAACCACTATGTACCTTAATGGAGTGTGCAACTGCTACTCAAGAGCAAAATAAACCCCTCCCTTGCTCACTGTTGTTGTTTGCGGTCCTGTCTTAGTGATCCAGTGCTGCTATAACAGAAATACCATGAGTGGAGACTTTGATGAACAGATATTATTTCTATCACAGGTTTAGAGGGAAGATTTCCAAATTCTGGGGGTCAACTCTATTAGAAGACTTTCTCGCTCTGCGTGTTCTTTTGAGCTTCTATTCCTGGGAGATTCTTCATTTGGTTTGGTCTCTCTCTTTGCCTTTCTTTGCTTATTGGCTTGCTTATTTAAACTCTTGTCTCAAAAAAGATTGACTCACCACACACCCTGCACTAATGCTGTCTCAAATAGCAAAGACAACTCATTTCCACCTGGGGTTATAACCACAAGGGTCGAGGTGAGTGTTTACAGCACATATTTTAGGGGACACAATTTAATCCATAACAGGGCCTCTTTAGTACATTATTTTATCTGCCCCTGAATAATACAATAGAATTGAGAGAGATAGACCTCTCTGTTTAGAGGTCAAAATATTGGAATTACTTCTCATACTTCAACACACACACACACACACACACACACACACACACACACACACACACCTCTCAGGCTGTTTTCTTGACAGTTGTTCTTCAGATGTATCTCTATGTGCATGTGTGTAAGTGCATGTTTGTGTAATTGGAGGGGTTGTTGTTTTTTTTCGTTGCCATTGAGTTAATTCTGACTCATAGAAACTCTCTGAACAACAGAAGGAAACACGGCGCAGTCCCGAAGCCCCCTCACATTTGTTCTTATGTGTGCCCGTTCACAATGGCAGCCACGGTGGCCGTCCTTCTCACTGAGGGCCTTCCTCTTCTTTGCGGACCCTCCGCTTTACCAAGCACGATGTCCTTCTCCAGGGACTGGTCTCTCCTGACAACATGTCCAAAGTGCATGAGATAAAGTCGCACCATCCTTGCCTCCGAGGAACATTCTGGCCTTACTTCATTCAAGACAGATTTTTTTTTTGTCCTTTTGGTAGTCCAATGCACTGTCAATAGTCTCCGATGGCACCATCATTCAAATGCATCAGTTCTTCTTCAATTTTCTTTATTCAGTGCCCAATGTTTACATGCATACAAGGCAAGTGAAAATACCATGACTTGGGTCAGGCCCATTTTTGTCTTCAAAGTAACTGCCTTGATTTTCAACACTTTAAAAGGTCTCGTGCAGCTGATTTACCACTACATTGTGTTGTCTGATCTCTTGACTGCTGCTTCCATGAGCACTGATAATGGATCCAAGCAAGACGCAAGCAATTAAAGGGGAGGGGGATGGAAAATATCTTCACAGAGACCTTTTATACAGAGATGATCCTGCTTTGCATCAAAGCACAACCCCATCAGCACATGTGTATAAGTAAGATGTAGTGATTTTATCTCCCTAATCAAAGGACTGAAGAAGAATTGATGAATCCAAGGTATAGTGTTGGTGAAGAAAATTAAAAGTACCATGGACTGCCAGAAGAACATGCAAATTTGTCTTACTATCCAGAATGCTCCTTCAATGTGAGAATGGCCAGTTCCTCTCAGATGCTTTGGGTATGTTATCCAGAGAAACCATTCCCTGGAAAGGGACATCATGTTTGATAAAGTAGAAGGTCATTGAAAAAGTAGATCCCTGTAGCATCTGGGGTCTTAAAGGCTTAAAGATAAATAGGTGGCCATCTAGCTGAGAACCATCAAAGTCCACGTGGAAGAAGCACACCAGCTGGTGTGATCATGAGGTGTCGATGGGATCAGGTATCAGGCATGAAAGACCTAGAACAAAATATCATATCGATGTGAATGAGGGGGACAGTGGAGTGGAGACCCAAAGCCCATTTGTAGACAATTGGACATCACCTCACAGAAAGGTCACAAGGAAGAGATGAGTCAGTCAGGATGCAGCATAGCACCAGTAAAACATACAACTTTCCTCTAGTTCTTTAATGCTTCCCGCTCCCCGCCCCCACTATGATCCCAATTCCACCTTACAAATCTGCCTAGACCAGAGCGTGTACACTGTTACAGATAAGAGCTGGAAACACAGGGAATCCAGGACAAATGACCCCCTCAAGACCAATAATGAGAGTAGCAATACCAGGAGGAGAAGGGGAAGGTGTGGGGAGGAAAGGGGAATGGATCACAATGATCTACATGTAACCCCTCCCAGGAGGACAGACAACAGAAAAGTGGGTGAAGAGAGATATCAGTGTAAGACATGAAACATTTTTTAAATAAATTATCAAGGGTTCATGAGGGAGGGAGGGTGGGGGAGGGAGGAAATGAGCTGATACCAAGGGCTCAAGTAGAAATAAAATGTTTTTAAAATGATGATAGCAGCATATGTACAAATATGCTTGACACAATGGATGGATGGATGGATTGTGATAAGAGCTGTACAAGCCCACAATAACATTATTTTAAAAAGAAAATGTACACCCTCAAGATGGATGGACACAGTGGCTGCCACAATGGGTTCAAACATAACAACAGCTGTGAACATGCCCAGGGCCCAGGTAGTGTTTCGTTCTGTTGTACGTCAAGTTGTTATGAATAGGAACTGACTAGATAGCATCTGAAAACAACAACCAAAACGTGGATGAACGCTCCCTCTGGGAATTATTTGACTACCTACCCCATCATCTCTCCACGTTGCGGTATTTGGAATTCTTTCTGGAGTGGGGCTTCCCTGGGCTTTGTAGGATGCTTAGTAGCACTCCTGGCTTCACTGATGGTCACTGGCAGCCTCTTCCCCAAGTTGTGACATCCAAACATGCTCTAGATATTGCCAATGTATCCCGGACTGTCAGACTGCTCCAGTTAAGAACCACCAACCTACCGCATATGTCTTAAGACACTTTGAGGGGGGTTTGCACTGAATCAGTAGCAGCTGTGTTTATGTTGCGATGGGCGTATCTAGTATTGGATATCAGAAAAAAAATTATTTAGGCATGGCAGATGATTCAGATGGAGGCACATGTCGGCTAAAATGGGGTCCTACGTGATGGAATCAGCCCCAGGAGGAGGTAGCTTTTCCTAAATACAATAATGCTGAAGATTTCTTTTGTGTGTGTATGTGTGCAAGGAATAGGGTAAAAACAATATTAGTAGAAGAAATGTATTCCTTAGGTGAGAATGTAATGTATTACGTTTTATCCAGAAAAAATTTGTTTCTTTATAATGAACTATATTTGTTATAACTGAGGAGCAACCTTTATTTAAAACCAAAGTAGAATAGACATTAATTGAATACCCTGTTCCAAACCTCAAGCTTTGGGTATTAGAACTCAGATGTCTCTCTTCGGAATCAGTAGATGCTTAAGGGAAGAACATTTCATTCCAGCCAAATATGAGGTGGAAAATGTACCAGGATGTTGTTTTGTGATGGGAAAGAATTGAATTTCCCACAGAAGGGGAAGGCTAGTTGGGGTGAAGGGCTGAAAACTCGGGTGGCTGGAGATCGAGAGGAGTGGGGAAAGAGAGAAACATGGAGACTGGGGAAGCGGCCTCAGGTGTCGTTCTGTGAGGCCTCACAGGAGGCTTTGGTAGACTCTCAAGAGGTCTGAGGGGCTTCCTTACTTATGTAAACCATAGCTTTGGAGTCCTGGTGGCATAGTTGGCTGCTAACTGCAAGGTCAGCAGTTCAAATCCACCAGACGCTTAGAAGGAGAAGGAGATTTTATACCTCTGTAACAAGTACAGTCTTGGAAACCCACAAGGGCAGTTCTACCCGGTCCTGTAGGGTCTCTCTGAGCCCGCACCCACCCGGCGGCAGTGAGTTTGAGGGAGTGCTTCCTTATTTCAACCCTTGTCTTGGTTGTTCCACACACAGAGGTTGTTAAAAGTTTCTGTCCATTGCATCCAGGAGCCATGTAGCGTTATGAGTCACTCAAGTCCAGGCTGCACAGGATTCTGTGAAGGAGGATGCTATGTGACTTGGAGATTGTGTGACCACTACTGTGTCACCCTCTGGTCCTGCTGTTTCTCTGTGCATCGCAAACCAACTTCTTGCCTTAGCAGTGACTGGCAGCAGTCTGAGAGGAGTTAACTTTGATAGTTAGTCCTCAGTCTAGCTCATTAGCAATTACTCCCTATCTGAGTGGGTCCCTCTCATGTTTTTAGCTTTGGGGCTTCCAGTGGAGCTGAGCCTTTAACACCTTGGAGGATGGTTTTCTTTGTGTTGGAGCGCCATCATGATTGGTGGGTGGGACAAGCCTACCTCACGAACACTAGCATTCAATTGTTGCCCTCCTTCCGGATGTGGAGTAGACTTGGTGTCCCTTCTAAATCGGGACTTCGCCTTTGCCTTTGCTGCTGCCATTGCTTGCGCTCGTTTTGCTGCCTGTGGGAGTCACGGTGAACTTCAAGATAATGTTTTCTAAAGAAAAGTAAACCGAAAGGTAATCCCACAACCCTCAAGAGATGGGGATGCACAAGATTGAGCACTGCTGCCTACAAGTCGGAGCATACACTGCTATACGGCGACGTTTTCACATGGGAAATGTAGCATAGGACACACACAAGCCAATAACATAGGTGTTCACCATGGATATCAAATCATACATATTACAGCTTTAAAATGCAATGTACTACTATACACCTGGCAGTATAATAGTTTTGATTACACGAGACACTTGTGTGCGGGAAGCTGTTGCATTCCTTTTGCACTGTTCTCTGATTAGGACTTCTGAATTATTATAACCTAATGGAAACAGCCCATATATGTGATTGGGCTGAATGAAGGTTATGCAGATCATGAGTGTACTTCTCATTACAAATTTCCAGCAGAGGGCACTAACGTGTCTTTGAGGAAGAGGTGGATACTCATCAGTCAGGTGAAAGGGAAAAATGATTCCAACTCAAAGAGACTACCGCTGCCCTAACCCTCTGGTGGGACAGGGCGAAGGGAAACAATGAGGGATGCTGCACCCAGAAGACTAGCAAGGGCAAGAAGCCACGACCACGCTTAGATCCGAAAAAGAGCCAGGAAAGGAAGTCACGCAGCCAGATACAGGGAAGGTTGGCGAGGTGACAGTCATGAAGGTGGTAGATGCGTTCACCCCCACGCCTAACCCGCCCCGCCACGCTCCCTCCCAGGTGCTATTTGGACTATGGGTGGCCTTTTAAAGCTAAACAACTGCTTAACTATCATTTTAATACAGTACATCTGATCTTGGGAAATCAAATCTGATGGTATTTCTTATTTGTTAAGTATTTAACCAGTCAGAAGCAATACAAGGGTACTTCAAAGATTTCCTGGGAAACTTCTATTAACTTCTCATTCTGTTTTTCTATGAACTTTTGAATTCCAGATTTTTGGAGCAGAGAAGGTAAAAGTAAAAAGAGCTAATCTCTGTGGCTCATTTGCTAAGGTTTCAAACATTAGACAAAATGCTTTACATGTGTTATTGGATTGTATACGCATTCAAACCCTGTGAGTAGAAATCCTCATTCATGTGGTCAAACTTATGCAGATCAGAGACATGACCTTGTCTGTATCACAAGCTACCGAGAGCTGAACTTTGCCTGCAGACCTTGGCACCCGGCCGCACAGTGCAGGGGCATAAACTGACAGTTACTGGTAAGTGTTTGTGATGGGCTGTAAGAGAAGGGAAGCAGGGCAACGAGTCCAGAACACCAAGGGGGATTGGTTGTGAGAGAACTGTGCAAGGAGCGGGGCAGGGAGATTTGAGTTTGTTATTTTAACCCTTGATATCTATCTCTTAAAAACAAACAAACAAACCCCACTACTCATCCACTTCCATTGAGGTCGATTCTGACTCATAGTCAGGTCTATGTAGGGTTTTTAAGGCTATACATTTTTACAGAAGCAGATAACCTCATCTTTCTCCAACAGAGTGGCTAGTAGGCTTGAACCACCAACCCTGTGGTTAATAATCCAATGGTCACCTCCCAGAGCTCTGCTTTACAGTAGAGCCATTTTGTCCAAAACCTATGCTTCTGGTTGTACATCAAGATCATGCAAAAATAATTTTCAAGACCCAGCCCAAACCATTGAAGTCCAAATAACTGGGGTGAACGTGGACATCAGCACTCTGAAGGCCCCAAAGTCAGCCAGAAGTGAGATCAAAAGGACAACTGTGAAGTGACTGACCAGTAGGGGCAAGGTTTTTTATTTTACAATGTATAGTTCTGCCTTATGTATAGTAGTTCAATATTTTATTGAGTGAGCATGAGTCAAAAGGCCAAGAAGAACAATTCATGAATGGGAGAATACAAAACTTTTTTTTTTTAAACAAAGCTACTTAGAAGGACTTGGTAAAAAGGAGTGATTTCCTTAATTAATGATCTTTTTTTTTTTTCATCCGGGAAGGGCACGGGACTCTTATATTTCTCTCAGTGAATTATTAGCACACAGTATTTTCGCCCAAATGTCAGTAAATTAATTGAGCTATTTCCATCCACACCCTACAAATAGCATGTGCGTCAGAGACAAGAAAATCACAGAGGAGAAGACTGTGAGAGACAGCCTTGCCAACCAGGGCAGACCCTGCAGCCATGGTGGCCCTAGGTAATGATAGGGAAGAGAGAGCAGTGAGCATGCGCGAAGTCCTAAAAGGAGAGCAGCCTTCGTTGCGACCGGGGGGACAAAAACAAAAGGGGAAAATGGAACAAGCTATGGAAACTCTGGATCAGTTCTACTGTCCCGTAAGATCACTGTGAGGTGGAATTCACCAGAGAGCAGTGGGTTTGCTTTGGGTTTGGAGGGCGTTTCCAGCAGCTATTTGCATGAATCGATTTGAATAGGGGGAGCAGTAGGTAGAGAGCACCTGCCTAACAAGTTCGTGCTCAGGTGCAGGGGGAGGCAGGGAGTCCCAGGTGTTGTCACCAAGAGGACAGGTGTCAGACTCTGATGAAGAGAAGAACCAAAAGGATGAGAGTCCGTGGGACTTGGATTACTTGTGCTTTGGCAATGGTTACTTGAGCTGTTGTAGTCTGGTCCGCACTCAGAGTCTCCTCCAATTTTGCTATTCTTCCCTTAAATGGAGGGAGAAGTGAAATCTAGAGTTGTCTGTCCTTAGATGACTAAGCTTTTCAATGACTAGGCTTTCCAAACACTCAAGTAAATGAGCAAAGATCGAAATCAATGGGAAATATGAATAAAAATGTATTATTAAGGCAGAGTTGACAATAATACTCAATTAATGTGGAACACTAATTTGGTTCTAAGCAGCCTAGTGGGCAATACAATGGACGGGATGAACCCTATTGCATGAACACGCAGTGTTGATAAGATGCACAGCAACTAGTAAGTCAAATGTACAATGAACACATCATTCCAGAAGCTCCGGATCTGAATTTTCTTTCCTGTGACATAAGGACGATACATGTCTAATAAATTCCTGTACCTACAGGAAGAACCCAGTTTTCCCTATCTCATGTAACATATGTTAGAGAAATGTGATTTCTCTAAATAAACTGCTCCTAAATCAAGACTGTTTCTAAAAGTGTTTCGAAATGAGAGTCTCTCCCCACTCATCTGTCAGTTTGTCAGATCATGGTGGCTTGTTTGTATTTAGATGTTGGAAGCTATGCCACAGGTAGTTTGAATACCAACTGGGTCCCTCCTGGTGAACAAGTTTCAGCAAAGCAACTAAGAACAGACCATGAATAAGGAACAGGTGGTGCACCTCTGAGGAATGAGCCACTGAACATCTTCGAGCTAGCAGGGAACGTTATCTGGTCAAGTGCCAGATGAAGCCTTCACGTTGGAAGGCACTAAAAATGCGACCGGAGAAGAGCTGCCTCCTCAAAGCAGAGCACATGAGGATGGGGCAGACTCTCACGGCCTGCGTCTGCAGATGAGGCGCTGCGCAAAGTGAGAAGCAGCACAGGCAAACACCCATTAATTATTGGAATGTGGGAAGTACAAAACATGAATCTCGGTGAAAATGTTACCACCGAACATCTTTTTCTTTTATCTCCCATTTGACTCATTTTAATTTTGTTCTAGGTATATAGTCTCTGTTTTCTTTTCAACTGGGATGTTTCTCTGTTTTCTTTTGTTATTTATTTTTATTTTGTTATTTGTTAGCTTTTTGTCTCTTTGTTTTTTGTTTCTGTCTGTTTTTCGGTATATGAAATTCAGGATGGGTGAATCTATAGACAATAACTGAATTAATAGTTCATTGAGATTACAGTAGGGGGGTTGAGGGGAAATGGAAGGTAATAACAAGGAATACAAAAAAGAACATGTTCTGAAGTTGATTGTGGAGATGATTGTACAATTCCTCTTGACATAATTAAACTATAGAAATGTGATATATTTGGATTATATCTCAGGAAAAATGTTTTTAAAAATTAATAAAATGGAAGACATAGAGATCAATAGCCTAGGCATGAGTGAGCAGAGGACTAGAAACAGCCATTTTCGATTTTAGACCATATCTTTTACTGCATCAAAAATGGAAATATCACAAAAATGGCACCACATTCATCATCAAAAAAGAGCATTTCAAGATGTATTTTGAAGCATAATGCTGTCTGTTTGTGATAGGGTAGTATCTACCTGCACACAAGGAAGTCCATTAATACAGCTATTTAAATGGATGCAGATGTTAAAGAATTTTGCAAATGACTTCAGCAAGAAACTAATCAAACAAGCGATGAAGCTGCATCGGTGACTATTGGTGATTGGAATGTAAAAGTTGGAAACATAAGGGAAAGCAACAGTAGTTGGAGTATATGGTCTTGGTGACAGAAAGACACTGAGATTGTGTGATAGAATTTTACAAGACCAACAATTTCCTCAACAGCACAACAGACAAATCTTCACATGGACTTCTCTAGATGGAGCACACAGAAATAAAATGGACTGCACCTGGGGGAAGAGACCCTGGAAAAGCTCAATATCAGCCTCTAACATCAGTTGGGGGCTGATTGTGGAACAGACTATCAATTGCTCATATGCAAGTTCAAGTTGAAGCTGGAGAAAATTAAACCAAGTCCATGAGAGAATATATTGCACCTGAATTCAGAGACCATCTGAAGAAAAAAACTGACAAATTGAACACTAATAATCAAAGAAAGATAAGTTGTGGGATGACATCAAGAATGCCATAAGAGAAGAAAGCAAAAGGAAATTGGAAAGACAGGAAAGAAAGGGGGAAAATATGAATGTCAGAAAAGACTGAAGTTTTCCCTTCCATGTTGCGTAGCTAAAAGAAAATGGAAGAAATGATGAAGTAAAACAGCTCAACAGAAAATTGCAAAAGGGAAATGAAATGTGCAAAGACCTGGAATTAGAAACCTGTCGGGGAAGGGAGGGCCCCCAACAAATCATCACAGGTCTGGTAGGCACAATTGCACGGCGATAATAAGTAAAGATTATAATGAAGTCATGGAGAGCATGAGAGATAGAGGAGCGATTGAAGTAATGGAGTCACACATACTTCATGGTGGCATGCTCACCTCAGCCCCGCTTGGTGGTCCACGTGGGAAGAGCCGGAGCTGAGAGCAGGGGCGAGAGAGGGGTTTATTGCTCACCAAGGCTTATAACTCCTTCAGGGGGCCTGATTACAGGTAACCACATGTCACAGGAAGGGGCAGTACAATAGGCATACACATCATAGGAAGGGGCATATTATAATAGGCAGAACCATGACAGGAAGGGGATGAGCTAGGGGTGTGCCCATAGGAAGGGGAGGGACTAGAGGTATACATGTAACAAGATGGGCAGACCCTAGATTCATGATGGTGGCCTAACCTTGGTCACCCTTGGGTGGGCTTGACCTCTCTAGGGTCTCCTGCAAGGAAACAATTTACTACTATCCTTATCAGAAGGGAGTGGGCCCTACTTCTTGTGGGGTAAACAGTGGTGTCTGCTTGCTCTGGATGGCTGATAACCCTTGGGAAGAATGACCCCTGACCTACTTCTGTTGACTTCCAAGTATACAGTCATTCACCACATGTAGCAAGCAGCTAAGTTTGGGATATATTTGGGGAGAGAACTTTGGAGAAATATTTCTGTTTCCCACAGAAAACCAAAAAGAAAATCATGCTCATTAAATCTCAAGTTGAAAATACTGAAGAAAAAATTCAAGCCTCAGTTGATATACGGAAGGATTCTATGGGAAAAATATTAAATGATGGAGGAGTCATCAAAATAAGATGGATGGAATATATAGAGTCAGGGTACCAAAATGAATTGGTCCACATTTAACCATTTCAAGAGGTAGCATTGATCAAGAAGCAATGGCATCAAAAGAAGAAACCTAAGCTATTGAAGGCATTAGGGGAAAACAAGTTTCCAGGAACGGGTAGTATACCAACTGAACTGTTTAATCAAGCTGCCAGAGTGCTGGAAGCATTCACTAGTCTGTGCCAAGAAATTGTAAGATAGGTACCTGGCCACCTGGCTGGATGAGGTTCATATTGTGCCTATTCCAAAGAAAAGTGATCCAACAGAATGTGGACATTACTGAGTAGTATTATTAATGTTGGAGGCAAGTAAACTTGTTGAAGAGAATTAAAAATTCTTGCAGCATTACTTTGACAGAGAGATGCTGGAAATTTAAGTTGGGTTCAGAAGAGGAAGGAAAATGAGGAAAATCATTGCTGACTTTATATAGAACTTGACTGAAGGCAGAGAATACCAGAAATGCTGACTTGTTTGTTTGATGATAGAAAGGGATTCAATTTTGTGAATTATAACAAATTGTGAACATTGTAAAGAATGGGAATTCTAGGTATGATAGATACGTTTATTGTGCCAACTAGGCCAATAGGAACATGTGGGATTAATTAGGTTGCAGTTTGATTGGAGGGCAAAGAGATAAATGGCTCTGCATGGCCCGCCCCCTTCTCTCTTGCTCTGTGGTGATCGGACCAACATGCAGCTGCTAGCTCTTTGCCTCAACTTGTGAACTACACTACCTGTGGGACAAGCCAACCTGTGGATTGTGTTGTGAGAGCTTGAGACTCCTTCAGATTCTGATTCACCATGCTGCTGGTGTAGACATCGTTTGAGCTTGAGGTCGGTGGATCATGTCACCCTGCATTGCTTGAGTTTGATATCCCATCTGGGGCTGCTTTGCTAAGCTCCTGAGCTGCTCACTATTGGTGGCCCACACTGCTGTGCTCTGCCTATGGGTGGACTCTGCCTGCATTGCCCGAGGGAAGACTCAGTTGTCTGTTTCCTTGACCTTGGACCTGGCAGCCCACGTGAGTTGTAGGACTTCCAATATATTAATTGTTCCACAGAAATGAGTTGAACTGAGCCTTCTGTACTGCTATGTGAACTAATTAGCTCTTATATTCCTTCATGCTATATAAAGTTATCCATATGTATGTGTGTATAAAATCATAAGTGTCCTGGTTTTGTTTCTCTAGAGAACCCAGCCTAACACACTAGAATACTTAATTGTGCTCATTCTGTACATAGACCAAGAGCTAGTCATAAACAGAAGAGTGGAGTCCTGGGTGTTTTAAAATCAGGAAATGTGTGTATCAGGGTTGTAGCCTTTCACCATACTGTTCAATGCTAAGAATAATTAATACAGTTGAGTGATAGTGCTGATGAAAAATGTTTAAAGTACCATGAACTGCTAGAAGAACAAACAAACCTGTCTTGGAGGAGGGAGAGCCAGAATGTTCCTTAGCCATGAGGAGGGTGACACTTCATCTAATGTACTTTGGCCACATTGTCAGGAGAAAGCGGTACCTGAAAAAAGACATCCTGCTTAGCAAAACAAGATAGAGTGACACAGTGGCTGCCAGACTGGACTCAAACATAGGAACAATTGTAAGGATAATATAGGACCAGGAAGGTTCTTTCTCTTGGATGCTGTAAGTCAGTCAGCTTGAGACCACCTAACAACAACAAGCCACATATGTGGTTAGAAAAACAAAACAAGACAGTGAACACACTGGGTGCCTACTCTAACTCAATAGAAACCCGGTGACGAGTCTCCGTGAGAAATACCAAAAAATAATGATCTCCATGCTGACCTATAGACTCAGACTCTTCTAACAGAGCTGGAGGCGCTGACACTGGGCTCCTTTTAAGAGAAGCGGATGGCTTCTTTTATAAAAATGGGAGAAGAATGCAATCAAATAGGTAAATTCTAGGTCTTTTTCATTGAGAGCTCTGAGAAAAAGGTTTGTTGGAATTTTAGTTCAGTATTTGATTTAGTCATTAATAAGAAAAGGCATGTGATGCGACGGAAAAATTTTGTTTCAGTTGACTGATTTCTCAAAAGCCATTTGGATACAATATCACTGGGGAAAATAAAGAAAACATGAATAATCTCCCCCAAGACTAAGATCCTCTAGGCTTGCTCTTTTCAGTCAGAAACAGACCATCTGGAAAGGGTTCTACGTTCATCCAAGCCATGCACGTTCCATAACGACTTCATCAAAATCCGCCGAGGCTGCAAATCTGTTTGAGAAATGGGACTTGAAACAAGCCTCAGAGAGCAACAACATTGTGTCTAAAAATGGTCCTGTATTTTGTCTAGTTTAAAAATAGCTTAACAGTTAAAAAGACCTACGTATTTTTGGCTTTCATCCTTGCACACACAGGACACACAGGAGAAGAAGGAAGTCATAAATGAACAAAAGAGGAGAGGGGCCAACTCTCATTGGTGAGGGCAAGAATTTCCAAGAACAGAAGAAAAAAGGTGAATACAGACTCCACTCAAGAAAGCAAAAAAAGACCTTCCTCAGGACAGCTTTGTGCAAACATGGCTGCTTCTGGGCTACCCACCAAAGTGGCACAGCACCGGGGACCCAGCAATGAGAAGTCCTTTCCCTTTTTTACACGGAGGCAACATTTCCTCCAGATGTTCTTTGGCATTTATGTGGTTCTTCTAGGGTCTGCATAGTTCACTCTACATAGTTGTCATCCACGGACTGCTTGGGTGGACATGTCAACATCAACAATGGCCCAGCCTCATCATGGATGCTCAGACTCAGTGGGTGTAGTGAGGGGACCCAGCAGTCTTTGATGATCAGCACCCACCAGCAGCTCAAAATCAATCTGACTAGAGGCACCGATAGCACTGGGAACTGTTTTAGAGTTTCTGAGGCTACGTATCTTTATGGAAACAGACTGCCTTGTGTTTCTCATTGGGAGCCATGAGATTTGAACTGCTAACTTCTTGGTTAGCTGCTGTTCACTTAACCCGCTGCATGACCACGGCTCCTAAAAAGACCACAGGGAACTCCAGATATGCAGGACGATACCCCAGCAGGACGCTATTTTCTGACTTCTGTGTACACTCCTGGAGGTCAGGGGCCTGACATGTGTCTGTCCAATCCTGTTTCCTTGAGAACGCTCCTCTAGCCTGTGCTTCACCTCGTGTGCCTTGGACATCTGACCAGAAGGACAAGTCCCTGAGGAAGGCTAAACTTCTCCATAAGGTAGAATGTCAGTGAGAAAGAGACCCTCCGAGAGCTGGTGGCTGCCACAGTGGGTTCAACATAAGAAAGACTGTGAGGATGATAAAGAATAATGTTTTGTTCTGGTGTACGTAGAGGCCACTATCGATTGGAACTGACTCGATGGCATACATCGATCAGAGATATGTGGATTCCCTGGATATGCAAAACAGTTAACACCCTCTCCTTGGACGGAGGGTCTGGCAATCAGCTTCTGACAATTCTGCCAACAGCAGCCCTATGGAGCGCAGTTCTATTCCAACACCATACAGGGTCCCCAGGAGTCACCATGGACTCGAGGCATCTGATCCACAAAGACAACCATCTATTTTGTTGCCTTTTAATTCTTGCTCTATCCCCTCTCTTTTTTCTTCTAGTTATTCTCTACATTCAATATCTTAATGACATGAACATTTTGTTTTTGTACTCTCATGCCCTTCCAAGTGCCATTAACTACTCATCTTTTAATAATGTCCCACTTGGTCCCTGCCCCATTACTTCCCAATTCCCTACTCTACCCCCTTGCAGGGCCCTGTGACACACCTGTTCTCAGGAGAAACTCCATTAGCAATATATGAGGTGAGTCAGTATCCATGTAAGCATACTGTTTTTGTATCATTTCAGCCTGGGCCTCTGACCTAGGAACTGAATTTCTGTCTGATTTCAAATTACAAACACCCAAACCTCACACTAATCCCAGTAACTGGATCTCTAACTTGTTAGCTTGTGCTTAATTCTCCATTTTATTAATCTACTTTATTCCTCCAAACCAGAGTAACTTCCTTGACTTGCTCTTGCTATTATCTTCTTACTGCCATCGAGCCAGAGCTGACTCATAGCAACCCCTGTGGGTTTCCGAAGCTGTAACTCTATGGGAGTAGAAAGCCCAGTCCTTCTTCCATGGAGCTGCTGGTGGTTTCAAACTGCCAACCATGTGGATTGCAATTCAATGTGTAAGCACTGCACCACCAGGGCCCCTCTACTATTATCCTAGCATCACCAAAATAAATACTCAAGACAAACGTTTCCATAAAGGTCCAACTAATAAATATGTTAGGCTTTGTCGGCCATGGGGTCTCTGTTACACCTATTCAACTTTGTGGAAGCAGCCAGAAACAATATGTAAATAAAGAGCTGTGGCTGCTTCTTAATAGAATTTTATTTACTAAATCAGGCAGCAGGTAGACTTGGCCTGAAGGTTGTCATTGGTGATGCCTTGGCAGATGACTAACAAATTAGTTTGTAGTATCCCTCTGCTTCCCAGAGAGATTTCAATGAAAGAAGTTATCTTTTATCTCTTTTGTACTTGGTATCCCAAGAAAGAAGTTGGATGGAAAAAGAGGGTCCCATTGCTTAAAAATAAAAGATCTGAAAGCCTCGTACCCAGATCGGCTCTAATAAACGTGCACACTGAGTTCTGGAGATGCTAACTTTACCCTCGGTGACAAAACTGGCACGAGACCTGCTCTGATACCTCATTCTGGTTGATGTTATATCACTGCCGTATCAAATATAAGAGTTTCCTTACAGGGCTCTATGGAAATCCCTGGGCATCTGGGCGGCTCTGCATCAGCAAGCTCGCTTCACAGGAGGGCGACTTGCTGAGCAGCACAGGGCCCAGGAGCTTGGTTTCTGGCTCTGCGCTGGGCGCGTTAAAATGCTTTTGTCTTTTTTTCCGTTTGGGCCGAGCAGTCTTATTTTGCGCTGCACCTGCATGTTACGCAGCTCGTCTTGCTCCTCACTCCTCGCCTGTGCAAGCCCTCTGTGCAGTACATAATCGGGTGCCATCTCTGAAGCAAGAAGACTCCCCTGAACTTGTGTTCTGCTGCAGCTCATTGTGCCGCCCCCAACTTACAATAGTAAGGCAACTGCCCGGGACTGCCGGCTTCTTTGTAAGCGGTTCAAACCTTGGTGTTTGATGGCCCAGGGTAAGATGTTTAGCCAGCCAGATTGGTCTTGGAAGCTGTTTTCCGATAGGAGCATCCTTCTGATTCCGTCTCTGGCGGATTCCCTTCGCTAGGCTCCTCCTACGAGGCGGGTCACCACTTCCATTTTCCACCACCTTCTTTCACAAGACGCGCTCGTCCAGATTGGCCCTCAGTGCCCTGTTTTTCAGCTTTCCAAGGACACAGTCGATGGACGTGTGTGAAAATGGACTTTGCCACCAACATCTAATTCTAACAGTAGGGCACTGATTTTATTCAGCTATCTAGCTCGGCCGTATGGACGTATAATTCAGAGGAATCTGGCTCCCTTTCTGAACCGAGGCCCGGATCCTAATGTGTCCAAGCCACTTGGCTGGACGTGTTATCAGGCTGGACCCGTTCCTGGAAGTGGACGGCATGCTTGCTAAAGGAGTGGCGCAGCGCAAACGAGGAGCACCTTCGAGGAGAGGGGCTGCCGCAGGGTTTCACTGTTTGACGTGGGGTCACTATGACGATGTCGCAACAGCTGGCTGGGGGCGGGGCTGAGAAGCAGAGAGCCTGCCTCTTTCTTCCCGTAGAAGGAAAGGTGCCCAGTGTTTTTCCTCAGTATTTGTTAGTGAGTCTTGTAAAACAAGTACCTCATAATCACTAATTTGCACAAAGGAAATGTTTCCTCAAAGCCTTTTTGTGTGGTTTTAAGTAACTACCAAAAAATATTAAATGTTCTCAGGAAAAAAATGTATCAAAACTATGGGATATACATTTGCAGGGCAAATTGGTGTAACTTTTTTCCTATGGATTCACAGATTATTATGTTTTAATCATTTTATTGGGAGCTCTTACAATATCCTGACATTTTATAGTTCAATCACATCAAGCAGTGTTGTACAATTGCTACCATAATCAGTTTCAAAACACTTTCTTTCTTCTTGAACTCCATGATATCAACTTCCCTTTATCCCCTCCCTCTCCCACCCTACCCCCCAGGAACTCCTATTCTATTTTTTCCCCTTCTATAACAGTTTTTTTCTTTCATATCTTACAGCATCCAATATATCCATTCATAGACAGTTCTGTTACTCGGTCCCATCTAGTAGGGTTATGTAGTCATCAAAGCTATCAGTTCCCTAGTTCCCCCTCCACCCCATCTCTTCCTGTACCTGCAGGGACCCACTGCTCCCCATTACTGTTTTTGATGGGCCATCTAACTTGCCTTTCATGTACCAAGCAATCTTAAATATACAAATGAACCTGTGCGAGTCTACCATGATTAATGAGGTAAAACAATGAAAAAACATAATAGTAAGGGGAGGAAATATTAAAGAATAGTTATGTGGTTCATCAGTGCCATACTGCACCCTGGATTTATCATCCCATCTCAGAGATTATTTTTAAAACCATCAAATATCTATAAAATTAATTAGAACAGTATTTTCAAGTTAATTTCAAATACTTGAGGCTGAGTAATTTAATTTTAAAGTAATGAATGGGATATATTTTAGTACAGTTCTAGAAATACAAAATAATTGAACAGATAGTACATAGAGTTCCACCGACCACATGCCCCCAACCTTGTAGTGTCCCATGGTTTTCTTACTGAATGAACCCATATTGATATGTTATTGTCGTAGGTTAGGGTCTTTAGAGAAGCAAAGTTAGTGAGGATTTTATCCCAAGGACATGGCTCACACAGTTGTACAGGTGGGCAAGTCTCTGTGGGTCAGATGGCAAACTGGAAGCTACTCCTGACTTTTAAAGCTGTAGGGGCTGGAGAACCCAAAGTCAATACATCAGGCTTCTGACTACAGAGGTCAATGAATCCAATGTAAGATGGCAAGTTGCTAATGAGTCACAGGGCCACCAGTCAAGGCAGCAGACCATGGGTTTTCTGGCTCAAATCTAAAGTAGCCAGCTGAAGAATCTATGCCCGGCAAAAAGCAAGCAAGCTTTTCCTTGGCTCCCATGAATACTGGAATTAGGCCACATCCTTGAGGATAGGTGATGGCCAAGACAAGTTGACACAAAATTGCAACGTGCACATAATTAACTATAATTCCTTGTCTGCACTAAAGTTCCCTCTTCATCTTAGACACTGCATTAGGTTTTACGTGGGCTCTGGTGGTGTCATGCGTTACACCTTGGTTGCTCACCACAAAGTCAGAAACCAACTTCTGCTCTATAGAAGAAAGATGATTGACATATCACCCCCTTCCAGGGGACGGACAACAGAAAAGTGAATGACAGGAGACAGCAGTCGGTGTTAGACATGAAAAAAATAATTTATAAATTATCAAGGGTTGATGAGGGATGGGGGAGGGGGTAAATGAGCTGATACCAAGGGCTCAAGTAGAAAGAAAGTGTTTTGAAAATGATGATGGAAACATGTGTAAAAAGGTGCTTGACACAATGGATGGATGGATGGATGGATGGATGGATGATGATAAGAGCTGTAAGCGTCCCCAATAAAATGATTTAAAAAGGAAAGACTAAAGATGAGGCTTTGTATTGCGGTAAATGTTTACAGTCTAAGAAACCCACAAGGGCAGTTCTACTCTGTCCTATAGGTTTGCTGAGTTGGAATTGACTCAGTTCCACTGAGATGGATTTTGACAAATGCATAGTTCCTTTTTTTTTATCGTTTTATTAGGGGCTCATACAACTCTTATCACAATCCATACATACATCAATTGTGTAGAGCACATTTGTCCATTCCTTGCCCTCATCATTGCCAACAAATGTGTGGTTTCTATCCACCATTATAATGTTTTACCAAAGTTCACTAATCCTGAAACTCCCCTATACCTCACCTGTTCATCCCTTCCATCCCTCCCTCTGAACTCCTGGAAACCACTGATCTTTTCATTGTCCCATATCTTTTCCAAGATATAAACTGTTGGAATTACACAGTCTGAAGCCTTTTAAGAACTGCTTCTTTCCTTAGTAGTATGCATTTCAGCTTCCTCCATGTTTTTCAGTGTATTGATAGTTCATTTCTTTTTACTGCTGAATAATGAATGTTCCATTGCATGAATATACCACAATGTGTTTATCCATCCCTTTCTGAAAGCCATTTGATTGCTTCCAGTTTGGGGCAATTATGATTGAGTAGATGATAAATATTTATGCATGAGATTTCATGTGTATATGGGAGCATGCACATAGGTATAGGCAAGAGATAAAACTCACAACACATGGAACCCAGGAACAGGAATGGGAACAGAGATACCAAAAGAATAGGGGGCAGGGGGGGGGGTAAGTAGGGAGGGGCCACCGATCGCAATGAATGGCACATAACCACACATACCCATCCAGGGGGGAGAACAACAGAAACCAGAGGGGAAGGGAGACAGTGGTTGGTGTGAGATTTGAAATTAACAATCTATACTCTATCAGGGGGCCATGAGGGTTGGTGATGGAGTACAGGTAAGGAGGAAAAAAAGAGGAGCTGATCCCAAAGGCTCAATGGAAAGTAAATGTCTAGAAAAGAACGATGGAATATATGTATGGATATGTCAGACACAATTGATGTATGGATTGTAACAAGAATTATAAGAGCCCCCAATAAAATGATTGGGGGAAAAAAGACTTCATGTGTGCAAAAGTTAACAATGCAATTAGTTAAATATCTAGGTGTGCAATTGCTGCGTACAATGGGAACTATGCTTAGCTTTGTAAGAAACTGTCAAGCTGTTTTGCCAGCTTTAGGTCTTGCCAGCTTTTGGATATTGGTCATTCTACTCAGTCTGTGGTAAACCCTTTTAACAGAGTGAAACTCCATTGGGCTTTTGATGCTTGATTTTTTAAAGGAAATCACCTGGCCTTCGTTCTGAGGCTTCTTCGGGCAGACTTGAGTCACCAAACTTCCAGTTGGCAACTGAGAACATTGATAGTGTGCACCTCGCAGGGGTTTCACACGTTGAAGTCAAGGTTTCTTTCGTAATAGATGTCTTTGGGAAGCTGATTCTTTAATTTGTAATTACCTGGTGATGTGATATTCAGTATGAAAGCTGTGGGACACTATAAGGTTGGGGGTATGTGGTAAATAGGACTCTGTGTACTGTCTGCTCCACATTCGTGGGTGATGATTAACAGGACAGGAGTGAGGATCACTCTGTAAGAAGTAATCACTTTTTACTTATGATGATGGGGGGAGGTGCAAGTGAAGTTTGCACAGGTAGATTGATATAATTAACGCCACTGAATTTTACACAAGAAAATAGATGAATTGGCAAATAAATGCGCAATGGTTCAAGAACTGGGTTGCTAACCAGAAGGTGCTAACCAGAACCAGATAGCTACTGCTGAGGAGAAAAGGTGCAAACATCTTCTCCGATAAGGGTTACAGCCTAGCAAACCCTATAGAGCAGTTCTACCAGGTCACAAAGGATCACTAGGAGTTTGAATGAACTAGATATCATACAATAACAATATGTCATTTTGCAAGAGGTTATATGTATATAATAAATTGGGGCTTCTGATACTTATATTTCTTAGACACAACCAATCACTGCATATGGCTAGTTTTCGTGATTTGAAGACTTAAGGTCATGATCTCGTGGGACAATTCAATCAATTGACAAAATATAGTTCTTAAAGTACATGTTCTATCTCCTAGTGCCTGGGGTCTTAAAAGCATCTGAGTGGCCATTTGAGATACAACTGTTAGTCTCCATCTGGAGCAAAAGAGAAAGAAGTCCAAGAATTAGAGAAGGAGTCAGTCTCAGACTACTTGTTTCGGTGAACTATGGCACAAGAACTAGACAGCTCACAGCTCCCACTACCAAGCATTCTGATCAGGAACACATTAAAACAGAATTTCAAATTCTTAAAGAAGCCACACTTAACTAGATTCATTGAGACTGAAGGACCCTCCCACCCCCAAGACTATTCCCCTGAGATACTCTTGAAGTGAAACTATCCCCTGAAATCACCTTTTGACTAAATAGCAGGTGAACTCAAAGAGCAAACACTGACACCCTTGGGTTCTGCTCTTTTAAAAAGTATCTCCATGAGACCAACTGAGCATCAGCTACACTCTAAAGTACAGACAAGAAGCGAGACTAAGCTAATGGGAGTGAAAACACAACTACAACAGAAATGAGAATGCTGATAGGACATCCTCAACCAAGATCACGGAACATTATGAAGAGACATTGCTGAATATACAAGGCATTTCTCCGTATAGCTTCACCAAAATACAATAAACAATAATCTCATAGGATGTTCTTTTCTAGCCTTTATGTGGAAGATACAACACAACTCATTGCACTCTAATTCTGTGTTAAATTCTAGACAAGAGGATTAGACATTTGAGCCAATCCAAAGAAGCAGTAATAATTACCATTGAGTCTATTTTGCTTTGTAGCAATCCTGCAGGGTGGAATAAAACTACTCCTGTGAGTTTCCCAGACTGTAACTCTTTATGGGAGTGGAAAGCCTCCTCATTCTCCCACGGAGTGGCTGGTGATTTCGAACTGCTGACTTTGCAGTTTGCAACCCAATCCATAGCCCCTTATGCCACCTGGGTTACTAGAAGAAGTAATAGCAAGGTAAAAATGGTATCCATCTGTACACAGTTGGTTGAAGTATGTATCAAACAAGACATAAGAAGAATGGAGAAAAAACTTTCATCAAATGCCCAGCATCAGCACACACATAATGTCTTGACAAAAAGATGGGTGGGGTTCGGCCATCACATCATGTGATACATTGTTTCTTTGGTGACTCCCAAAGTATTCCTAGTGGGATGTCCTGCCCTTGAAGCTCAGCTTGTCCTATGACCTGGTTTAATCAATAGAATAAATCAGAACACTTGGAAAGTCCCCCTTTTGCCCCCTTGAGAGCCCTGGGCTATTTGATTACATAGAGACTGAGATGTTTGACTACTATGATAGAGACACCTCATAGCGAGCCCATGGAGAAACAATACGGAGTGGGAGAAGTCATGAGATTGCATGGAGACTAGAGGAACTCCATCAATATGAAGAATGAAGATACTACCCATGTGACATCAGTAAAGCCGCTCAAGGCAGATTCTAATTGCTGAGTACAACCTAGAGGTACAACCTGAGTACGGACCAGAGGAACCAGAAGTAAAGTTGTTAGGTCTCTCAGAGGAGGGATACACTTCAGTCCTTGGCTCCGCGGGAGAAAGAATTCATGCCGAAGCCTGGTTTGTGACCTAAGTGAGTTTATAGAAAATAGTAGCAGTTTCAGGTTCTACAGTAAATGGAACACGAGCCAGACAGAGTCCACGGCACAGTTGCAGGACTGCGGCCTGGCCACTACGGACCGCAGCCCAGCTGTGCTACATCGTATAGCAGCCACTAGGAAAGAGACCCCAAAACAAAACCTCTGGCTTTTCAGGGGCCCCTTGAGAAGCTTACATGGGCCAATCCAGGTGTAACTCCCACTAAGGTTTACCACCCCTTCCTGGCCAGAACTTCGAACCTCTGAGCATGCATAATGGACGCCCCAGTCCCCATGCTAGCTACCTAACATTTCCCCCCTGAAGAGGTAAGGAACCAAATCTTTGGGGTACTGGGTGACAACATCTCTAGCTACTTCCTGCTGACAAAAGGGGCGAAGTGGGGTTTTGGGTCCATACCCTTCCTACTCTGTTGGAATGCTGTTGTCCATTCATGGCCCAGAATGGATAAGGTTGAGGTGGTCCAGGAGATGGTACATTGGTTGAGAGCCTTGGTAACCTGAGAACTTCTGTAAAAACAAACAAACAGACAAACAGGTGAACAATTTAAGTGAGACAGGGTAAGATTGTGAGGGGGCAGTGCCCTTGGAGTTAGGTTAGTGTGACAGGAAATGAATAAAAATCTTAGTGTAGTATTAAATTAAAATTGCAAGGGGGTGTGGGG
>NW_022107431.1:49006343-49008134 GCF_000313985.2 Echinops telfairi | reverse complement strand
TATACGGAGAAATGCCTTGTATATTCAGCAATGTCTCTTCATAATGTTCCGTGATCTTGGTTGAGGATGTCCTATCAGCATTCTCATTTCTGTTGTAGTTGTGTTTTCACTCCCATTAACTTAGTCTCGCTTCTCGTCTGGTTAAGGTTGAGGTGGTCCAGGAGATGGTACATTGGATGAGAGCCTTGGTAACCTGAGAACTTCTGTAAAAACAAACAAATGGACAAACAGGTGAACAATTTAAGTGAGACAGGGTAAGATTGTGAGGGGACAGTGCCCTTGGAGTTAGGTTAGTGTGACAGGAAATGAATAAAAATCTTAGTGTAGTATTAAATTAAAATTGCAAGGGGGTGTGGGGTGCCAGCCCCACCCGCTGCTTGAACTCACTGGTTCAGTAATACTACTTCTGGGTTCAGTAATGCACAATTGTACGGTTGAGATATATAAGTATTATATTAGAGTCATCGAGAGCATGAGAGATATTACAATAATACAGTCAGACACATTACATGGTAGCATTGCTCACCTCAGCCCAGCTTGATGGTCCACGTGGAGAGAGGGGGAAGGGAAGGAGGGCAAGGGAACAAGAGAGAGGGGGAAGAGAAGGGAGTGACCAGGGAGTGAGCAGCAAGGAGGTCAGAGAGCTCTATATTGCTGACTCACGCCTATATACCTTTTGGGGGCATGCCAGCCCACTAATTACAGGTAGTCATATGACACAGGGAGGGGCTGCACTAAAGGTTACACAGCAATGAGGGGGTGGTCTATGGGTCTCCATAGGAACCATTATCAGTAGGGTGAAAACTCCTCCTACAGGAGCCTGTCAATTGTCCCCAGAGGCAGGGAGCAGGCTCACCCCTGCGGTGGGATGAGACAGCAGTCTGGCAACTGATTGCCTTCAGGGGAGGGAATGCCTGCGCATCTCACCTCCCCCCACAATCTTGGGACTAACAGGCATGAGTGTTGGTTCACTGTAAACACAGGAATGGGGTAAAAGCATTCACAATTTCCCCTAGGAGGGTACAGGGGTTTGGCACTACCAGGTGTAGTGAGATCACTGCTTCATTTATTATCCTGAGGTATTGGACCAGCCAATAAGACCCATCTTTCTTTTTAACTGGTAATACGGGGGTGTTACAGGGGGAGTTTACAGGGACCAAAAGTCCATGTTGGAGGAACTTACTAATAAGGGGTTGTAATCCTTTGATGGCTTCAGGTTTCAAAGGATACTGTTGCTGATGGGGAAACTGGGTAGGATCTTTTAGGAGAATCTTTACAGGGGTAGCATACACAGCTTTGCCAGGGACTCTCATGTCCCTAATTTCAGGGGTTATGGCTCGTTCCCACAGTTCATGGCAGGTGGGGGGGGGGGTTCTGTGGCTCCTCCACTGTGAGGAACATTTGGAAAGCTATAGAGGGACGAGGATGAGGCCCAATGATTATGCAGGTGTGTATTTTGGACAGTATATCTCGACCTAGGAGAGGAGCTGGACATTCAGGGACTACTAGGGAAGGAGGTAAGGACAGAATAGGTGGCCCCAGTATCTAAAAGGAAATTTACTGACCTACCTGACACACTGATGCTCACCCAAGGCTCCAGAGCAGTAACAGCTATCTCTTGCTGCTGGGCCATGCGGACCAGGCGCCTTCAATCCTCCTCTGTTATCAGCTGCACCTTGGCCTGTGGGCAACCCTCCTCCAGGTTTTTGGCCTTAGGACAGAGACCAGCCCAGTGGCTGGTCTGCTAGCAATGGAAACATAGCATCCAAGGAGGCTTGTTCTGGTTAGGGC
>NW_022107431.1:49003603-49005566 GCF_000313985.2 Echinops telfairi | reverse complement strand
GGCTAGGGTGAGGTGCTGGAAGTGTTCTATGTACTGTTCAGGTTTGTTAGAGTAACTGCTCCAGTCAGTTTTAATTTGCTTAAGTTCAATTAGAGTAAAAGCTCTGTAAACTGCTTGGGGACAAAGCTCCCCTGCTGCCTCTATAATAGATAGAATGTTCAGGGCTGGTTCAGGGCTGGGGGAATAGTTGCCCCTAAATCCAGGGTCCCTTACGGGGTCCTGGGTGCACTGGGAACGAAGGTCTCTACTGTTCCTCAAAAGGAAAAGTGATCTAACATACAGGAGCTCTGCCTACTTCCCCACCCCTTCACAGAAATGTTCTAGCTGAATCCGAGTTGAAAGGGAAAGTGTACCATTGGCTGGCCACGATTCTCCTTTCTCTAAAAGATACTGTGGCCAAATAGAGTTTGCAAAGCGAAATCAGCTTCTCTTTGTCCAGCCTCTCTATATCAAATCTATCCCAACTGGACAGGATATATCCGAGGGGGCAATTCCTGGGTATCAAGCTCGTAAGTTCCATCTAGACAACACACAACAAGGAGGCTATTGAGAGCTTGATGCCTCAAAGTCAGTAACCACAGTTTCATCACGCACCTCTGGGGTGCCTGCCGTGAATCTGAGGCCTCAGGCAGGTGTCCCCACCTGAGGGAAGGGGTCAAACACCGGTTGCTGCAGCCGAAGTTAGGTCCGACCGTTTTCTAGACCACAAGCTAGGAGGGCCACTGCTTTCTGTGGCCCCATGGCCTTCAAAGACACCTGCTGGCAGGAACAGACTCTCAAATCTCTGAAGGGAAGGGATGTCTATCCAGCAGCTCAGTGAACCTTTAGGGAAATTGGAATTTCTGGCTGGAACATCGTGGCAGTGGAGCTGTATTAAGAGCTGTCCCAAAAAGTGCCAGAAGCCGCATCAACCAGTAAGAATAGGCGAAAAGATGGACACAAAAGGATGGGGCTGCGGTAATACATCATGAATCTCCCCATGAGCCGGTTCTGGGAGTCATCCACCTCCACGGTGTTCAGGGAGGAGTTCAGCCTGGCTTCCTTTCCAGCTACGTGCCATCTCCCTAGGATGGTGAGATGAAAAGGAGCCCAGAAGTTGCCCGAAACCCATGAGACCAGGGTGTGTGGGCCCACTCCAGGAAAGTATCTGGAGCCAGCTTACCTTATATATCTCTGAGTCACATGGCACCAAATTATGTTAGATCTCTTAGGGGAGATATACACCTCGGTCCTTGGGTCCATGGGAGAAAGAATTCAAGCTGAAGCCTGGTTTGTGATCCCAGCGACTTTATAGAGAATAGTAGCTGTTTCAGATTCTACAGTAAATGGAACATGAGCCAGTATCCGCGGCACAGCTGTGGGACTGCGGCCTGGCTGCCCCTCTCTTCCCCCTCTCTCTTGTTCCCTTGCCCTCCTTCCCTTCCCCCTCTCTCCACGTGGACCACCAAGCTGGGCCTGAGGTGAGCAATGCTACCATGTAATGTGTCTGACTGTATTATTGTAATATCTCTCATGCTCTCGATGACTCTAATATAATACTTATATATCTCAACCGTACAATTGTGCATTACTGAACCCAGAAGTAGTATTACTGAACCAGTGAGTTCAAGCAGCGGGTGGGGCTGGCACCCCACACCCCCTTGCAATTTTAATTTAATACTACACTAAGATTTTTATTCATTTCCTGTCACACTAACCTAACTCCAAGGGCACTGTCCCCTCACAATCTTACCCTGTCTCACTTAAATTGTTCACCTGTTTGTCCATTTGTTTGTTTTTACAGAAGTTCTCAGGTTACCAAGGCTCTCATCCAATGTACCATCTCCTGGACCACCTCAACCTTAACCAGACGAGAAGCGAGACTAAGTTAATGGGAGTGAAAACACAACTACAACAGAAATGAGAATGCTGATAGGACATCCTCAACCAAGATCACGGAACATTATGAAGAGACATTGCTGAA
>NW_022107431.1:49002676-49003323 GCF_000313985.2 Echinops telfairi | reverse complement strand
TCCTCATTCTCCCACGGAGTGGCTGGTGATTTCGAACTGCTGACTTTGCAGTTTGCAACCCAATCCATAGCCCCTTATGCCACCTGGGTTACTAGGAGAAGTAATAGCAAGGCATCTGAGGGGTTCAGTAAAATGTTTAACTACAGGTTTTCCTGACACTCCCAGGATGGAGCAGGTGCGGGGTGCCAGGAGTCCGGGGAAGGAGGTAAGGACAGAATAGGTGGCCCCAGTATCTAAAAGGAAATTTACTGATCTACCTGCCACACTGATGCTCACCCAAGGCTCCAGAGCAGTAACAGCTATCTCTTGCTGCTGGGCCATGTGGACCAGGCACCTTCAATCCTCCTTTGTTATCAGCTGCACATCGGCCTCTGGGCACCCCTTCTCCAGGTTTTTGGCCTTAGGACAGAGACCAGCCCAGTGGCTGGTCTGCTAGCAATGGAAACATAGCATCCAAGGAGGCTTGTTCTGGTTAGGGCAGTTCCTAGCCCAATGACCCAGTCTCCGGAAAATGTAGCACCTGGTATCTGGTTCAGAGATCTGAGAAACCCAAGAGGCATTTGAGGGGTGTCGGTTATTGTGCAGCCAATATCTGGGCATGCCGGCGGTCCTTCCTTCCCCCCTTCTCCTGGGCCCAAGCCTCCCCT
>NW_022107431.1:48914062-49002238 GCF_000313985.2 Echinops telfairi | reverse complement strand
ATGACCATTACATCCTTCCAGGTTAAATCATAGGCTAGGGTGAGGTGCTGGAAGTGTTCTATGTACTGTTCAGGTTTGTTAGAGTATCTGCTCCAGTCAGTTTTAATTTGCTTAAGTTCAATAGAAAACACACAAGGAGGCTATTGAGAGCTTGATGCCTCAAAGTCAATAACCACAGGTTCATCACTCACCTCTGGGGTGCCTGCCGTGAATCTGAGGCCTCAGGCAGGTGTCCCCACCTGAGGGAAGGGGTCAAACACCAGTTGCTGCAGCAGAAGTTAGGTTCGACCGTTTTCTAGACCACAAGCTAGGAGGGCCACTGCTTTCTGTGGCCCCATGGCCTTCAAAGACACCTGCTGGCAGGAGCCGACTGACTGTATACAGTACTACACTGTGTAGCAGCTGTTGGGGAAAAAAGCTCAGAGCAAAACCTCTGGACTTTTCAGGGGCGCCGTTGGGAGGCGTGGTCAACAATACTGGCCCACCCCATTGGCTGAATCAAATTCACCTGGCTTAGAGGGGCCAATCCAGGTGTAACGCCCACCTCGGTGTACTACCCCTTCCTGGCCAGAAGCTCAAATCTCTGAGCATGCATAATGGACGCCCCAGTCCCTGTGCTAGCTAATTCACAGTGATCTTAGACATTCCAGCTCAGACCGCCGCGATATGGAGTAGAGCTGAGTCGTCATTGTTGTCCCGTTTCCTGGACCTAGAGAATGATGATAAGACACAATGTAGCAGTTGTTTCAAGTCACATCATTTGGGGGTAATGTGTTATGCAATAATACGTATTTGTAACACATCTAATGGGATAAGCTGCAGAGACAAAGAAAGTTGGAGCCTAGTGGAGTAAGGGGTATGAGACAATGAGACAAAGTGGGAGGGAAGGACAAGGGAAACAGGCAAACGCACGATACCGATGAAGCAAGAACATGTTGGAAATGCAACACTGTGCTTCAGAACACTCATCCCACCAATATGCGATCGCCTAAGAAGTGATCTCTTTCTGCCAGTTTGAGCAAGAAAGCTAAAACATGCTAGCTAATGTCTTTTAACGTTAGTTTTAGTCTACAGGTGGAAATCGAGATTCTCCATCTTGTTTTCAAATAAGTTATAAAACTGAGGTTGCCTTAAGTAATATCAAATGATTTTCTAAGTGTTCCTTAAAAGAAAGGAAAATGTACATATTAAAGTAGTTTACTGTTTCTCATGCATACTGGCTGTTATAGACACTCATTTGTGTCTGCAGAGAGCATCCATCTACATCTGCTTTGCCCACCGCACGGTCTGGATGCGGTGCTGATTTGAGATCCACATGCAGTCTGCAGTGGCGGAGTTATCTATAGTTCTGAGTGCACTTGGGAAACCAGAAAGTTGTCTAGATGAACTCACTGATAGTGGATAATGTGGTGAGCCCTGGAGAGTAACAAAACTATCAGGCCCACCCCACCCCCTTTTTCCCCCTTTTCTTTTGCTAATATCTCCATTTCTCTATCTGTAAATTGGCAATACTAATGGCACTTACTCATGATTGTTATGAAGATCACTGCCATGTCCTCTACGCCAACTCATAGCAATCCTATGGGGAGCAGCACTGCCCCTGTGGGTGCCCAAGGCTGTCAAACTCTACAGGGGCAGAAAGTCCCATCTTTCTCTTCACACGCCCACTACCCGGGCCAGTATCTAAAAAACAAAGATTTTCCTTATTATTTGAAGACTTTTTAATTAAACATACATTTTTTAAATATTTTCTTTTTTAATCCTAGAGGATTTTCATTGCTTTTTTAAGGAAAATAAGTGAATCATAAGCTCCAATAAACCGGGAGCATAAAGAATCCTAAAAGCTAGGAGGACATGTGAGTCTAAGCTAGTGAAGAGTGTCTTCATACAGCGTAGAATCTCTGGACATCATCACCAGTTAAGTCGTCCGGTAACACTAATTTACATATAGTGCCCATGGTCTTCTTTTAAATCATGAGAGTCCACATTTCAACTCCATACTGGTTACTTGTATTTCTCATACATAACACAGAAAAGCCAGGCACAGTGGGGAAAGTGATTTTTTTTCCTTTTAAATTATTAAAACCATCATTAATTGATATGCTAATAACATCTTTGCTGGCCTTATATTCTAACTGATAAGCAGAAGACCTCAGAGTATACCTGAAATGGTCTAGTTTTTGCAAGCAATTTGATATTCTGAGAAACTCATAAATTAATGTTTAATGAACTTATTTGCCTGGATCATTTCTTTGCATTCCAGTTAATTTCCTGAATACTTTAGATTTGGTCCTACACACCGAGGTCAAAGACAGCCTTATTTGCATATACACATATACACGTATGCAAATGAGAAAAAGCATACTGTCCTAGTGGCTATTCCAACAGTTAGGGACCCAATAGGAGAGGGCAGAACTGCCCCTGGGGGGTTTCTGAGACTGTAACTCTTCACTGGAGTGGAAAGTCTTATCTTTCTTCCTTGGGGCAGTTGGTGGTTTCGAACTGCTGACCTTGCCTTTAGCAGCCCAACAGGTAACCACTATGCCACCAGGGCTCCTCATGCACATATACAAGGGGTTTCAAAAAGTTGGTGGAAAACGTCCCCTATTGTTAACTCCATCGTTCTATGGACTTTGTGAAGCACCGGCTTACATCCCACATATACCTGAATATACTCAGGGTTAGTTCCCTAAGTCCTCAGAGAAGTCATCTTTCTTTATGCCAAACAAAATCTCTTTGAGGAGCATTTTAATTGCATGTAAATAACGTGTGCACACTTATGCTGCATAGTGCCCAGAGGAAACCATGGCACGTGTAGGAAACTAATGTGTGAGAGGGCTGCACAGTGTGAAAAACCATATTATACACATCACTTGTGCAAAAATATGTTACTTATTTTTACCTGCAAATAACATTTAGGGACCTCTCGTTAGGTGGAAATGACCTCAATTAATATTCCTTTCAGGAGGCAAAACAGGGTCAGTTCCTAGATTTAAATTTTTTAATACAAGAAAATTTAATAATTAACTCATTATTCTTGGAGATAGGAACTCAAACACAAATGTAGATCCCAGAAATAGACCCACACCAACACAGTCAACTGATCTTTGACAAATGAGCAAAACAAATCCTATGTAGAAAGGAGTCTTTTCAACAAATGGTACTGGAGTAACTGGACATCCACATGCAAACTAAAAATGTATCCAGACACATATCCTTCATCTTTCACACAGAAAATTATCTCTCTGCAGTCTACAGCAAAAGACGTGGGATAATGAAGGGAAAGTTGTTTGGAAAGCGTCACACAACACGCACATTATGCCACTGCTGTGGTTCCAGGGCCTACCATCTTCAGAAGCCAACTAGTGGCAAATATGGCTACCTGGCAAAGCACAAGACAAAGCACAACTGGAGTGCCAAGGCTGAAAAATGAAATGCCTCCCGTGCAGGTGGAACGAGACACCTGAAAACTGTATACTGCAGATTCAGCCATAGAAACAGTCCACCCAGAGGGCAGCTGTTAAGCATACAGTCCAGTCCGTCTTAGGGATTTTACCATGCAGATGTGCAGTAAATGTTTTCATGTACTTTCACAAATGAACCCCAAATAGGCCAGAGTCCTAAATGTTTTAAAATTTTGAACTACAAAATAACTTCTATATTAGAGAAGACTTAAGTGTCCAGAGGTTTGGCAATGAGTGTTTAGATTACAACGCTAGAACCAACTATCCACAAAGGAAAAACGGGTAAGATGGGTTTCATTTTGGTTTTTTTAATTCTGCTGTGGAAAAGACACAATTAAAAGAATGAAAAGGGAAATCTCAGACTTGAGAGAAAAGATTTGCAAATCAGACATCTGACAGAGGGTTTGTATTCAGAGTATATTAAAAAATTAAAATTCAACAAGCAAAAAATGTTGTAATGGGTAAAAGATCTGAACAGATACCTCATCAGAAAAGATATTTGGATGATAAGCATATGAAAAGATGTTCAACATGCCAGTAGAGAATTGCAAATCAAAAAGAGAGAGCACTGCACACCTATTAGACTGGCTAACATCCCACACCACCACCAAATATTGGCAAGACGCGACAGGGACTCTCATGGCATTGCGAGTGGGAATACAAACCGGTAAACCACGTGGAAGACCGTCTATCGCTCTCTTACAAACCTAAACAGTCTCATACCATCCACGTCTAGGCACTTACCTGCATGTCGAAAACTCAAGTCCACGCAAAAATCTACACCCAAATGTTTGGATTGTCTTCATTCAGAATTATCAAAATGTGCTTCACAATTAGCTACAGGATCAATAGGGAGGTTAGGGGTCGGGGGAGGGATGCTAACTTAATGTTTCTATAATGGGTCATTTGAAGCGTGGAATTTCTTATTAAATGTATTAGACTTATTAGCAAATAAAACGTTTTGTTATTTTGTAAAAATTACTTTCAAATAAAGAGCTCCGATGGTACATGATGTAAGCACGGGGCTGTTAAGCAAAAAGCTGGTGGTTGGATGGCAGCGGGTGATTATCTTTCAAATAAAGGGAACCTGATGGGCTTTGGAAAACTGTGAGGTATCTCAAATTATTCTGTAAATGTGAATATACTGAATAAAATTCAAGAATGGGGAAATGCTCACGTTATCATTTCATGTGATATAATAAACATATTTAATAATAAATGTTTATTTCTTCTATAAACTAGCTAACTAGCTGGGTCTAGAGATCTTAACAACCTATTTGTTTTTTCAAGGTTCCCATAAGACACTTCAGGCAATATTTCACCCACTCCCCAAAGTAAAACAGTGCCAAAGCCAATGAAAGCACATGCCAGTAGACTCCTGACATTTGGGACCGGAGACTTTTTCTTGTCTTGCGTGCTGTCCTGTGAGTTGTCAGGCCCTTAGCCTCTTCCCACTAAATGCCAGTAAAAACCACAGCATTAGAAAAATGATCCAGGCAAACAGTGTCCATTTTCCTGATGTTCTATTTCCTTTCTGATTACCTGACATCTTACACGAATACAAATTCCAGAAAACAGTTGGTTACACTTACTTTCTATTATAAGTACAAATAGTAAACTTAATCGGACTAATATTGCAAAGCAACAATAAAAAGGGTCAAAGAATCAAATACATAAAAGATAAGGTGGAAATCAACCTTCATCACAATGAAAATACTATTCAAATATGCAACCGTGCTGTTAACACTTACCTAGATTGTGGTTTGTTTTCACGTTGCCCAGGGTGTTCATGCTCAGGTCAATGGATTTTTGTTGGCCTCATAGTGCCAACTTAAAATGATCCATACCAGTGAGGGTACTATGCTCAATAGTAAACAATCCTACCAGTTTGGACTAGAACTACATCTCATCTTTATTTTTTGTAATCACTTAAATTTGAGCCATGTTAAAATTATAGTCCCAGAAGATGGATGGCAGAGAGATGACCACCAAATTACTTGCACTTAACCAAGGTTAAAATATTCATTAAGGATAACTAAATGCAGATTTTAATTTTTTTCACATTCTAATTTCATTTACAATGTTTTTATACCCAGACACAGAAATTAAATGCAAAACAGAATTGCAAAACTCTTGATTCTAGCTTGTAACTTAAACGCTCCTGTGTAAGCCTTTTACAGTAGATTCCATTTTCAAAATCTAAGTACAAAGTTTTTTCCGCAAAGGATACCAGTGTTACCAACAAATAATGGTATTAGAAGTGATTTTCCTTTTCGTTTTGCTTATGATTTTAATTTTTCTGGTGTTTATATTTTCTAACCTTAAAGAAGTTACTTTTTCCTACCAATTTTTTGCCAGTTTATAGCCTACCAAATAGGACTTTGGATAATTGCTAGCACTAATCTTATGTCCTGGGGTTTATTTTAAACTATTCTACAGTTCTCAACCTTCCTAATGCCATGACCCTTTAATACAGTCTCATGTTGTGGTGACCCCCAACCATAAAATTATTTTCGTTGCTACTTCATTACTGTAATTTTGCTACTGTTATGTATCATAATGTAAATATGCAGTGTGTATTTTCATTAATACAAATTGAACATAAAGCAGTGATTAATCACAAAACAATATGTAATTTTATATTGTGAAATATTTTCTAATTACAAATAAATGAAATTTTGTTTTGAAGCGTAGCATAACATGGGTAACAGTCTTAATATAACAGCAGTAACTACATTGCTACATTTTGTGACAGTGTGCATAAAAAGCCAACAACAGCGCGAAGGTTGAGATCGCTTCTTTCTGACCAGGTCAGAAATGTTCGGGGCAGTCTTCACCAGCACAACGAACATCATCTTCCACAGCAAGTCTACTTCTGTATTTAGACTTGATAACCAACAAGCTGGAAACTCTGTTTCACAAAGATATGTTGTTGGAAATGGAAGAAGGCGCAACACAGTCTCAGACAGAACAGGATATGACTGCAAACACTCGATCCAGAATTTTGTAACTGGCATTGCAGTCAAATCAGTTCTCGCTGCATCGCTGTTAATAAGTTCAATGAACTCCTCTTGTGCTGTCTCAGGAACATGTTCAACTTTGACTGTGAATGGGCTTCTGGCAAGTGCAAATAGGGTGTCAGGTAGATTTGGAAAGTATGATGAAATTTCGTCTGCAAGCATGTGCGAGTATTCTTTCACAGAAATTATCATTGTAAGCCTTCTGTCTGGTTCAATGCCATGTTCCTCAAAGAAAGCAGATAAGGTAGGCAACATGTACATTTTATTTTCATCTTTTTTTTTTTTTTTGACAAAGCGGAGTTTCATTTAGAATGATCGGATCTTTTCAGACAAATCGAGGCATGTTGCATTTGGTCCTTGCACTGATAAATTTAACTCATTCAAGATGGCAACCAAATAAGCTATTTTCTGCAGTTCCCTTTAATCATTGAAAATTGTTTCGAACTGTGGTCTTGCTTTCTGATTAAAAAAACGTTTTGAGTTCATCACGAAACTCAAAAACACGTTTTAAAACTTTTCCTCTCAACATCCGTCTCACTTCAGTGTGAAACAGCAGAGCATTGTTGGGCGCATCCAACTCGTTGCACAGTTGCAAAAACATCGACTGTTTAAAGTGCTCGCCTTTACAAAATTGACAGAACTTATGACGCTTTTCATTACTTCTTGTAACTCTTGTGGCAGCATCTTCACTGCTAATATTTGCTGATGCATCTTAGAGTTCCGATGACTTTTGGTGACTCAGATCAACATCCTAGCATAGCTGGAGCACCATCTGTGCAAACACCACAAACCTTTTCCCAAGAGACCTTATGCTCTTTCAGAAATGAACCAACTGTGTCAAATACATCACGTGCAGTAGTTGTCATTTCAAGAGGTTTGCACAAAAGAAACTTCTCTTTAAAGTCACCATCGTTAATATATCTCATGTAAACTGGTAACTGTGAACAGTTTGCAACGTCTATAGATTAATCAAGCTGGATGCTAAATATTGGAAGTGGAGCTGAAAAAATTTCATAACAAATAAGCACATTGTGGTTTCTCAATTCCTGCTGTAATTACTGAGGTAAAACCATCCTATAAAAGATTCTCATTATATTTTTTTCTTAATGTTCTTCTCTACACGATCCATTGTAATGGGATGGTTTTCTAATGAAAATAATATATAACAATAGCTTTAATAATACAAAAGATGATACATGGCATAGTTCAGTCAATATAGCTCATTAAAGTTTCCTATCATTTATCACTGTTTATTTTACATACCTATTACTATCACAAGAGTATTCACAAGGGCAGTATTCACATCAACCACAGTTGAACATAAAAAGACTGATCCGCATCCAGATTAAGTTCCCATGGTACAGATATATATACGTATTACAGTAGTTGATTTTATAGTACGATTTTACACTCACACAGCAATAATTCACGAAATCTCGTTTTACCTCCAATGCTGCTGCTTTCAACACAGCAGCTGCTTTCTACCCAGTAGCTGCTCTCTACACGTGATTGGTCTGCATAAGTACATTATGGTGCCAACCGTCACACACACCTGTATTTGTCCGGGTGTATGTGATGGGGTTGGTGCAATGATGTCATCATGCCTGGTACTATATGGGCGCATCTGCATGTGGGCAGACGCGCCTGGAGACGGATAGAGCAGTGTCTCGGTTCCTAAAACCATCAGAAAGATGTGTTTTCCAATTGTCTTAGGCGACCCCTATGAAAGGGTCCTTCAACCCCCAAAAGGGTCACGACCCACAGGTTGAGAACCAATGTCCTACAGTAATTTTTGTTAGATACTTCCTATTTTAAAAAAGCACCCTGCTGAGTTGACTCCAACTTCTGGCGCCCTCTGTGGCAGAGTAGGACAGCCCCATGAGAATTCCCAGTGGCGATTTTTATAGGGGCAGTATCAACCATTCTTTTCCCGAGCAGCTGATGGGTTTGAATTGCTGACCTTCACATTAGTAGACACATTAAACCCACTCTTTACTTCCTGTTAACCAGAGTTAAAGTGCGACCTTAGATAAATTTACTTTAAAATAATGCAAAAAAGGAGCCCTGGTGGTCAAGTGGTTATGTGATGGGCTGCTGGCCAAAAGGTCAGTAGTTCCAGACCACCAGCCTTTCCAAAGATGAGGACTTCTACTCCAGTCAGTCTCAGAAACCCACAACGGCAGTTCTATGCTGACCTACAGGGTTGCCAGGAGTCTGAACTGACTCCATCAATGGCAGTGAGCTTTTTTGGTGCACAAATGTTACTTGTTCTATTTCCAGGTTTGACAAAATGTAAAATTCCTTTCTAAGAGGGTATATGCAATGCATTTTTCGGAAATTCCATATTGTGTTGATTCAGATTTCAATTAGTCTAGTTTTGGTAATCCTACAAACAGCAAAGCTGATTTTTTTCTTGGGACTAGCTAACAAACACATCAAGAGCAAAAATTTAGGTTTTAATTGATAAAATGTCCTTTAATCAAGGACATACCATAAAAAAAAAAATACATAGTCATGAGTTTCTCATTACTTCAGCCTTTCAATGTTCAGAATAAATGTACCCACATAATAATGAAGTCCATGAAAAGATTATATTCTTTTATTGTTTGTTCATACATGTTGCTTCAACTTTCAATAATGAAAGTCAATAAATTTGATTCCTTGATCATAAAAACTTGCTTTACACAATATTTACATGTTGCCAAAGTCTACAGTCATACAAACATCACTAGGATTTAACTGACTTTGCACGGCACTATCATACACAAGGGAGTTAATCAAGTAACGCACATTCAAAGATTAAATGTCGATATGCACAGTGTGTTTGGCACTGTTCATCTAGATCATGAAGCCTTAACATTCATAAGCCTTATCCCATACGTTGTAATTTGTGATTTACATCAAGAACCAACTTTCAAATTTTTACATAAAAGTTTTAAGAAACATAAAACAGTCTGACTTGGGAATGAAATTCAAACCCTCCAAACTCTTGCCATACTCCAAATAGCTGCCATCTATTAAAGCAGGTTGCAGGAAGTCCCTGGATTACAAACGAGTGCCATTCTTAAAGCAGTCTTAAAGATGAAGTTGTATGTACTTTGGAAATTAGGTAAAGTTCCTATCTAATGACAGTCAATGTTTTAGAATACAGTATATAGTGCATCTTTTCAAGCATATAAAAACAAATAGTTTCAGGATCACTAAAACATCTTTAACATATGGTAAGAATCATATTTTGATGTGTCAGAAGATAGCACCCATTTACCTCAAAATGTTTAATAGGTTTTTGGGGGGAGGGGACAGGGGGTTCATAACCACAGGTTGAACTAAGTCAGAGTTCCACAACGGGGACTAACTGCCTGTATTCAATTTGGTAATTTTCCCATGGTGGGGGGTTTCAAGAAAAAACATAATATCCTTCAGTACATATGAAAATGAACAACTCTTCTTTAAAATGATCCATTTTGGGAGCCTACACGAGGGAGGCATAACTTGTAACGCTTCTGGGAAGAATTGGCAATCAATGCTATTAAGGGTAGGGATCTTGTACTAGAAGCAGAGTCCATGAAAAGATGTGGGGCACCTCTATCTGACTTCCGAACCCTTAGTGGCTTAACTGAAGGGTTTCCTCGTAGGAACAGAACATGCTCAAACCAGACCTTAAGAGATTTTAAAAATAGGTATTCAATACTACATTATTATAAAATAGGAGAAAGTGAGAGTACAAAAGATCCAACTATTAAACCTCTAGCAACTTGGGTGAAACCCCTGTGTCATTTACTTCACTAATTTAATTTTAACTTATATTAAATTATCTTCTTTTCAGTAAGGTCTGAAATTTAATTCAATAATGTCATATAAGCCTCAGAACATTTACATGACATTTATATCTCTCATATTCATGAGGCATGGCCTCAGTCTTACACTAAGGCAAGGACCAGCCTCCCCAGATCACAGGTCCCAGGACAGAGAAGCACAAGGAACAGGTGCTGGTAAGGAGAGAGGTTGTAGCTGTACAAAAAATACTCAGCAATAAACTATGACTTTAAGAAAAAGGTCTTATACAGAGGTCTATGAAAGGACTGAGTGCAAAGTAATGTCACTGAACCAAAATTTAGTTCAATCATTTTTATTTCAAGTGTATTTTGAAAATCATAAATGGAGTTTTCTCATCCAAAGTCAAAACACGTGAATTCCTCTTAGCTTCAGATGTGACAAGATTCCAGGCATGCGCTCCAAATCCAGTGCTCGTTATCTTGCAATCAATGCTATTAAGGGTAGGGATCTTGTACTAGAAGCAGAGTCCATGAAAAGATGTGGGGCACCTCTATCTGACTTCCGTCTGTTAGTTTAACCTAGACTTTAAAGTATTCCACTTGAAAAGCACACGTGAGCACTGACTGTCTGTGTGCCAATAGGAGGGGCTTAAAACAAGCCATAATTATAAAGAATGGTTTTGGTGCAAGGACCAGCAGTAAGGGAAGAAAGGTTTGAACACCTTTCAAAAAAGTGTTTATTCATTTTAAAAACAACAGAAACAGTGCTGCTCTTGATCAGAAGAGAACCTATAAAATGCATGTAAATTACTTTTTTGTAGACTTTGGTAAAATTTTACTCCCCTCACACGCCTAAATCACATTCACATAAGTTTTTTTGCAAAGTCACTGTCAGGAATGACTGAGTGACGACCGAGTCTTCTCCGCAGAGCCCCACCCCACATGCGCCATGCCACAAGGCACAGGTTACTTCTGAGGACAAGCGCTGCCTGGGGGATGCCCATCAAATGCTCGTTTTAAATAAAAATAGTTAATGAAAAGTTTTCAATATCATGTTTGGACAGTATCTAGAACATTGTCCACAAGCAAAACAAACATAACATTAAACCTTTCGTTTCCATTTTAGTCAATCTTATTTACTTTTTCAAGCTATTTTATTTTTCTGTCTAGTATTTCAATGTTTTTCAGTTATGCACTTCAGTGTATTAACACTGTTCTTCTAAAATTATCTTCACAACCCAGGCCAGACTCAGAGCAACTCTCTCAAGTTACATGTCTGACCATAACGAAGAAACAGAAATGGAAATGGACGGTAAAGGTAGGTATACCCGCAGCTCTGACTCTGCAAGTTTCTAACATGTGAGCAAAAGAGAACTTTGGAGGTTCCTCAGAACTAGTATGCTTCCAAAGAATGCAGTCAATATATTATCCTAAAAATTAAAGTTTGGTCACTAGGAAAGACTGAACAAAACCTATCTCCATGCCCCCACATCCACCCTGAAACAATCACCAAACAGAACTAATCATCCCATCCTCTCCCCACAAAACAGGGAAGTAGTTGGGGTTGACATTTTAAATCCTGAAAATTCCTGTGATTTGTTCAAAGCTGCAGGTCTATGCATTTCCTTCTTTAGTACTTCCCTCAGTTGTAAGTCCATTTTCATACACACATGCACATACGCACGCACACACACACACACACACACACTCTCTCTCTCTCTCTCAAGTAAGACACTTTTTGTTTGTTGATAAATTAGGAGGGCTGTGGGCTGGGCATGTACAGGACTTCACAGGTGCCTTGTAAACATCAGTCATTTGGGTCCTTTTCTCCAGAAGCCTGGAATCCCATGACGTGACCAGGGATCACTACTTCCCCTGCCGCTGCTCACAGGAGGCATACTGACAGAGGGCAGAGAAAAAGTCCTCGTAGCTGATGTTTAGGTGAGAAGGCAAAGAGCTGAAATGAAAGAGCAGAAGGAAAAATGCAGTTAGTTGATATACTTGTCATTTGGTTTGGAGAAAACAAAGGGATAATAACCAAAAAGAAGTTAAAGACAGAAAAAAATCAATTACGAAAGCATTGTTGTTGCGTGCCTTCAGGTTGATTCCAACTCAAGCCCAAACATTCATACCACAAAACTGGGAAACCGTTCAAGGAAAAAGTAGCCTGCCATCCCTTCCACAAGAGAAAAGCAACTGCGAGTGAGTTTGAAAAGGCGTCCTCAAACTACGGCCCGCAGGCCACATACGGACCGCCAAGGACATTTATCAGGCCCGCCGGGTGTTTTTGCCCCGTTTGTTTTTTTATTTCAAAATAAGGTATGTGCAGTGTGCATAGGAATTTGTTCATTGTTTTTTTTTTAAACTACAGTCTGCCCTCCAACAGGTCTGAGGGGCAGTGAACTGGCCCCGTTTAAAAAGTTTGAGGACCCCTGAGTTAGAGATTCAGAACCTGCTACATGTCTATCAGCTGCCGTGGGTTCTGACTCATGCATACCCCACGCGCTGCAGCCTCTCCGCCAACATTCCGACAGCCAACCTTTCGCTTAGCAGCTAAGTGTAGAACTGTTGGCAGCGCCCACCCAAGGGCTAAGCCTAAATTAATGTAAAGTTTGGGATTATTTACAGTGGTCTTGCTCAAATCCACTTTAAGAACTCACCTTTGTCAGAATAAAGCCAAATACTGCCTGTGCTGGTCATGAAAGCCAAAGTTAACACAAGGCAGAGCAACACAGCATCCCCACATGGATAACACCACACATTATGGTGACCAAGCAGAGAACGCCCAGTACAAAGGGCTTCAATTCACCATGTTGTGGGAAAGGCCTTTATCTTGTTCTATTTTGAGAAGCCCTCTTTGTAGTGTGAAGGCAACGCTTTAAAGACAAAGTGAACATACATATGGCCAGAGAGGTCCCTTCAAGTATTTAAAAGACCATGAAACAAAATCTCCAATTTATACAGCTTTATAATGAGGCTCTAGAAAAGCTGTTATCAGCCAAATGCATGGTCAAAGTACAAGAGTCACACGCAGAGTCCAACGGTCAGGTGCACCCAACAAGAAAGAACTGAGCTCCCGTGAGGGAACTCCTACCTGACTGTGAGGCTCTCCACCCAGGTCTCTGTCTCTATCTTCCTTTGACTACCAAGAATTCTGGAACATGGTACACGTTCCTCCTTCCATCCCTCTAGCATCCTTCCAAACCCCCTGCTGTCCACTTCTGTCTCATTCACTCTACTGAAATGATTTCTCCTAAGAACACCCTACTAGGTGACACTCTTGCTAACACTTGCTTCAAATGACCTTCTCGGTTTGCCCCCTTGTCAACAGTCTCATGGGCCACCAAGCCTTTTAGCGTCACTACCCAGCCAGTGCCTCCAAAGCTGTTTGGTTGCTTCCATTTGTTCTGTTGGGAGTTCAGGCCCGTTCTGCTCTATGTGATGAATAAGACCAACTCCCTGCCAGCGCTGTGCTTGGTCTAATGAAGGGTGACAAATATTGAGCACCTCTCCCTATAATGTAAGCATTACATCACATACATGTACACAGGTCCATGAGACAGCGTGTTGTATGCTAGACAGTTGATTACAACTCAATGTAAGGAAAACCAAAATCCTCACTACTGGACCAGTAAGTAAGAACATGATAAATAGAGAAGAGGTTGAAGTTGTCAAGGATTACGCTTGCTTAATCCACAACCAATGCCCATGGAAGCAGCAATCAAGCAATCAAAAGAATGTTGCTTTGGGTAAATCTTCTGCATAAGACCTCTTTGGAGTATAGAAGAATATTAATTTGAGGACAAAGGCATGCCTGACTCAAACCATGGTACTTTCCATTGCCCTACATGCATGTGAAAGCTGAACACTGAAGAAGGAAGACCAAAGAAGAATCGATGCATCTGAATTGTGGTGTCAGAGAAAAAAACTGAAAGTACCATGGATGACAAAAAGGGCAGACCAATCTGTCTTAGAAGGAGGGTAGCCAGTGATGCTGGGAAGCAAGGTTGGCAGGACTTCACTGTAGTACATACTTTAGACAGACTGTCAGGAGACCAGTCCCTGGAGAAGGTTATCATGCTTAGTAAAGAGAGAGAGAGAGAGATTCTCTGTGTGTGTGTGTGTGTGTGTTGGGGGTGCGGGGTGGGCAAAGGAAAGGAAGACCCTCAAACAAGATGGGCTGACACCGTGGCTACAGCAATGGCCTCAGGCATAGGAGCGACTGTGAGGACAGGCCATGACTGCACAGGTGGTGTTCTGTTGTCCACGGGCTGGCTATGTGTCGGAACCAACTTGAGAGCACCCAAGAACAACAAAGCTCTCGTGTGGCCAGTTCCATCACCATGTCTTTAAAATGCACGCTCATTTTCCCTGCCCCACCCAGCTTTTCCCAACCAACCCCGTCCTTCCCCTCTTCCCCATCACACAATCAGACCCAGGTCACAGCTCTTCTACAGAATCAACAACTCTATTCAACAGGGTATCTGTTACTTCTGATCTCCCATGGCAATGAGTGCCAATACCACACTTTGCACAAACATGGCCCCTTGTGTCAAACTCACATTTGTCTTTATTTTACCACTAAATATCATGAAATACACAATGGATTCTGCATTACAATTCTCTGGGAATGCCTACTACACGTAATCTAGTGCTAGGATCAAATAACATGCTGAATTGATTCCAGATTAATACACTTCTAATTACTTACATAATCTCAGTCAATCTGATGTGCCAGGGAAGAAAGCCTAATGTGCTGTCCACAGGACCAAACTTCAATACCAAATCAGGGTCGGGGAATCCATTTGAACCTTGGGGATTAAGAAACATATATGAACTGATTTTGCATTGCTTACTTTAGAAAAATTAAATCACCATGATCGCTATCGTTATTCAAATTGGCTTATGGTTTGAGCCAACGCTTTGAGCATATCCATTTTCCTCAAAAGTTTTAACTGCATGTGTATGTATATTTCCATGCCCCACTGACCCCACTCCAAAACATATATTTCAAAACCATTTCCAAATGTGGGAATGTTTTTAAAAATCCAATGAAATGGACTGATAACCTGATACAGGGGTAACTGAACAGCCACCCAAAGCCTTATGCAACCAAAAAGCCAAACCCAACTGCCATCAATTCAATTCCAATTCATAGTGACCCTACAGGGCAGAGCTGAACTATGCCCTAAGGTTTCGGAGGCCGTACAGTTGGGTTTTTTTTAATAAGTCATTTTATTTGGGGCTCGTACAGCTCTTTTTAACAATCCATACATGAGGTAGTTTATTGTGCCAACCTGGCCGATAAACACGTGGGGTTAATTGAAGGGCGGAGGGATAAATGGCTCAGTGAGCCTCGCCTTTCTAGTTCTCAGGTTTCTTGCTTTCTGATGATCGGACCAGGGTGCAGCTGCCTTAGCCAGTTCCCTGCTTTAGCTGGCAAGGCTCACTTCCTGCAAGACAACCCTCAGGAGAAGCCACATGGACCCACCCCAATGCAGCTCTGGGTGCGGAGCACCCGTGTGGAGACCCCTGGCAGCGCTGAGATGCTAACACATTCACTGACTCAGCTTTCCTCCTGCAGTCGGCATCATTGCGTCTGTTTTGTGAGATGGAGGAGAACTTTGTGGACTGGTGTCGGACATATGGGTTAATGGGTAAATGCTGGACTTGTGGGCTTGGGCAGCACTGGGTTGGGATGTTTTCTTGATGCGCACTTAACCTTTATATAAAACTCTCTTATACGTAAGTTTCTGTGGATTTGTTTCTCTAAAGTACCCAGACTAATACAATACACATATTTTACTTTTAAGCACAAACTCAAACAGTGGGAGTTGAATAATCCAAATCCAATTTGCTCAGGCAACTGCAATTAGACTGAGTTGGAGTCCAGCCTTGGTGTGGGTTGGGATGTAAAACCACAATGTGTTTTTCTATTTAACATTGTCTAATGTATGTAATTTGCTCTCCTACTCCTTGTCCTCGTTATCTTACTCTCTGCCACTGAGCTGATGCCGACACACAGCAATCCCTGAGTTTCTGAGACTGTGACTCTTCTTTTTTTTAAATTTATTTTTTAAATCATTTAATTAGGGTTTCATGAGACTCTACATCTTTTTAGGAACAACAAGTTTCATCTTTCTCTGAAGGAATGGCTGGCGGATTTGACCTTACAGATAGCAGCTGAAGGTACAACCTACCATGCCAACAGGGTTCATTAAGCACTGTGACCCGCTGCCATTGAGTAGATTCTAACTCACTGTGACCCTACGTATAGTTTCCGAGGCTGCAAACCCTTACAAGAGCAGACAGCCTTATCTTTCTCTCATGGAGTGGCTGGCAGGTTTGAACCATCGACATTGTAGTCAGCAGTCCAAAGACTAACCCACAGTGCCCCAGGCTCTTAAGCTCAGTGTACACTCCAAATGCTGTTAATGTTTCAAGACTCAGGTTACACATTTTCTTTGCATCCTGGGAAGGACACTGCTCTAGGATTTAACCGGCTATTCCCAATCAAATCATTGAGATGAAAAATATTTTCTATTCCTCTCCTACTCTCCCCCATGCCCCTTATTTTACACGTAAGAAGTCAGAAAGGCCCACATAAAAATAGACATACCAAAGAAAATGTTTTCAGTTCTTCAGAGCCCAATCCCCCTCAGGGGGAAAGGAGACAGAACATGGGTCTCAGTAAGAATACATCCCATTTTTCAATTTGTTTTACAAACTGAATTCCATGAGACACTTGGCTTGAGGAAGAAGGAACGAGGGCATTTCAAATGCTTAGAAATAAAGCTGGCACCAGAAAATAAAAAGCATACTGCAGTTTGAAAGGCCAAAGTTCTCAATTTCTGATAACTCAGTTCTGCCACTCATTTGCTTGTCACGCAAGTGCTGCAGGTCCTGGAGTTAAGTCAAAACACTGGGTAAGGCAGGTGCACCCAGCAGTAAGTAAGTATTTCCACAACTGAGTTCCTTTTATAGTCCGCCCGAAGTGGATTATAATAGTCAGTAGACCCAGAAGAAGAACATATATTCCTCTGCACGCTAAAAAGAAATCCTCCTCAGTAAAAATATTACAATAACCAAAAAGGAACTTCCAGCTCTGGTGATGTATCGGGGTCTTGAGTCTTGGAACCAGATCATGAGGAACAACAACGACAACAAAGAACATGCATCAGAAGGACCAAAACAAACCACTGAAGAGCACAGACCGCGTGCCAGCCGCCATCCCAGTGGGGGAGGGAGTATAGTAAGTCGATACCCGGTCAATAAGCTCTCTAAACATCCATGGTTGACTGGGAAAGTATAAAATGAAGGAACGAGAGGAGGAAATCGGGGTGGGGAAAAAGAGCACTAAAAAATGAATATCCATTAGCAGTATTAGAAAATACTTAGGAATAAATTTAAGTAGACTTATACCCTCAAATTAAGAACATATTGCTGAGAGAAAAATTTACCTAAATAAATGGAAAGATGTCCTATGTTCATTAATTAGAAGACGGAATATTGAATCAATTGAATGTTGAATCAATAGTGAATCAGTTCAACACTGATTCAATGTCAAGATGGCGATTCTTCCCATGTTGATCTACAGCAGTCTATCAAAAGACCAGCCTTTTTTTTTTTTTTTTTAAAGAAATGGGCAATTTATATTAAAACGTAATAGATTTTCTGAAGGCAAAGTAATTTTGGGGGGAAAAAATAAAATGGTGAAAGACTTACAGGGTCCAGAAATAAACCCACATATTTATGGCCATCTGATTTTCAACCAAGTAATAAAAATGGTGTTTTGTCAAATAGTTAAAAACAAAAAACAACTAGTATCCTTTACCTAACACCTTTAAGGAACCCCTTAAAAGACACCATTAGTAAAAAGATAAGCTGAAGACTAAGAAAAAAGTAAAAAGTATTGGCAGACATGAAAAAATAAGAATAAAAATTTAGTATTTATCAAGGGTTCATGAGGGAGGGGGGCAGGGAGAGAAGGAAAAAAATGAGGAGCTGATACCAACAGCTCAAGTAGAATGAAAATGTTTTGAAAATGATGATGGTCACAAATGTACATACATATAGATATGAATGTATGTATGGACTGTGATAAGAGCTGTACGAGCCCCCAATGAAAATTATTTTTTTTAAAAAAAGAAAAAGGTAAGCTGAAGACTAAGAAAAAAGTATTGGCAGACATGAAAACATATACTAATGTAGTATTTATCAAGGGTTCATGAGGGAGGCAGGGGAGGGAAAAACTGAGTTGATACCAAGGGCTCCAGTAGAAAGCAAATGTTTTGAGAATGATGATGGCAACATAGGTACAAATGTGCTTGACACAATGGATGTATATGTATGGATTGTGATAAGAGTTGTAGGAGCCCCCAGTAAAATGATTTAAAAGAAAACAGTATTGTCACATCATATAAAGTATCTGCATCACATATATAAAGAATTCTTAAAGCTCAATAATAAAACAACCATTACACTAAAACCAAGCCTGGTATTTGAAAGAACTCCTTAAATCTCAGACACATAACAATTATAAATTAACAAATTTCTTTTTTAAATCAGGCTCTATATTGTGAAAGGTGCCTTTTGGTACAGTAACAAAAACACGTCGGCGTGCGCACAGAGGACTTACTAAGTAGACTGTCTAACATCGCTACATCCAAATCAGTAGACCGCTTGTGCTGCTGGGCGACTGACTGGCAAAAGTCCCGCGCAGCTCGCACGATATCTGCTTTGCCGTCTTCTGGGGACAGCACCTTCACTGACAACTGGCAATTTAAAACTGGAGGGAACAACAAACAAGATATTAAAAAATAGAAGGAAAAAACATCTTCGGACATACTTTATGAGATACTAAGCTGAGGACAAAATAGTAACTATTTCTCAGAGACAAGAATCTAAATTTTCAATTTCTGTAGTAAAATGCCCTTAAGCTACTCTCCTCCAAAACGGCCCCAACACCTCAAAGCACACATATGTATGTGTGACGGAGGAGGCTTCAAAAAATTTGTAGAAAAACTGAACTGAAAGACAATGGAATTTTCCCACAATCTTTTGAAGCACCTCGTATATGCTACCTTCTTTTCAAAATGTTCAAATGGACATTGTATATGTGAATAAATTCTCTAGAAATTAGGAATTTTAACAACAGGCTAGGTAAAACCTCCATACATCAGAAATGCCATCCCCAGTCATAACACAGTGGTTACATAGGAGAGAAGGGAACACGTTAAGTCTGTAGGGGAAAAATGTAATATGCTTCAATAGAAGAATAAGCACTATCCAAAGCACACACGTCCACCCAATTCTGATCTATAAAAGCTATTTTACAGCCTGGCTTATGTGTTACATGAGAGTCAGAGTGATTCTTTCCTGAAAATTATCTCAGCACAGTCAAGAGAGAAAAGTCTCATAAACCTGCTGATTATACAGTGACAGTAAGGGCTAAAAGAGCAAAACGAGTGAATGAAAGACAAAATTTGTCTTGGACACACATCTATATGTACTACATATTCATCTTACCTTGATCATCTTTGTCATTACTATTTGCAAACTCTGGTGAATATTTGGAAGAATCTAAGCCCAGAAGTTCCTGTTGCTGTTTTAAAATTTCATCCATTAATCTGGAATTATTTCTTTTGAAAATGCCTTAAACAGAAAAAAGAAGTAGGTAAATCAGAACTAGGTTCATTTATCCTTCTCAATAATCAATGCATGCTTGTTGTGAAAATAACACTAGACCCTGAGCCAAACCTGCTCTAAATGAAGCAGGAAGAACCAACCCTAGACCAGAACCTAAAAGAAAAACATAACAGAATTTTGTTAATGCACAAGTTTGTCTACTGGCTACAGTCAATAATGGAGAAGAATAACTATTTAGTTTCTGTTATTATGAATATGACAGATATTTGGACCTAAAAAGGAGTTTTATCAGATCACTTACCTTAAGATATATATTAAGAGACAGACTCAATATTCTTAAGGGATTTATCCAAGAAATGATAAATTGCAACAGTGGTCTGGAACCCGATCTTCCTGACTCCCGCTCTAATGTACATTGCCTGTACACTTACTATATAGGTTAGATACTATCACCTCATTTTGAATACTTTTTTTTTAACTCTTGAGAGTAAAAATGAACTAATATGAATTATGTAAAAATGTAGATAATGAGACCGAGGTAACCAATAACATTTAGCAAATTCAACAGAAAAATGTGCACTGTCTATAGCACACACTTCTACCGACCAAATTCTGATTCTGATTCTATGGAAAAGCATGCACACAAAAACTGGCACAAAAAGATCTTCCAACTCTACACTAAGAAATTAAAACCATAGCCAATATCATATAATCAAGAATGACAGAGGAAGCCCGGAACATATATTTTATATAAAACCCCAAAAATAAGCAGTAGGCTTTTGGCTACTTTCAAAGAGACAACTTTAAAGTTTTTGGATCAGGTGGACCTACCTATTGTGTGTTCTTGGTCAAGTCTGACTTGAAAGCAGCTCATCATATAAAGGAAAGAATATAACAACTATATAAAATAGATCACAAAATACGTTGCCCGCAAGTGCCAAGTTGGTAACGCAAAGACAGAACAGCCCTTTGCTGGGGGAAGGCTTTGCAACACTAGCAAGATCTGAGCTGACATGATTGTTGAGAGCAAGTAATGTGATGCAAGTAAAATGAGGCCAGTTAAAGGGTGAAAAGCAAGGAGAAAATTCAGATAAGAACAATGTTTAAGGTAGTTTGGAAAGCTCCAAAAATTGTTTTAGAAAAAAAAAGGGTAAGGAGATATGACTAATTAGGCCCTAACTTTTGCTGCATTTTGCCTACTGACGAGCAATATGGAAATGTATGCAAATTTATTTTTAGGAAAATTAACCTGAAAATTAAAATATAGAAAGGACCAGACAGCAAAATATTGTAGCCCATACATCTGATGAGGCAATGGAAAAAGATTCACTGTAAAAGAAGAATAAAGAGAAGATGGCGCATGACTACTTACGTATAAGGCGAGTTTTCAGCACATTTTTTATGCAGTTTTTAAGGTAAAAGTTAGGTGCCTCGGCTGATATTTGGGTCAGCTTATACTGGAGTATAGACGGTGGATAGCTAGGTGAATGTGGAAAATGCTATAGCTTTAATCTTGGGAAGTATAATTTTGTTTTTTGCTGTTTTATATCTTTTTTAAGTGAGGAAAATATCCTCTGAAAGTCTTCTTAAAACCAGAGTAATCCAAATCCCACTGCCACATCAAGTCACTTCCGATTCACAGGGGCCCGCCAGGGCAGAGCAGAAGTAAACCTTTGCCAGCATAGAGCGTCTCTTTGTGCCCGCACACACTCAACTGCAATGGGTATATGCAATCAAATGAGCAACAGGCCCTACAGATGAGATAAGCACCCCAGTAAGCTGATGCTCCTGGAGAAGGAATTCTGAAAAGGAGGGTAAGAATGGTGGCACAACTCAAAGAGTACAATATCCTGAATTACATGTAGAAATTTGTATGTATTCTCAACAAAAATAAAGTACATATTTAAAAAGTAAGGAAATTCTACAAAGAAACTGAGTTTAAAGGAAAAATATATTTTGACTGCACAACTCTTCTTGATGTGATTGAACTAAATTGTATGGGATGTGACTATATGCCAATTTTCATGCCAATAAAATTGCTGGGGGAAAATCGCTACCGTAAATACTCAAGTATAAGCCAACCTGAGTATCAGCAAGGCACCTAATTTTAGCACAAAAACAGCACTAAAAATGTGCTGGAAAACTCAGCTTATACACGAGTATACATAGTAATTTTTATACTATGAGGATAAAATTTGGTGCCCCTCATCAATAAATATTATCATTATGTTGTATGCTGTGAGTCGATTCCAACTCATAGAACTATACAACACACTAGACCCACCCCATAAGGCTTCCTAGGTTGTAATCTTAGAAAGGAGCTCTAGTGGTGCAGTGGGATAAACACTGGGCTGTTAATCTCAAGGTAAGTGGTCATAAAACAACCAGCTGTGTCGTGGGGGGGAAGTTGATGCATCCTGTAAATATATTCTTGGAAAACCTACATAGGGTCATTATGAGTCAACGACTGATAGCAGTGAGCTAATCTTCATCAAAGCACAGATGGCAAGACTTGGCATTACATACTTTGGACAGGTTATCAGGAGGGACCAGTCCCTGAAGAAGGGATTTAGCTAAGTAGAGGGTAATTGAAAAAGAAGACTGTCCATGAGATGGACGGACCCAGTGGCTGCACAATGACTGCTGAGGACAATGTAAGCTAAACCAGGGAGCATTTTGCTCAGTTGTACATAGGCTTGCTGTGAGAAGCACCAGCTGACAGAATCTAACCACAGTCTTTATAGGAAGGGAGCAAGAGTAGCTGGTGAGTTTGAACCACTTAAGTTTCAGTTACCAAGCAAGCACTAATAACCACTATGCTACCAAGGATTGATCCTTCATACCCTCAAGTTCAAATTCACAGCCATTGAATCAATGCCGACTCACAACGACCCTATAGGACAGGGTACAACTTCCTCTGTCAGTTTCCAAGACTGTAACTCTTCTCAGGAGCAAAAAGCCCTTGGGGAACCCGTTTGGGAGCTGCTGACCTTGTGGATCGCTGCCAAGCCAGTAACCACGAAGACACTAGGTGAGGGACATTATAATCAATTAGTCTGGGTTGACTAGAGAAACAAATTCATAGACAGTCATATGTGTATAAGAAAGAACAAGAGCAATTGAATATTGAGAAAATGTCCCAGCCCAATCCAGATCAAGTCCATAAACCCGCTATTAGCCCATATGTATGACACCAATCTATAAATTCCTCTTCAGACCCACACAACACATGCAGTGATGCGGAATGCAGGAAGATCACAGGCAGTGCGTAAAGTCTTATGGATCCAGTGGCTGTGGAAGCATCTCAGTGTTGGCAGGGATCTCCACGTGGCTCCTTCAGTTCTAGGGTTCTAGCATAGCTCCATGTGTCTTCTCACAGAGAGTGAGCATGTGTCCTGCCTCCAATGAGCTACTTATCTCCTTAGTGCCTCCAAATGAGGTCATCAAGCTGAGACCTGATCGACAAGCTAAACTCCACCCCTCCACTCTTAAATCTCAAATTGACAACAGATTATGTAACTACCACAGGGACTTAAAGCGAAAGACAGTCAGGACTTCGTATATATCTTATCTCGGTTTTCAAATATTAGCTACATGCCCTCAAGGAGATGGACTGATGGCTGCCAACAATAGGCTCAGGCACAGGTACAATTTGTGAGGATGGCGCAGGACCAGGTTGTGTTTTGTTCCACTGTACATATAGCGTCGCTATGGGTTGGAATCAACTTGAAAGCACCTAACAAGGTACACAAAAAGGGGACCTGAAGAACAAGATGTGACAGATGCCTTTGGGTGTTTAATAACATTCACAAAAGCCACAAAGCCCCTTACCATCAAGCCTATTCTAATCCATAGCGACCCTAAAGGTCGGGCCAGAACTACTCCATAGGATTTCCAAACCCTATCTTTCTCCCATGGAGCAGCTGCTGGGTTCAATCAAATCACCTTCCTTCCTGTTAGCAGCCAAGTGCTTACTTACTATGTCCCCAGGGCTCCTGAAAAAGGTCACTGACCAATGCGAAATGCATATAAGAACAGACAAGGTGCGATGTAGCAACGATGAAAAATACAACTTTCCTCTATTCCTAAATGCTTCCTCCGTCCCCACCCCCAGCCCCACCCCCACTATCATGATCTGAATTCTACCTTGCAAGTCTGGCTAGACCAGAAGATGTACACTGGTACAGATAGGAACTAGAAACACAGGGAATGCAGGACAGATGATCCCTTCAGGACCAGTGGTGCGAGTGGCGATACTGAGAGGGTGGAGGGAAGGTGGGTTGGAAAGAGGGAACCAATTACAAGGATCTATATGTGACCTCCTCCCTGGGGACTGACAACAGAAAAGTGGGTGAGGGGAGACGGACAGGGCAAGATATGACAAAATAATAATTTGTCATTATGATATGACATTATCAAGGGCTCATGAGGGAGTGGGCAGGGGGGAGAGAGGGGAAGACATGAGGACCTGATGCCAGGGGCTTAAGTGGAGAGCAAATGTTTTGAGAATGACAGGGCAATGAATGTACAAATGCGCTTTACACAATTGATCTGTGTATGGATTGTGATAAGAGTCATATGAGCCCCTAATAAGACGATTCAAAAAACCCATTAAAAATAAAGGGGGAAAAAAGAACAGATAACAAAGGACACAGATAATCATAGAACCATAAAGCCCTGCTGAGACAGGACAACTGTAATAACAATGAGATAGTTTATCTCAGATGCCCCTGATGTGGCAACGTCGCAAACAAACAGGCCACTAGTGGCTCAAAAGGCGCCCTGAGCAGGTTACTCACTAGACTGCTAACAGCAAGGTCCGTAGTTGGCCCACCAGCTGCTCCGTGGGGAAAAGATGGAGCTTGCTACTCTCAGAGTTAGCGCTTTGGAAACTCCCAGGGCCAGTTCTACTCTGTCTTATAGGGTCCCTATGAGTCAGGACTGACACAATGGTAGTGAGTTTGGATGTTTATTTTGGGGAGTGGATGACACTTTTGGGTTGCCTCCAAAGACAGACTTGGAGATGTGTTTCTGCAAGGTCCCAGCCTTGCAGGCCTATGGAGCAGTTCTCCTCTGCACAGACGGTGTCACCAGGAGTCAGAATGGACTCACAGGCAGCTAGCAACAACCACAAGAAAGTTTAAATACATAATACAAAAGTGCATCTTATGCACAGAATTTAACTTTGGACAATGCCAGATCAGTAGACATGGAAATGAGCCAGTTATCTGATGTCAGTTGGTCTCAGGGGGAAAAAACCCGCTGCCATTAAGTTAATTCTGAGCCACAGTGACCCCATAGGAAGGAAGGATTATTTCGATCTATCATGATACTAGTCAGTGGTTAATTTTTACAATTTTACTCTTCTTCTTAAAAGCCTCATTGTCGCAGAATACTAGGTTATTAGAACAGGCTTCTTGCACTCTAATAACGTGGCATTCTGTGATGCTTACCTTTCCAACCCAATCGCTGAAGACAAAATGGGTGCATAAGCAAATGTGGTGAAGAAAGCTGATGGTGCCCAGGTATTACAAGATATAATATCTGGGGTCTTAATGGCTTGAAATTAAACAAGCAGCCATCTAGCAGGGAAACAACAAAGCCCACATGGAAGAGCACACCACTAGACTGTAAGATCAAGACATGTCAACAGGATCAAGTATCAGGCATCAGAAAACCCCAAACAATCATACCAATAAGAATGAGTGGAGTCGGAATGGAGACCCAAAGCCCATCTGTAGACAATTGGACATCCCTCACAGACGGGTCATAAGGAAGGCATGAGTCAACCAGAGTGCAGTAGAGCACCGATGAAATCACAACATTCCTCTAGTTCAGTGGTTCTAAACCTTCCTAATGCCATGCCTCTTTAACACAGCTCCTCATATGTGGTGACCCCCCCCAACCAAAAAATTATTTTTGTTGCTACTTCATAACTGTAATTTTGCTACTGTTATGAATCAGGTGACCCCTATGAAAGGGTCGGGGTCATGACCCACAGGTTGAGAACCGCTGCTCTAGTGCCTTAATGATTCCTAACCCCCACTATCATCACGCCAGTTCTACCTTACAAACCTGGCTAGACTGGAGTACATACACTGGTACAGTAAGAGCTCTCGTCACAGGGAATTGAGGACAGATAAACCCCTCAGGAACAATAATAGTGATGCCATGAGGGTAGGGGGAAGGTGGAGGAAGAAGGGGCAGAAAGGGGAAACTGATCACAAGGATCGACATATAACACTGGCTCCCCCCACCCCCACGGAAAGAACAACAGAAACTTGGGTGAAGGGAGACAGTAGATGGGGTAAGATATAAAAACGACAGTAATTTATAATTTACTAAGGATTCAGGGCGGGGGTGGGGGGGTGGGGGGGTAGGATGGGGAGGGACGTAGAATGACAAAAGAGGAGCTGATACCAAGGGCTCAAGTAGAAAGAAAATGTTCTGAAAATGATGATGGCAACAAATATACAGATATGCTTAATCCATCCAAGTGATGTATGGATTGCTATAAGATCTGTTAAGAACCCCCAGTAAAATGATTTATAATAAAAATAAACCTCATTGTCATTTCGTCTTTCTAATGTGGTTAAAGACCGTTGTTTTGCTCACTAGAGCCTAGCACAGTGCCCGGCACAAGCAGACAATCACTGAAAGAAGAAAATGTCCTGAAACTGATTGTGGTGCTGACTGCACAAATCTTAATATAATAGAACCATTAACTTATATGATAAGAAGTATACCCCAATCAAAATCTAATTTTGAAAGACAAAAAAAGGGAAAAAAGACAAAAGGCCAGGAATTGATGTAGCTATACCGTTGGGAGGCCTCCTCCTTAAGGTTAGGGCTGTACCTTCAAGGAAGGATGAGTGGTCTCAAGGGTAAGAGACTGCAGAATGCTAAGAATGTGGCCATGTACCAAAGTCCACAGACACAAGACTCTAACTTTGGAAATACCGAGTGAGCATTTCTGCAACAGCCATATCCAGAGCAAGAATATACAAAAATATACTTTCCCAAATGATTTAATTAATGAAACCTAAGAGAAATGTGACTGATGTCATTTTGAAGCAAGTACTGTTATTTTAAAGACTGTTATTCAAATAGTACCTGATTATTATTCAAATAGTACCTGACTTACCCCACCCCCCAAAGAAGGTAACATAAAAACCAATACAAAGATAATCAAGCCAACTCCAAATAAAATTTCACTCACTGCTTCAAAGTGATAAATTCTCAGTACAAAGGATAACTGTTGCTAGGCACTGTCAAGTTGGTTTGAGCTCATATGTACAACAGGACTAAACACCACCCAATCCCACGCCATCCTCACAGCTGTTCTTCTATTTGGGTCCATCACTGCAGCCACTGTGTCAATCCATCTCCTTGAAGGTCTTCCTCTTTTCCACTGTCCTTCTATTTCACCAAGCATGGTCTTCTTTTCTAAGGACTAGTCTCCTGATAACATGTTCAAAATATGCCACTGTCTCTTCCAGAAATATTCTGACTGTACCTTCTTTCAAGACATAATTATTTGTGCTTTTGGCAGACCATGGTACTTTCAATAGTCTTCATCAGCGCCATAATTCAAATGCATCAACTCTTGGGCCTTCCTTACTCAATGTCCAATTTTCACACACATATGTGGCAATTCAAAATACCATGGTCCTCAAAGTCAGACTTTTCTTTTCAAAACTAAAGAGGTCTTGTGCAGCAGATTAACCCAGCACAACACACTGGTTGGCCACCTAATTGCTGCTTCCATAGGTATTGATTGTGGAGCCAAGCAAGATGAAATCTTTGACAACTTCAATCTTTTCTCAGCTTATCATAGTGTAAAATGGGAAATGAATCTATTTCCTATATGAACTATTTTATAATTTATCTATTTTAATAGCAACCCAGCATTGTGCATTTTGGTTTTTGTCAATTTGTATTACACACCAATCCTTTTGATACTCCTTGAAAAATAAAACTTTTTTAAAAAACTAAATAGCTCCCCTTCACTTCTCATCAATGAATTCAAATTTAGCTTAGTCTCCAGATTAAAAGTGGAGAGCTTCCAAGAACAAATTCTCTCCTAGGCAATGGATGGCATTCTTAATCAAAATGGTCACTACTTTTCAGCCTTTAGCCTCTCCTTTTCAACTTTTAAAAAACCTGGTGGCCTAGTGGTCTGCTATGGTTGGTAGTTGAAACCTACCAGCTGCTCCTGTAAAGATGAATAGTCACATAGATCTATTTCCCCATCCTCATATAAATATATTTGCACATGTACAGAACTATGTGCCTATATTTATAGGTTTAGTATTAAGGTAGCAGAAGGACATTGGGCCTCCACTCAAGTACTCCCTCAATGCAAGAATACTTTCTTCTATTAAATTGGCATTCTATGATGCTCACCTTCCCAACACAACCGCTGAAGACAAAGCGGGTGCATAAGCAAATGTGGTGAAGAAAGCTGATGGTGCCCGGCTATCAAAAGATATAGTGTCTGGGGTCTTCAAAGCTTGAAGGTAAACAAGCGGCCATCTAGCTCAGAAGCAACAAAGCCCACATGGAGCAACATATCAGCCTCTGTGATCATGGGGTGTCGAACGGATCACTGAAGACAAATGGGTGCATAAGCAAATGTGGTGAAGAAAGCTGATGGTGCCCAGCTATCAAAAAGTATAGTGTCTGGGGTCTTAAAGGTTTGAAGGTAATCAAGCGGCCATCAAGCTCAGAAGCAACAAAGCCCACATGGAAGAAGCACACCAGCCTATGCAATCACGAGGTGTCGAAGGGAGCAGGTATAAGGCATCATCAGAACAAAAAATCTTACCATAGTGAATAATGGGGGGAGTGCAGAGGGGAGACCCAAAGCCCATTAGTAGGCCACTGGAGATCCCCTTGCAGAGGGGTCTGGGGAGGAGACGAGCCAGTCAGGGTGCGATGTAACAACGATGAAGAATGCAATTTTCCTCTAGTTCCTAAATGTTTCCTCCCCGCTCCCACTATCATGGTCCGAATTCTACCTAGCAAGTCTGGCTAGACCAGAGGATGTACACTGGTACAGATAGGAACTGGAAATACAGGGAACCCAGGGCGGATGATCCCTATAGGACCAGTGGTGTGAGTGGTGATACTGGGAGGGTAGAGGGAGAGTGGGTTGGAAAGAGGGAACCGATTACAAGGAACTATATGTGACCTCCTCCCTGGGGGACAGACAGCAGAAAAGTGGGTGAGGGGAGATGTCAGACAGGCAAGATATGACAAAATAATAATTTACAAATTATCAAGGGCGCATGAGGGAGGGGGGAGCGGGGAGGGAGGGGAAAAATGAGGACCTAATGCCGGGGGCTTAAGTGGAGAGGAAATGTTTTGAGAATGGTGAGGGCAATGAATGTACACCTGTGCTTTACACAATTAATGTATGCATGGATTTTGATAAGAGTTGTATGAGCCCCTAATAAAATGATTAAAAAAAAAAAGATATATAGTCTCAGAAACCCTAAGGAACAGGTCTACTCTGTCCTACTGGGTGGCTATGCATTGCAGTCAACATGATAGCAGTGAGTTTGTTTTGTTTAGTTTTGTTTATATAAAGCACTTATTATTCATGACTAATCTGCTTCCTTCTCAATGTGCTTTCACCATCTCTGTGGCGCCAGCTGTCCTCTCCTGGGTCAAGACCAGCCTGCTTTTTGAATAGCCTTGTCTTCCTTTCTATGGAGTCAGTTTCTTTCTTCTACCCCTAAATGGACATTATGCGTCAAGGCTGCCACCTCAGCCCTCTCTCTTGTCCAATCACTCCTCCTCAGATTCCAATCACTCAGAAGACTTCACATTTACGGAAGACTTGGACAACAGTAAGATGGGTGAGGAACTGGGCAAATTGAAGAGGCTGCAATCGGAACTCAGTAATAATGTGAGAAAAGTAATAACGTACTACACTAAAACCAATACCAAACAAACTGCCATCGAGTTGATGCCAACCCACAGCGGCCCTGTAGGCCAAGGTAGAACTGGCCCTGTGAGTCTCCAAGGCTGCTAACTCTTTACTGAAGCCTTGGTGGTGTAGTGGTTACCCATTGGGCTGCAATCCGCATGGTCAGCGGTTTGAAACCGCCAGCAGCTCTGTGGGAGAAAGACTGGGCTTTCTACTTCTGTACACAGTTAAGTCTCAGAAACCCACAGGGGGCATACTAAGTCAGCACTGACTCGATGGCAGCAAGTTTGTGTTTGTTTTTAAAACTCTACAAGAATAGAAAGCCTCATTTTTCTTTTGAGGATCTGTTGGTGGTTTCAAACTGCTGACCTTGAAGTGAGCAGCCCAACGTGAAGCAACTATGCCACCAAGATTCCTGTAAATGTGTTTAGGAAGAGACACATGAGTACATGTGCCTAACTCTAGGCTTGAGTATATAGAAGAAGCTTCAAAAAGTATGTGAAATTTTTATATTATCTTTTAATTACTTTTTTAAAAAGTTCTGAAGCTATTTATTTAAAGTAGCAGGGAGCCCTGGTGGTGTAATGGGTTAGCATTGGACTTCTAACCTCAAGGTCAGCAGTGTGAACCTACCAGCCACTCTACAAAAGAAAGATGAGGCTTTCTGCTCCCACAAAGATTTATAGCCTTGGCCTTTTTTTTTTTTAAGCCGGCTGGAATCATGGAGGATGTGGCAGAGAAAAAGGTCCCTGCTGTTCCAGAGATCCTTAAGAAAAAGCGGAGGAATTTCGCAAAACTAAAGATCAAATGCCTGAGAAAGAGGTTTGCCTAAAAGATGCTTCAAAAGGTATGGAGAAAGCTGATCTATGAGAAACCTAAGCACTATCACAAGAATGCAGGCAGATGTACAGAACTGAAATCTGAATGGCTCGGATGGCCAGAAAAGCTGCCAACTTCTGGGTTCTTGGAGAGCCTAAGCTGGAGTTTGTTATGAGGATCAGGCGTCAATGGCGTGAGCCGCAAGGTTCAAAAGGTGCTGCAGCTTCTTCGCCTTCGCCAGATTTTCAGTGGCACCTTTGCTAACCTGCACAAGGCTTCAATGAACATGCTGAGGACTGTGGAACCGTACATTGCATGCATTTACCCAAACCTAAAGCAGTAGAGGCACCAGAGCCTGCAGCACTGAGACGGAGACCATGAGACTAGGGGGCAGAACAGTGGGCGGGGGCCCAGGGGCCATGTGGCTGAAGCTGAGGACCAGAGCGACATGGCTGAGAAGAGACTGCAGTGAACCAAATTTGGGATCCTGGCTTCTGGGAACATTAAGTCCCCTAATAAAACAACAAATGCACTGCAATCAAGTGGTTTCCAACTCACAGCACCTTATAGACCCCCTATTAACCCCCACAGTTTGTTTTGTCTGTTAGTTTTGTGTGACTACTGCAATGAATTTTAAACCCAGCATAGAAAGTGACTGCAGTGGGAGGAATGATGGGTGTCAGAAGAGAGTAAAGAGAAATGGTGAGTAGAGGCCTGCTGTCGTCCGCTTTGTGGCAATTGGCCTTGGGCTGGTGTGGAGATGGGCTCTCCTTCTACCTACCTAAGGTAAAATGAAGTCTTCACAGTTTGTTTTTTGCAAGACGCGACCACAAAAAATGTATTTCATATCAGAAGTTAAGAACACATTCAGAAATACTTGATCTTCTTGGGAGAAAACAATTGCAAATAGGCAAAGTATTTTGGAGAATATATTTTACAGAAATATATGGTATGAAGCTGCAAAATTATTTTATTCTATTCTTACAAAGAAGACATAGGCCCATACAGAGCAAGCAATTGTCCTTGGTCTAAGACTTTGATCTGAAACCCAAGTCTCCCCACTTGTAATTATTTATTTCTATTATTTTTAACTCCGGTAAATGAACAATGCTACCCACTTTACTACGGCATTTGAAAATCCTCAAGAAAGATTGGATGCTATCAAAACACTGTTTTTATAAATGAGCACCATCTTTGAAAATGAAATTTAATTGTAAAAAATAAGACTAAGGTTCATTTTTAAAAAGCTTTATAAAAGGCTTCACAGAGCTAACAGACGTCAGAAGTCTGGAAGAATGTCTTGGGAATAATAGCAAATACGTCTTTGCAATAATAATTTGAAATTCTTCCTACATTATGCTTGCTGCTCTCCACTTACATCTCATGCACTCTCATATGTAAATATGGAAATATATATTGAAATGATATATCTAAGAGTCATTTCTAAGGGGAGAAGGGTACAAGAAAATCAATCAATTCCATTACAGTATAAAATCTTACACTTGGAAAGCTGTATGGTGAAAATACAATGTTTGTGGTTTATTTGTTTGTTTTGTAGGGGGTTGCTAACTACGTATGTACTTTGAGGGTCAAATGTACTTTTCACATTCCATACTAAGAAAGATTTGCTTCAAATTCTAGTATTACAAACTATATATAAACAGTTTTCTAAGTGTAGATAATAGGGAATGTCCTTAAACATAACATCATAATAACTACAGTTGACCCTGGACCACAACAGAGGGTTAAGGAGCATCAACCTTCCTCCCCAGTGTGGTCAACAATCCAAATACAACTTGACACCCCGCCTCTAAAAAAAAGCTAACTAATAGCCTACTGTTAACTGACGTCTCACTAATAGGAACCATTGAATAACATGTATTTTTTCTATGTATAATACTGTCCTCACATCAAAGATGCATTTCAATACAAGGTAAAAAGGTATTTCACACAGAAAAAGCTGCACCACATCTTCACAAATTTCCTTTATTTATTTGAACAATACAGTCTTCAATGAGATGGATAGACAGTGGCTGCAGCAACAAACTCAAGAATAGGAACAATTGTGAGGATGGCGGAGGGCCAGGCAGTGTGTCATTCTGTTGTGCACAGGGCCGCTATGGGTCGGAACCAACCCCGTGGTAGCTAACAACCGCATTTTAACAATGACCCCTATGCTGGACAACTGCAGCTGCAGACTTCAACCTACAGTTCAAACCAAGCAAATCAACTTTGCTTGTACAGGTGTGCTTTTCCGTTTCTCAGGAGCACTTCCAGTATCGCCGGCAGTACATCATATCGGTCCCATGGTGCTACTCATGGATTACGGCACTGCACTGAAGGCAACAAGGCACTGGGAGGACTGTGAGAGATCACTTTTTACCGTGATACACAATTTATTGGAACCAGCCTTTTGGAAATTACATTATGTGATGTTTTAAGCAAATACTCACAAAAGTATTGAGTTCTCTTAACAGCAACAGGAGGCTGTGAGATTGTTACAATAACGCAGTATGCACTACTGTAAGCAACTAGGTCCACTTGAGCTAGTTCACTGGGTCTCTCTCCATTGCAAAAGGTGCAATGTGTGGCCTCTGCTTGCACAAGTTTTAACTTTTATAATACATTTGTATGCATTCTATGGTAGTGAATGAGAAAAGACTAGCATCTACATAGCCTTTACGCACTTACAGCATACACAAATTGTTCTTCACTTTTTCAATATTTCTAGTTTACATGTTTATCTGAGATTTTTAATTGTCACAACACTCCAATATATTTATTGGAACAAATCTGTGTATAAGTGGACCCACATAGTTCAAAGTCACCTTGCTCAATTGTATGTCCACATTTTAATATTTCCTAGTCGTTGTCCACACGTATGTATAAGCCTGGTGTACATGACCATGTCAGGGTGCAGCCTGCTTGTTTTCATGTGTGTGGATGGCATGCTTCCTTCCATGGTATTAGTCTCCAGATTGTTTTAACAATTGTGCTGCAGGGAATCCAGGACAGATGAACCCCTCAGGACCAGTGGTGAGAGTGGCGATACCGGGAGGGTGGAGGGAAGGTGAGGGAGAAAGGGGGAACAGATTACAAGAATCTACATATAACCTCCTCACTGGGGGACAGACAGTGAAGAAGTGGGTGAAGGGAGACGTCGGATGGTATAAGATATGACAAAATAATAATAATTTATAAATTATCAAGGGTTCATGGGGGAAGGGAGAGGGAGGGGAAAATGAGGAGCTGTACCAAGGGCTTAAGTAGAAAGCAAATGTTTTGAGAATGATGATGGCAACATAAGTACAAATGTGCTTGACACAATGGATGGATGTATGGATTGTGCTAAGAGTTGTATGAACCCCCCAATAAAATGATTTTAAAAAAAAACCAATTGTGTTGTTTAACAACATCAAAATCTGCTGATTGTGTTCAGTTCTTAAAATATAAAAATCATTATGTCCCAGCCGAGATCATTTCTCAAGGAGCCCTGGTGGTGTAGCCATTTCCTGAGGCCTGCAATGGAGGGAAGAGGTCAGACATGAAGGAGCTATACAGGTCTTGGTAACGTGCTTAGAAAGCATTTTAAGTACCAATGAAAAGTCCCTGAAGGGCTTCATTCAGAGTTTTCAATGGCATTATCAAAAGATCACTCTGCAGGTGGGTGAAGAACAGATTATACAGGGGCCAGAATTGAAGCAAGGGACAATTAGGAGGCCACTGTATAGTAACCCAGTGAAAGATAATGGTGTCTCAAACTAGGGTGGTGGCAATGAAGACCAAGCCAAGGGACAGATCAGGAGTATACTCTACAAGTTAGGTCGAGCAGATCTGCTGATAGATCACATAAGAGAAGAATCACAGAAGACAACTAAACGCTGTTTATCTTAAGCAACTAAATGAACAGTAGGCATGCATTTCTAACATGAGACAAACGGAAAAGGGGAAAATCCAAAGTTCCGTTTTGGACAAGTTAGGAATTTGCTACCCACAAGGGCAGCAAGCAGTTCAGACCCAGCAGCTACTCCACAGGAGAAAGATGAGGCTGCCTACTTGCGTAAAGATGTAAAGTCTCAGAAACCAAAAGGGATAACTCTACCCTATCCTACCGGGTGGCTGTGAGTTGCAATCAACTCGAGGCAGTGAGCTGAGTTGAATAAAATAAAAGTGGATGTGCTGGGGGGTCTAATTCAGTAGTCTGGGATTATGAGATCAGAATTAGAGATACAAAGCTACTGTTCACACACAGATGATACTTAAGGCGATGGGAGTGGACAGACCACCTGGAACCAGGCAGGGTAAGCAAACTGCTGCTACTGGCACACTCCCACACCCAGTCATTTATGGCTGCTCTCTGGCATCATGGGCAGGGCAGTTAGTTGTGAACGGAGACTGCCTGGCTCACTAAGCCAAAATATTTTCTTTCCAGCCCTTTAAGAACTAATCTGGATGATGGAGTGAATACAGAAAGACAAGAGCGTGCACACAGCACAAAGCTTAGGGCAGTGCAACCCCGACAAGTGGAGCAGAGAACGCGGACATAAAGCACAAAAGGAACCGGAAGTGGGATAGGAAGAAATTCAACCACGTGGGATGTCCTGGAAGCCAGAAGCAGAAAATATTACAAAGATGTTTTTCTGTGACCACCCCTTCCCTTCTATAGAAACAGGCTTACGAAATCTCTCTAAGAGCATGCATTGACAGGGAAGGGAGAAAAATGAGATAAAATACTGAAACACTATCTCGTGGATTTAAGGCACCTCACCAGATATAGAATTAAAGTAATCTTTACTTAGGAATAAATATGAATGCTCATCCTTCAAAATGACCTGTTTCTTCTTTTTACACTAAACTCCTAACTCTTCACTAATGATTATCCTCACTTAATATCACTGTCCAACTATAACACTAGCAGGGAGCAATATGCAAAGAAAATATATACTTAGGGCGCAATTACTTGAGAAAAAAAACCTACATTAAAATGTTCTAGGATTAAAGTGGTCATCATGAAATTAATTTTATGAACAACAAATCATTTAATTGCAAGAATAGCCCCAGGATACATCAGAGTCCCAGGATGTTTCCCCTGGAAGCGACACGTAAATGTGGCAGGGCAATGGACGCAGCGCTCAGATTTAAGCCCTGGCTCTTCAGTATTAGAGATGTGAAAATGGTCAAGTCATGTGGGCTTTGGAAATAGCTTAACAGATTGTTTATAGGACAAAGAAAGAACTCATTTTGAGCAGGAGGGTCATACAATTACATTTAGTTAACTAAAAATGGCTAAGTGTCCTATGCCTAAAAAAAAAAACCCTCCTCTATTCAATACTGTTCAAACGTAACAGGAATGCTCCTATTTCGGAATTCCCCATTCAAATCTGCAAACATGCACCAAGAATGCAGAGACCACCACACAGAACAACGTATTACATGAATCTAAATTCTACCTATTTTGCAAGGCCCTATTCGTGTTACTTCGTTCCTTCAGGACTATTCAAGGTAACCTAGTCCCTCAGAATTGCTTTTCTCTCCTTAAAGTCTTTGCCGTTCACAGATTGTGCATGCTCATTTTGGGAGGAGATTCCTAATGTGATTGCGAACTCCTTCAAATATGCCATTTCTTTTACTTCTATGTAACCCATTGCTTCATAAACTTAAGCACTGAAAGAATGTGGTGATGATGAGTATGTCCATAGGATTTTCGTAGAGGTTAACTATACAGAAAGGCTTAAATAGAAATTTATTTGGAAAAACGTATAAAGTTTAGAAATCAGTAATTCCTTTAATCTGAGAAAGGGGAAACCAACAAACCCACAAGAGTTCCCTAAGCAAGACATTGGACAGGTCAAGATATGACAAAATAATTTATAAATTATCAAGGGTTCATGAGGGAGGGGGATGTGGGGAGGGAGGGGACAAATGAGGTCCTGATGCCGGGGGGCTTAAGTGGAGAGCAAATGTTTTGAGAATGATGAGGGCAATGAATGTACAAATGTGCTTTACACAATTGATGTATGTATGGATTGTGATAAGAGTTGTATGAGCCCCTAATAAAACGATTTGAAAAAAATAGAGCATCCCATTTGCCAGCATAGTCCCTAAGGACCAAAGAAAATGAAAAAAAAAAAAAAAAAAAAAGGAGTTCCCTAAGCACTTTTAGGTCTACATTACCAAGATTTTCATAGGTCACTGATTTGAAACCACACCTTCTGCACTATAGACGTTCAACATTCCTGGAGGGGTTTCTGTGTAAGCGCTGGACTGTTAGTGGACAGGGCAGTGGTTCAAAGCCACTAGCTGAGCAGCAAAAACAAAGATGAGCCTGTCAGCTCAACCTCAAAAGATTACTGCCATGTTGTTGATTTTTGACCCATAGCAACCCTATAGGACAGAGTAGAATTGCCTCTGTGGGTGGTCCAGAATAAATCTTTGCAGGCATTTCTAGAAAGCCTTGTCTTTCTCCCTTAGAGAGACTGGTGGTTTTAAGCGGTAGGCCTTGTGATTGGCACTCAAACACACAGCCCATTATATCACCTGGACTCCTATTTACAGCCTACAAAACCTATATGGGGTTGCTATGGGTCAGAATCCACTCAAAGGGTTTTCTTTTTTCCCCCTCCTTGTTTAAGGAGGCCTGATGGTATAGATGAAGCACTGGACTGCTAACCCCAAGAAAGAGATCTCCTCAGTCCCGTTAAGTCAGAATCAACTGGAGGACATCGAGTGTTTTAACATACTGAACATTTTACTCCACAGCTCCAGGAGTAGAGAGGGTTTTGTCTGCTTCATTCACTGCCGAAACCCATGCCTGGCTCTTAAGAAACTCCTAGTTGTCACCTCTTGAATGACTGAACCAATCAATCAGAAGCATGAATAGGTAAATTGAGGGATTGTTATTTCAGACAATGAAACTATCCCTTATCTCTTAAAAACAACTTGAACACTATACTGGGCACCCAGTGTGCTCAATCCATTCTGGGAGAAAATATGCCTGAAAAGACCTTTAGATCATCAGTCAACACTTGGTTTAGCTCTGTGTAATCGTTTCTTTTCCAAATGTCACCAGGTATTTTTGAATCAAATTACCAACTCCTTAACGAACTGCTGGAACCAGGAAGTACGGCAAATATTATCAGCTGTGCCCACGAGGTACGTCAAACAATATAGTTCTACATTTCACCTTCCGCACAGGAGGTACTTGCTTTAAAAGAATTACCTGGTTTAGGAACCTCACACACAATTCACCATTCACCAGATTGCTTACGGGCTTTAACTAATTTTCATTTATGCTTCATTTATTTCTCTTTGCCAGACAATACTGGCTGAGGCAAAGATCATGTGTCACCTCCACACAGCCTTGTGATTTCTATTTGTCTGCTGAATTTGCTAGCAAGTTCCATAATGTGTCATTTTAAACTTTACCCCCACCCTGCAAATCATTTGATAATGACAGGCAACTGAGTCACCACCACAGTCCTTGCAGGTGGTGACAGGGGGGACAGGGGTGGTGGAGATCCCGCTAATACCCTGTAGGAGTGACTGTGAGTAGACTCACCTTCTCTGACAAAACGCCACACTGCAGCCTACCTGTCTGACACAGATTTAACAGTAAAAATCAAGTTGTAGCTTCTCGGGTGCCTAACAGTAATTTAAGTCATTGAACAAATTCGGCAGTTTCTTTCCTTCAGAGCAGTACTAGGAAATCACTTTTATCACCAAACCTCAAGGGGAACAACATTGCACTGAAACCTAACCTGACTTGTGAAAGCCTTCCCAATCTTTTATCTCCTACTTGTTCTTCAATCTCAGCTGCTCCACAGGAACGTACTCAAGTTCCATGCAGAATTTCTCTCTCCCACTCTCCCACTGTCTCAACAAGTCTGAGAATTACCAGAATAAGAGGCAGGAAGGCTGCCCTTTTTAAGCTTGTAGCCACTCAAACCTGAAAACCCCAGCCGCTGTCCCCAAGTTGGTTCTGACCTTTCAGGGCAGAAGAACTGCCACATTGGGTCTCCAAGGGGTATTCTTCTGGCGCAGACTGCCCCATCTTCCTCTGAGCGGGTGCGGGCCCTTTCTGCATCAGTGAGGCACTTAGCCACTGAGCCATCGGGGTTAAGCACTGAGGAGTCACTCAGGAAGCATTTTTGTGCTCGGGATTTCCCTATGGTGAAATTCATTCCTTCAACCCCAACGGTTCTTGTGTCAGATATGGGTTCGCACGGACGGTTTAAGGATCACACACACCACTCCGGACATCCAAAAAGCCGAACCCACGGTCCTTTCTGCCTATCCAATCTCTCCCACTTTCCATCAACTCCGTTCAACTGTCACCTGGCCCACGATGATTTCCTGCCCTCCGCCCTACCACCCAGCCCGTGCTTGGCCAAGGCCCCATCACAGGGCCTCGAGCCGCTCCGCAGAACCCGGGCAAAGCCTGGGATTCCGCCTCTCACGACTCCCGTGGTGACCTTGGCGCGACTCTGAGCCTCAGCACCTCACCTGTGACACAAGGGTACCAAACGCCATCTCCTTACTGGGACACCACGAAGCATAAGAGAAAACGTTTTTAAACTGTAGAGAAAGGGAACGTAGCGACACCAGGGACGTGGTAGGGGCTCCCTAAAGCTTAGCTCCTTCGCTCGCAAACGCCAGCTCAGATTTCCGCACCCAAGGGCCGCAGGCTCGGGACAGGCAGACGGCGGCGGGCTGCGCGCGCGGCGCACCCCGCGCACCCCGGCCGGAGGCGCCTCCCCCCCGGGACGGCCCGCCCTGCAGAGCCTCACCTTGGTGGTCGTAGACGCTAATGTAGGAGACGCCCACGGCCATACACCACACCACGAGGGTCGCGATGTCCGAGAAGCTGGGCTCCGGTGCCTCCTCGGTGATCACCAGGCCCATGTGCACCGGCAGCTTCTCCAGGGAACGGCCGTCCGCGCGCCAGCGCAGGCGGGAATGGGCGGGCGGGTGCCGGTAGAGCCGGCGATTCCGGCCGGCCACCGGGGGCTTGCGGAGGGCGAAGCCGAGCGACGCTAGGACCGCGGCGGAGGCGGCACGGCAGCAGCGCCGCCAGATCCAGTTCCAGGTGCCGTACCGAACGCGGAGCCAGAGGGTGAGCGTGCGGTGCAGACAGAGCAGCGCGTGCGGCACCCGCCACACCAGCTCGTACAGCCCCGTCATACTCTCGTGGAGTCCATCGGTCCTCCGCTCCCTCCTTCCCAGGCCAACGGCGCAACGGATTTTTATCCGCCTCTGAGGCCGGGGCGGGCCATCACTCCGGATCCCCCCCGCCCCCGGCGCCCGAACCCCTTTCTCCTGCCAACACCTCACCTCGCCCCCGCCGCCATCTTCCTACTCCCCCGGCAGCCCCGCCCCCGGTAGCACATGGACATTTCTGATTGGTCTAGGTGTCTCTCTGACGTGGCTTCTGGCTCGGCGGCTCGGAGGCTATGGACTTGTCCGGTGGGCAGAGGGGGTGTGCGTGCCTGCGAGAGGGGCGGGCCGGGGACCGAGGGCGCCCCCTGGCCGTGCGGAGGACGAAGAATGAGCGCCAGGGATCTTGGGCAGAAGGTGCAGCGAGCACACGTCATCAGGGTTCAAAGGGACCATTCCTGGGCTTGGCGACTCTCGGGTCCTGTCGGCCACACGGCCTCACCAGAAAGGATTTCTAAGTGATAAAAATAGTCCAAGAGCACCAAAATGACAAACTCTGCGGGCCAAATCGATACAAGGGGAAGTGTCCTTAGGTATGCCCCTCAGGTCCCTAGGCTATTCGTTGGCCATATTGCCCAACCACCCCCCTACCACCACCACCCAATACCTCTAATTCACTGCCACCAAATCAATTCTGACTCATACCGTTTCCCCAAAAATAAGACAGTGTCTTATATTAATTTTTTCTCCCAAAGATGCGCTAGGTCTTATTTTCAGGGGATGTCTTATTTTTCCATGAAGAAGAATATGGTACAAATTTATTGTTGAACAACAACAAAAAGGAAATTAATTACCTGTATACGCCATGTTTGTGGTTGTCATCACAAACCAGCATAACCAGACAAACTGAATCCTACAGTATCAAGAATTTTTTGTTACTACCATTATTTCCATGTACAACAATCTATGGTACATTTACTCATTTATTCAATGACAGTCATGTCATCATCTTCTGGAACATCATAACAATCCAAACCCTTATTTTCAGGGAGGTCTTATTTTGGGGGGGATGCCTTACTTTCGGGGAAATAGGGTAGATAACCTGTAGGACAGAGCAGAACTGCTCCTGTGGGTTTCCAATGCTGTAAATCGTTATGGGAGCAGAACGTGTGTTTGTCTCCCATTGAGCAGCTGGTGGATTTGAACTTCTGACCTTAAGGTGAGCAGAGCAACTAATCTTGTTAGTTTTCTTCCATTCTTTTCTGACTCATAGCCAACCTGCGAACAACAGGACAAACACCACCAGGTCCTGCTCCATTCTCACAATCGGTTATGTTCGAGCCTATTTTTAGCCACTGTCATCTATCCTGTCCAGGGTGTCTTTCCGGAGTAGAAGTGAAGCTCTTTAGTAGTTTTAGTAGTTTTCCTGCAACATAATTCTGCCAAAATCATTCCCTCTAAATGGAATCTTTACATACTTTTTGCTCCATGCTTATAATAGTTTTTTCTTTTGATTATTATTGCTACCTTCTATTATCAGAAGCCCTGGTGGCCATGTGGGTTAGGCCTTGGGCTGCTTACAACAAAGTCAAGAGTTCAAACCTCCCTAGTCTCTAGGTGAGAAAAAAATGAGACTATCTGCTTTTATACAGATCACAGTCTCAGTGATCCTGAGTCTAAATCCACTCAATGGGCATAGAGTCTTGTTTTTCTTTTTTGTTTGCATTTGAGTTATTTATTTATTGGGGTTTTTAGTTGGATTAGAGCAGTGGTTCTCAACCTTCCCAATGCTGCCACTCTTTAATACAGTTCTTCATGTGTAGTGACCCCCAACCATAAAATTGTTTGTTGCCACTTCATAACTAATTTTGCTACTGTTATGAATCGTCATGTAAATATCTGATATGCAGGATGTATTTTCATTGTTACAAATTGAACATAATTAAACATAATTAAAGCATAGTGATTAATCACAAAACAATATGTAATTATATATTGTGAAATATTTATGTGTTTTCTGATGATCTTAGACAGTGGTTCCCAACCTTCCTCATGCCACGGCCCTTTAATTCAGTTCCTCATGTTGCAGTGACCCCCCCAACCATAAAATTATTTTCATTGCTACTTCATAACTGTAATTTTGCTACTATTATGAATCGGGCAACCCCTGTGAAAGGGTTGTTCGACCCCCAAGGGGGTTGAGATCCACACGTTGAGAACTGCTGGATTAGGGTATGGACTCAACATTAAATTTGGGTTGGGTTTAATAGTAATATCTTTCTAGCCCTGATCTTTGTGTTTGGTGGTTAGCAAAATTACATAACATCTGAGATGGATAACGTCAGCAGATTCCTTGTATTGCAGTACATATTCTGATATCGTCATAAATTGGTCATAAATTGAATTTGGATAGGTCAAAGATTGAGATCTAAGTCAACACATAAAAGAGACACCACCTGACTGGCAGGCCAATGACTTCATTATTTTATTCATTCATTCAGCAATCAGCTATCGAGGGCCAGCTATGAATTAGATTGACAGTGGTAAGGAAAATAGACGGGGCCCCTGACCCCAGTCCCCGCCACCATTTAATGTAAACAGCCTTATCTTCCCTTTCACATTTTCTATGATTTTAGCCGACCTGTGTTAACACGTGGTCCCCTGACTCAGTTTCGTGCTTCGCGGCAGTGCTCTGTCTCCTTTTTGACCCTCTTTGCTCAGGCTCTTCACGCTTCTGGAATTCCTGTCACCTACCTAGGTATTGCCTCATCCCACCCCTTTCCTGCGTGCCGCCTCTGCCACAAACTCTCCTTGATCCCTTCTCTGACTACAGTCTGGACCTTCTTGTAAATCCCCTGGCTGTTTGTAAACTCCCCAGTCCTGTTTACAATATTTCCTCTTTTTCATTATATGTAATGAATTTTTTTTATATGTATTTAAATATTAAAATATTAAAATTTTTAAATATGTATTTAATTTTTGTAACCAAGAAAAGCCCTTGCCATCTGGGCGGTGGCTCAAATGGTTAAGCACACAATTGCTGGCTGAAAGACTGGTGGCTCAAACCTCCCTGCATTGGAGGACTGGCCTGGCAGTCTACCTGTGAAAGACCACAGCCTTGAAGACCTCTTGGATCGGTTTGACTCTGACATTCGTGAGGGGTCACAACATTTTTTTTAAATTGTTGTCCGGTCAGTTCTGAGTCATGGTGACCCCGATGTGTTTCGGTGAGAACTGGCTCCGTGGAGGTTTTGCTGACTGCGAGACTGCAGTAGACCTGAGCCCTGTCTTTGGAGTAGTCTCCGGCCGGCGGTCTTTCTTTTAGTAGCGCAGTGCTGACCTGACACCTAATTGTTGTTCTCCCCAAACACCCTTTTCCACTGGGAAGCATCTCTTAACACCTTGGCTCCCTGCCTTAATTATTTAACCATGGTTACTTTTAATTAGCCTCACTTAACTTTCGAGAATTCTGTTTCTTCTAACAGTGAATGTCCCAGCCGGCTCACAATGCGCCTTTCTTTGGCAGTTCACCTCCTGAGGAAGTGCAGTCTGGGAACCCGACCCAGCTTTCATGCCCTTCTCCCTCCCGTCTCCTCTGCGCCAGTCCCACCTGTGTTTGGCACAGAAAAAGAAAACAAACAAACAAATAAGCAAACAAAACAGTTGCTTCTGAGCGGATTCATTTGAGCCATGGCCACCACAGGGGTTTCAGAGAAGAGCTGTGCTTTGGGACTGAATTTCCATTGGCTGTGACATTTCAGAAATCCACTGCCTGGTGTTCTTCGAATGCCCTCAGGGTCGCATCAAACTGCCACAGTTAGCTGTGCTTGACCATGTGCTTCACCTAGGACCTCCCCGAAGATGAGGAAGAAGGGGAAACCATCTGCCCAGGCTACTGTTCTACACCCTTGTTTGTGTGGCTCTGAATGTTCTGCAAAGGAAGTTCCCTGGTCACCAGTCCCCCTTGTGAATGGGGTAGCTACATACTCCTCAGATGTGCCAGCTGATGCCCTGCTCCTTTCTCTGATGTAGGCATTTCTTTGCCCCAAAGGCTTACCACTTCTGACTGATGAGCTATAACTCTCATCTCCCTGTGGCTGGCTCACAGAACTGCAGACAGGCACATTCGGGAAGCATCTTTTGCATGTCATTGAATGGCACAGTTGAGGATAAAGGTCTCGGCTCTATTTCTGTCGGACTGTCCCCACCCCTCCCCATCCCTCAACATGCAGATCAAGCTACCTTGCCCCAATTACTTGCCACCCACCCCCTCACACACACACACAGCAGTCAAGGGCAAGTTAACAGGTCTGCTGGCTAAAGGATGACCTGCGCCTTAGAGCATGGGAGAGCAGTGGTCCACTATTCTGTTTGGCACCTTTCAGTAGACAGAGTGGCTGCTTCTCTGAACTTACAAGGTGGTAGGTAGATTCAGTTCCTTTTACTGTCAGCTGCAATCTAAGACAGCAGCCGGACTGCTCACCAAGTGTCCTGATGTGTATACATTCAACTCAAAGGCTCTAGAGTGGTCTTTTGATCTAAATGAAGTCTTGTCATTTTCAGAAGAAGGAATCGACATTGTCTTTTAGGAATTTGGAAGCGTGACGAATATAAAATCTGGGCCTCGTAACAAAAACAGAAAAAAAGGAGCACTGTGGTTACACATTGGGTGGCTAACCGCAAGGTTGGCTATTTGAAACCACCAGCCACCCTGTGGGAGAAAGGCAGGACTTCCTATTCCTGTAAAGAGTTACTGTCTGGGAAACCCACCGAGGCGGTTCTACCCTGGCCTTTGAGCCACTCCCTATTGGTTGGGATTGACCCAATAGCACTGAGAAAGATGGAAAGATGGACAGGGAATACAGCCATATAGCATCAGAAAGTCACAAGTCCTAAATTTTAGGGGGACAGTGTTTGATTTTGCTTTCAGTTGACAAAATAAGTTTCCTTTAACTTGATCATCATAACCAATGTATGCTAGGACATAGCACAGGCGAGAGGAGTCCCTGGGTGGCACAAATGGTTAAGTGCAGTACTACTAACCAAAAGATTGCTGGTTCGAACTCAAGGCACCTTGGAAGACAGGCCTGCTGCTCTGTTCCCAAATGGCCACAGCCTGGAAACCCGTGAGGAACAGCTGAGCTTCGCGCCAGGAGTGCAGGTACAATTCCCATGAGACTCGGTATCAGTCGGAGTGACTGAGGGTGCAATAAGGTAATGGACTCAGCTGCTAACTGAAAGGTTGGTGGTTCAATTCTACTCTGAGATGCCTTGGAGGAAACGTTCTGGTGATCTACTTCTGCAAACTCAGCCATCAAAAACCCCAGGGAGTCCTGTCTGACTCTGTCATACATGAGGTGATGTGTCACCAGCAGTAAAGATATTTGGGTGAACAAAATTTATTTATGATCCCAGGAATGCCTGGTTTAAAAGGTCATTGACGCTCCTAAATCTTTGAATAACATTGTAGCTTTCTAGATGGTCCAGTGAAGCATCTCCCACCCCAAACACAGACCCACTGCCGTTGACTCTACTCCAACTCACAGTGGCCCGATGGGCCAGCAGCACTGCTCCAGAGGAGTTCCTGGACTGCACATCTTTATGCGAGCAGACAGCTTCCTCGTTCGCGTATGGAGCGTTTAGCAGGCTAGAACCGCTGGCCGTGGAGTTACCAGCCCAATAATGTAGCCCATTACAAAGCATGGATAAATAAGACTTGTCAAGAAGTTATTCTTGCCAGCAAGACTATAGTACCTAAAAATATGAAAGAAATGCTCTGAAAAGTTTAATGGCAAAACAAGCTAAGAAATATTTAATAAAGTTGGAGTTCATTTGAAAATATCAGCATGCACTCATACTTTAGTAGCATAATTCTACAGAAAAGGTCACAATGAAGTGTGAACAAATAGTAGCTATCAACCAGTGAGTTCATAATTACACATAGAAAACTAAAATAAAAATTTAAAATAACCCACCGCCATCGAGTCATTACCACTCAAAGCGACCTTATAAGAGCGGGTGGAACTGCCCCTGTGCATTTCTGAGACTGCCACTCTTTACAGGAGAAGAAAGCCCATCTTAGCCCTGCTAAAAGTTACTTTACACTTAATTTTGTATTTATGTAAATCTTAAATAAAAATTATGTTATATGTCTGTGTTGTCTCTTTTGACCAAGATGGAGTTAAAGGGACCTGGCTGAAACAACAAAAACAGCAAACAGGACAATATATGAAACAATAGCTTTAAAGAAACTAAACACTGGTTGATAAAAAGACACGGAGCCCTAAAGGTGGTAAAAATAACTCTTAAAGAGGAAATAACTCATTATTAATAATTTTACCCACAACCTCTTCCCATAGCAGCCTGAGGTGATCTGGGAAAAATGGTTCACTAGTCACTTGACTCAGAAAACTCCACAAAATCATGCAAATTAAGAGGTACAAATCTCCAGATCCATTTGCAGAACCTGTGAAATTGCTCAGACTATCAAGGGCATGCACATCGGGAAAGCCACCAATATCTGAAAGCTGTCACTCTGCAGACGCAGTGGTGCAGAGAGTGAGTGTCCCCAGGCCAAACAGTGGGGTTGTCGACACAGGGTCGGTGGCCAAAAAGACTGAAATTCTGTTGCACGTTTGAAAACGCAGAGGCTATTGCTGAGCATAAGGGTCACTGAACACACCCAGGTGAGCAAAACCCTCAAGATTCACCGCCGGACTTCTTACAGTCGGACCAACCCATACGTGAGCTCCTCCGTCACATTGAAATGATCCTTATTGATAATGAGCAGATTGTTTTGATATCAGAAGAGGAGGGTGCAAAAAAGAAAATTCAACATTTTATGTCCCAAGAATAAAACTTAAAACAAAAGTAAATTTTTAAAAAAAAATCCAGAGCTTCTATAGATGTTTGAATTAGTAGACAAAGACCTTAAAATGCCAAGGGGTAGTTTGCTCTGTCCTATCGGATATCCATGAGTCAAAATCGAATCTTTGGCTGTTGGTTTTTTTATAAGCTCATTATGGCTCTCAGAACTTTGATTTTTCGTTTGATTTTCATACTTGCTTCTGTGTATGTTATATATTTGGGGATATTACAAAGGCACTTCTAACTTAGTCATTTCGAAATGTGAGTTTTTTTAATAATATGCTGAATGAAGTAAGTCAATCACAAAAGGATCAACAATGTATGATTTCACAAACATGAAACACATAGAAGAGACAATTATTCAGAGATCAGAAGTTAACAGAGCAATAATAAAGGAGAAATTGGGAAATCTTAGTTTAGCTAGCATTGAGTTCCTGTTTATAGTGCTGACAAATATGGCAATAGATGTGACAGTTGCACAACATGATTGACATACTCAATTTCATTGAATTGTACAAGTGAAATATGTTGTATTGCCAAATGTGGAACAAAAAGCGGGGAAAAGTATACTGGGTAGGCTTCTAGCATATTAGACATTGAAGGAGAAAAGATGTATGGATTTAAAGACAGAGCAATAGAAACTATGTGAAATTAAACACAGACGACAAAAAGAACCGTGACGAGAGTAAGAAAAGAGCACTAGATTGCTGTAAACCAATCTGAGCATAAGGCTCGTTAGGATCCCATTGTTGTTGTCAGGAGCCCTGGGATCAGTTCCAACTCAGAGCGACCACGACTAGAATAGAAGGTAGCACTTCCTAGTTCATTTCTCCTTCCCAGCATAGATAACCATACCATCGTCTAATGCAAAACAGCCAATACCAGTCCACTGAAGCTCATTCATATGCCGCCGTCCAGCCGCGGCAGGGTGAGGGGTCCCCTGTTCGGTGGGTAAGGCATCGACGCAGTGAGAGGGATGAGCAGAGTCAGGAGTCGGTGATCATCTGCTGCTTTATTACAATTTTAAGGATCTATTTAAACAATATTTTCTGATAATCATACAATCAAAACGGAAAGAAAAAATTCTAATAATAAAAGGTGCAAAGCATAGAGTTTTCCAGGGCATTCTGTTTAAATCTTCTCGGAACATTCTTTCTGGGTGACTGGTTCATTTAAGTTTTCAATCTTGACCAACGTACATTGTGATTAACCGTCGACATAAATGGTTCTTGAAATAGGTCTGTGGTAATGGTGCCAAACAGTGTTCAAGTTCAAGGAAGTGGATAGGAGAAAATTGGCATGAACTTAAAATACAAAGTTCTAAGTTAGCTAAAGATTCTTTCTATGCTTCATCAATCTTATGTTCTTTAAGCCTTCGTTCCATTTCTTTTACCTTTCTTTTCAATGGGGCTTCCACTGTTCTCTTGTTTCCATTATGCACCATCTACACAATCCACTCTGTAATAACATTTTTGTACACCTTATTTTGTCTTCAATAGATCTAATGCACCAAACTGGGCCACCCCTTTTTATTCTTTTCCATAAAGATAAGGTTAAAAATTTTACACGCTTCCCATTTACCTCAATAATATGTTCTCCATTGTCGTCATAAATGCCAGTGTAATTCAAAGGAGGGAGAGCAGTCTTAGGGGTTTTTTCATTACTGTCCCCTTTACTATAAGCAAATTTATTAAGGGGCTTTACTGAGTGAATTAAGGGTTGTTTCTTATCTTTGGCACTCTTTCCCAGAAAGGCAGTCATAGGGAACTTCTCGGGGGTTACTGTAGTCAGTTGGGGTTGTTCCAATTCTAACTTTTGCATTTTTCCATAAATATACCAAAATCCTCATTCCCTTGTATGGCTTTGATAATTAACTCAGTCATTCTATCATTTGCAACCCTTCTCTTAATGGGTACTATGATTTCCCCTGAATTATTCATCGTGGTCTCGTTATTGCTCATAGTGGCAATAATGGTTTCATTTTTACATGGTCCGGGATAAAACATAAACATACTCCAGAATATCATAGCGGCAACAACAAAACAATTTGTGAGCAGATTCCGGCAACCAATTCCTACAGTCCGACTTCTTTGAAGTTGGGCCATCTGTCACTGGACTTTGTCCTCAACGTCAGCCGGCAGGAGTGGTCCCATCATTCATACCTAGAACATGATCTTTTAGATAGTCCACTTCATTTTGTTGGTTTCCACTTTTCCCTAAAGTCTTACTTTCATACCTTTTACATTCTGGTTATGAATGGATGTTTGCAGCTGCCGTTTCTCCTTTTGAGTTGTGTCCCATTAGAAACGAATGTCCCAAAGCTTTGCTCTATCTGCATCAATAAAGTTCAACCCTGCTTTGAGGAGGCAGCCCTTCTTTCCAGTGCCTTTCCAACTGAGGGGCTAACTTTCTGGCCCAATAGACAAATCAATTCCTAGTGACCCTGTAGGGCATAGTAGAACCGCCACTGTGAGTTTTGAAGCCTGCAATGGTTTATGAGAGTAGAATGTCCATCTTTCCCTCAAGGGTGGCCTGGCGTTGCTGTCTCTGTGGAACAGAGCCCAAAGTGTAACCACTGCACACATACCAGCATTGACTTGAACAATGGTAGGGAGATGGGTTGAGAGTGAGATCTCAGACAACGGTCCACCGCTATTCAGAAGCGTTTTCGATGGCTCACTTTTCAGAAATGGGGTGCCTCTTTCTTCTTCCTAGTTTCTGACGAATCCTCTTCACCATGGGTGAGCCTGTAAGTATTTGATATACCAGAGACATAACCTGCTGCACAATAGTCATACACAAGCCACCATAGAAAGACAAACTGACAGGTAAGTCATTAGCCATTAAGTAAAAACAACAACAACAACAACAACAAAACCCTCTCATTCCATTCAGACGCTATAGGGCAGAGTAAAACTGCCTTTGTGGGTTTCTGAGATTGTAACTCAGTAGAAAGTTTTCTCTTTCTCGCATGGAGCGTGAAGCGGCATATGACTTTGAACTGCTGAGTTTTGGGTTAGCATTCCAATACATAATCACTATGACACCAGGGCTCTTCATCAGCATTAGAGAAATACAAATTAAGACAACAATGAGCTATCATCTCACACCAGCACTAAAGCAAAGTTCAAAAATAGCAATTATTGCTGACAGGGTTGTAGAGAGATGGGAATGTTACTGATGGAATTGTAAAATGGTGCAATTGTTAGAGCTCTCGGGCAAGAGAGATACCTCCCGGTCCTTGGCTCCGCGAGAGAAAGAATTCAGGCTGAAGCCTGGTTTGTGATCCCAGTGAGTTTACAGAGAATAGAAGCAGTTTCAGGTTCTACAGAGTCCTCGGCACAGTTGCGGGACTGCGGCCTGGCCGCTCTGGACCACATTGTGTAGCAGCCGCTGGGAGAGAGCCCAGAGCAAAACCTCTGGCTTTTCAGGGCCCAATGGGAAGCGTGGTTGACAATACTGGTCCATCCCCCTGGCTGAATCAAATTCACCTGGCTTAGATGGGTGTTAACGCCCACCAAGGTGTACCACCCCTTCCTGGCCAGAAGCTGGAACCTCTGAGCATGCATAATGGATGCCCCAGTCCTGATGCTAGCTACCTAACTTTCCCCCCTGAAGAAGCATGGGCCCAAATATTTGGGCTACTGGGCAACAACAGCTACTTCCTGCTGACAAAAGGGGCGAAATGGGGTTTTGGGTCCATACCCTTTCTACTCTGTTGGAAGGGGTTGTCCATTCAGGGCCCAGGATGGATAAGGTTGAGGTGTTCCAGGAGATGGTACATTGGTTGAGAGCCTTGGTAACTTGAGAACTTCTGTAAAAACAAACAAACGGACAAACAGGTGAACAATTTAAGTGAGACAGGGTAAGACTGTGAGGGGGAAGTGCCCTTGGAGTTAGGTTAGTGTCACAGGAAATGAATAAAAATCTTAGGACTAACAGGCATGAGTGTTGGTTCACTGTAAACACAGGAACAGGGTAAAAGCATTCAAAGGTCTGAGAAGCCTGAGAGGCATTTGAGGGGCATTAGTTATAAAGTGCAACCAATACCTGGGCATGCCGGGGTCCTTCCTTCCCCCCTTCTCCTGGGCCCAAGCCTGCTCCCTACTGTAAAAGGCCGTATTAGCACAAGCAACCATCTCCTCTACGGTAGCTCCTTCAGGTTTCTGCACTAGTTTTTGGAGCTTCTTGTGAATGTGCGGTGCAGCCTGTGTGAGAAACTTGTTGCTGATTAAGACTTGCCCCTCATAGGATTCTATGTCTATAGCAGTATGATTCTGCAGGGCCTCCTTTAGCCTCTCTAAAAATCTTACAGGAGGCTCTGTAAGTGGTGAATCGCTGTCACTTTGGCATAGTTAATGGCCTTTGGCCTACCTGACTTTAGTCCATTTGTAATGCACACCAGGAAACGTTCCCGTGCCCACTTGTCCTGAGGCTCACTATGATTCCAAGTAGAGACAGTTAAAAGCACAGCTGTTTCCCCTACTGGGCACTTTTCAGTCATCACATGTAACTCCTCTGCAAACTTCCTAGATCCCATTGACTGAATCAAATTCACCTCGCTTAAATGGGCCAACCCAGGTATAAGGCCCACCTAGGTGTACCACCCCTTCCTAGTCAGAAGCTCTAACCTCTGAGCATGCGTAAGGGACACCCCAGTCCCTATGCTAGCTACCTAACACAACCACTACAGAAAATGGCATGGCACTTCCTTACAAAGTTAGAAAGAGAAATACCATCTGACCTAGCAATCCCCCTACTTGAAATATATCTTAGAGAAATAAAAGTCATGGCATGAATAGATATATTCCTACCACGGTCATCACAGAAAAATATTCATAATAGCAAAAGATTTAAACAACCTAAATGTCTGTCAATGGAAGAAGGAATATCAAGCTGTAGTATATACACACAATGGAATACTATGTAACTTTAAGGCATAGTGATGAATCAATCTGAGAAGCACTTTGTCATATGGATGAATCTGAAGTGCATTATATTGAGCGAAATAAGTCAGTTAGTAAAAGACCAATACCATATGGGACCACTATTGTAAAAAGTCAAGAAAACCTTTTCACAGTAAAAGAAACATTCTTGGCTGAATACCATAATGGAAGGGGTAAGAAGGGAAAATAACTGGCTAGAGTAGGTGTGCTCACACTTTTTCAGCATGCAAGCTACTTATAAAATGATCAAGTCAAACTGATCTACCAACTATAAAACTGCAAATATATATTTATTTTAATTTATTAATTACATTTATTCACAATGCATTGAGAATTCTTTATATGTACAATGTATGTTTATGTACCTTAAGTCACCGCATGAGTCCACATTGCACAACACAACACAATGAACTAAGTACATTTTTGGTCATTACCTGAGTTTACTCTGATGGCTTGCACTGAGTGGAATGAGTCAGGGATGCCTAGTCCGGACAGTAGCTGCTGACAGCCAGCCTCAAGCACACTTCCAAATGATCATCAGTCATGGTGGAACGGTACTTGGACTTAATGATCTTTATGTGGGAAAAGGCTGACTCACATAGATAAGTAGAGCCGAATCATGCAGTCAAGGAGGTAGCACATTTTCTCATGTTTGGGTACTTTCCCTCTGCGAGTAAGTTCCAGAACTGTTCCTGCGCTCTGGACTTCAGCTGAATGTCGGCTTGTAGTGTCAAAATCTCCCATTCCGTATGAAAGTGATACATTTTTGTCTTCTTACTTGGTCCAGCTCCCCCACTCATTTTAATACCCTTTCTTACGTTGAAGAGGGGAAAAAAACAAGGTCTAAAAATTGGCAATAACTTAGCTTGTCAGTTTTGCTGCTCTTAGTGCAGTTGTTTGCATATGCGTTTGACACCCAAAATAGCATCTGATTGGCTGCGGTGTAGATTAATTAACTGATGGGATTGATCATAGGCTTACTTACGTCTATTTCTTATTTTATTTTATTTTTATCATTTTATTAGGGGCTCATACAACTCTTATCACAATCTATACATACATCAATTGTGTAAAGCTCATCTGTACATTCATTGCCCTCATCATTCTCAAAACATTTGCTCTCCACTTAAGCCCCTGGCATCAGCTCCTCATTTTTCCCCCTCCCTCCCCGCTCCCCTCTCCCTCATGAACGCTTGACAATCTACAAATCATTATTTTGGCATATCTTGCCATGTCCTTCGTCTCCCTTCACCCACTTTATACCATGTGATCTACCCACACTACATTTGCAATCGACTAGTAGATTGCTATAGACATATTGAGCACCCCTGGGTTGGAGGGTAGACATGTGCTAACTTGGGTGGAAGGGAAGGCAATACACAATAAGAGGAAGGTCAACAACAACAAAAATACAATAATAATACTGGAAGCAGGGGAGACCATGCAAACAGCACAAGAGTTAAGATCACAGAGGCGAATACTGTTGTATACATAATCCTGCAGGAGCTGTGATCTATGCATAGATGCATAGTGGACACACAGGATAAATAGTCGTGGGAGGGAGAATAGGAGAATATCCATGAATGTACATACATATATTCATGTGTGAAAGGGGATATTTGTACATGGGTCTTTACCTTTGTTGCAAATATATCCATGAATATGGTGGCACATATAATTCTCAAAGTTATGAAATCTTTTGAGACACAACCAAACAACCTGAGGGATGAGTCCCTGGGCCTAGGACATTAGGTCCCTGGTCTTGAATAATACCAAGTCAATTTGCATAACATAGTTCATAAAGACTGTTCTACATCATTCCTTGGTGATTAACACACACACACACAGAGACACGAGTAACCATCTAAGGTAATGACTACTGGTCTCTTCCGGTCCAGAGGAGAAAAGAGTAAGAAAAAAAAAAATCAGACACATGGAAACAATTAGCCCAGTGGCTTAGTAGACAACTTAAAATCAGTCTCTAAAACTCTTAGAACTAGATGGTGCTCAGCTACTGCTATCAACTGCTCTGAAATGATCACATTAGAAGATCTTCTAGGTGATTAGATTTTATGTCAACTTGAACTTGTGTGAAAGTGTAGGGGTGGAGCCCAACTTGTCAATCAGGTGGTAGCCTGGTGATGCCTCTTTTGGGATGTGACTTTTATGAGACAAATGGTGGGAAGTTTGCTTCCCTCTTCTTGCCCTTCTCCTCCTCACTGGGACTCTTGTCTGCCTCCGTGGGCAGCCCCATGTGTGTTGCTGACCTGGAGAACTGTCAGCGCCATGCCATCACCCCACCAACTTTGGCTCCACAGGACTGCACCACCTGACTGGCCTGTAATCTCCCTTTTTCTTGCTTCACCTTTCTGCGTCACTGGCCTGCAGCTACCCACGGCTGAAGAGAGCTCATGCTAGCATTAGACCCATGGACTTCAGTTGAGCTGGGATGCTTTCTTGGCATAAAATTACTTCCCGATACGTAAAGTTCTTTCTCATATATCTCTGAGTCCAATGGTTGTGCTTCTCCAGTCAACCCAGCCACCCCCGTCCTGTGGAGGGGGGACAAGCAGTGGGAGAAAAGTGTAGAACAAAGTCAAAATCATTAAAAAACAAACAAAAAACAACCAGGATTCTTGTACAGATGAAGTCAGTTGGAACCCACAATCCTATGGCCCTTTGTCATCCTTCAGACCTGAAAATGAACACACACACACACACACACACACACACACACACCCATAGTTGAATTTGCAGCCAAACCATAGACAGGTCTATCAGGGAAACCATTAAACTAGGTCATTATGCATACCTCAGAATGATCCCATAATGATTTCAGATCAAAAGGGCAGCATCGACCAACCTAAGGATGAGGTTCAAAAGGGTTAGGAAAGTAAGAAGCAAGGTACCAAGAAGACAGGGAGGAAGTGGAGTCAGTGATGTTACGACGCAGGGATTACAATCAATGATATAAAATGTGTATGAATTGTTGGATAGAAAACTGATCCATTCTATAAATCTTCACCCAATTTAGAATCAAAGTTTTAAAAAATGTACAATCTCTTGGAAAAACATAGAGACGTGGGTTTACTAGTCTGTGTGTGCAGCTGTTTTTGCAGGAATGAAAAGGAGGAAAGCTTACGGAGACCAAGAACAGTGAGATTTGGTGTCTTTATCTCTTTTTACCTGTGACGAAGGTTCAGAATGGAAGCTGCAAGTCCTCCGTGGAAAGACGGAGGCTGCCTATTGACGACTGTATGGAAGGAGGTGCCTACAAGCACAGCTCGATAGGAGATTGAGTTGATAAACTGGGAGATATTCTCTGTGAAATAATCTGGTGGTATTAATTGGAAGTTAAAATACTCATAGACTTTAACACAGGGATCCTATTTTGCAATTGTATCACATCCCCAGGTAAATCATGAGTTGCTTTTTGTGGCTGTGTGTTATTTATTCTGGAAGTACTACTTTTCACTGGCATTTTTGCTTTGGTTTAAACAATCCTGCAGCAGAAATGTGTGCTGTAAGCCTAAAGAACAGTGATCCAACACTGAAGGGCCGTGACAGTGTCTTGGGGAGGAGAGAGGCTGGGGTGGGGGGTGGGGTGAATGACTCTATAGTACATGTTTTTTCCTGAAACCATATAAGTTCAGAACATCCCCATAGGAAAGGCGACTGTCAGTGTCTATTTTAAAAAGTTGAAGAATGGCTATTGAATCAAAAGCTCGCTATTGGATTCCCTAAAATGGTGGCTTGTGGAAGCCCAGCGTGAATAGGAGAACACCACCTTGCCACAGGGAGAGAAGGAAACCCATCACGCCCGTTGTTCCCTGTCAAACACAGATGGGTCTGGAACAAAGGGGACCCTAGAGCTCAGAGATTGTGTGAGGGACATCCCTGCATCCGACGCTTACGACAATTCGTTATTACCACTGGGTGGCACCAGCTCCACTGTTTTGTTTTTTTCATACGAAACTGTGCTTCTAGACACTTTAATCATTCCCTGAGGTTTCCGACGGAGGAGCTTGCAAGAACCCAGTGTTTAGCACTCACCACACAGTTGTGAGTACAGGAGGAAAGACATTGATTTTCTGGGTGACTTGCAAACACAGGGATTATTTCATTTGTGTGCATATTCGATCGAGCAAATTCAGCTAACAGCAAAGTAGCGAATTAATTAACTGATGAGTGCCATAAGTGAGCCATGACCCCTGACCAAGGAAAGCTTTTTAAAATAGTAAGGGCTCGGGGTCTTATATAAAAGCAGCCAAGTGTTAAAAAACAATCAATAGGCCCCTCTCTTCCCCAAATAAATTAAAATGCCCACATACAGTAATGGCTGTTTTATAGTGAGAAGGTCAGAAATGTTGGCTACAGCCTCGATCCTGGACCACTGTTTAAAGAATTCCTCTGAGGCAGGAGTTTTCTGAGCATGAGCCCTGAAGTTATGGAGGAGACTCTCAGGTGCAGCCAGACAGAGATTATTATTATTATTATAAATCATTTTACTGTGGGCGCACACAACTCTTACCACAATCCATACATTCACCCATTGTGCCAAGCACATTTACACATATGTTGCCATCATCATTTTCAAAGCATCTCCTTTCTACTTGAGCCCTTGGCATCAGATCCTCATTTCCCCCCCTCCCTTCCTCATGAACCCTTGATAATGTACAGATTTTTCCCCACGGTGTCTTGCACTGTCTAACGTCTCCCTTTACCTTTTGTCTGTTGTCTATCCCCCTGGGAAGGGGTTATAGGTAAGTTATTGTGACCGGTTCCCCCATTCTTCCCCCACCTTCCCCTTACCCCTTACCCTCTTGCTATGGCTACTCTCATTGTTGGTCCTGAGGGGTTTATCTGTCTTGCATTCCCTGTGTTTCCAGCTCTCATCTGTACCAGTTTACATGTGCTGGTCTAGCCAGATTTGTAAGGTAGAATTGGGGTCATGATAGTGGGGGTGGAGGAAGCATTAAAGAACCAGAGGAAAGGTGTATGTTTCATCAGTGCTACACTGCACCCGCCAGGCAGAGATTTGAGATGTGTGAGCCCCTTTGCAAAGGTGTCAGGAGAAGCTATTCATCAGAAAACAAATCTACAGCATCTCCTACTAAGGCATGGATTCATAACAAAATGTGCAGTCAGTGAGGGAAAAAACAACAACAAAGAAACCTCTAAAGTTTATCAATGCTCCCCCCAGAAGAATTTACTTCAGAGGACAGGACTGAAGCTATAGCTCAGGGAGAGTGACATGTTTGATCAGAGCACACAGGTGCAAATGAAGGGGGAGGAAGAGAGAGTGGAGCACATCCTAGCCCACCGAGCCTTGAGGATGATATCCCTGCTCAGAGCAGTCAATGCACAGAGAGGATCATGTGGCCAGCCCCCACTACGAGACACGACATCCCTCACTGACCCATAGCCCTACACGGACAGCACTGGAGACACAGTGCAGGAATTGTGCCCAATCTGATCCCACCACACCGAGGAAAACACTAAGGGTGTGCAACAGAACAGCAAAAGGAGCAGAGCAAGGAAGAGCCGAAGGAATACCAAAAATAGACTTTGGGGCCAGGGCATAGCACTCCATCAGATTCGACCAGAAAACACTCCTAAAGATCAAGAAATAGACCTTGAACTATTTATAGGCCTTTCTATTTTTGTTGTTGTTTTGTTTTGTTGCTTTGTTTTACTCTGTCTTGTTTTTGTGCATAATATTATCTCTGCAGGTCTATCTAGATAAGATAGGTTGGATAAACCATCTGGAGAGAAAACATCAGGACCAACAGTTTCGGGGGAGACATGGGAGAAGGGGAGGTGGGGGAAAAGGAAGCAGTGTTAACAAACCCAGGGTTCAAGGGAAGAACAAGGGATCCAAAATCAGTGGCAAGGAGGGTGTAGGGCTTGATCAAGGGCAATGTAACCGAGAGGAATTACTGTAATCCAAATGAAGGCTGAGCATGATAATGGGACAAGAGGAAAGTAAAAGGAAATAGAGGAAAGAACTAGGAGGCAAAGGGCCTTTATTGAGGTTTAAATAAAGGCATATGCATATGGAAATATATTTCTACATGAGGGGGAAATAGATCTATATGCATATATTTATAGGTTTAGTATTAAGGTAACAGATGGATATTGGGCCTCCACTCAAGTACTCCCTCAATGCAAGAACACTTTTTCTATTAACCTGGCATTCCATGATGCTCACCTTCCTGACACGATCGCTGAAGACAAAGCAGGTGCATAAGTGAACATGGTGAAGAAAGCTGATGGTGGCTAGCTATCAAAATATATAGTGTCTGGGGCCTTAAAGGTGTGAAGGTAAACAAGCAGCCATATAGCTCAGAAGCAACAAAACCCACATAGAAGAAGCACACCAGCCTGTGTGATCATGAGGTGTCGAAAGGATCAGGTATCAGGCATTAAAGAACAAAAAATCATATCATTGTGAATGAGGTGGAGTGCAGATTGGGGACCCAAAGCCCATCTGTAGGCAAGTGGACATCCCCTTACAGAAGGGTTGAGGGGAGGAGAAGAGCCAGTTAGGGTGCAGTGTAGCAACGGTGAAACATACAACTTTCCACTAGTTCTTAAATGCTTCCCCCCCCCACCCCACACACACACACACACTATCATGATCCCAATTCTACCTTACAAATTTAGCTAGACCAGAATATGTACACTGGTACAGATAGGAACTGGAAACACAGGGAATCCAGGAAAGATGATCCCTTCAGGACCAGTGGTGAGAGTGGCGATACCGGGAGAGTGGAGGGACGGTGGGGTAGAAAGGGGGAACTGATTACAAGGATTTACATATAGCTTCCTCCCTGGGGAGTGGACAGCAGAAAAGTGGGTGAAGAGAGATATCGGACAGTGTAAGATATGATAAAATAATAATAATTTATAAATTATCAAGGGTTCATGAGGGAGGGGGGAGCAGGGAGGGAGGGGAAAAGGAGGAGCTGATACCAAGGGCTCAAATAGAACGAAATGTTTTGAGAATGATGAGGGCAACAAATGTACAAATATGCTTGACACACATGAATGTATGTATGGATTGTGGTAAGAGTTGTATGAGTCCCCAGTAAAATGATTTAAAAAAAAAAAGTTTATCAATGCTGAGTTATTCTTGGTAGAAACTACAAATTCTTTGATCTGACAATAGAGTGCTGTTAAAAACAGTACTGAAATAGCCTAACAATATCAATAAAGCTTTAAAATAGAATGGCCTTTGGCTCAGGGAATCCCATTTTGAAATTACATTATGTTTCCAGGTGAGCTCATGTCTCCATGAGCTCCTTTTTATGTAATCCATGGAAACTGATTATCATACAGGTGTGGCCACGTGGGCTGCAAAGTAGTGTCATCATCTTCTCTTAGGATCCTTCATCTCAGCTCTTCCTCCTGGATTTCCAACTCTTGCCCCACTACTTCCCAGGCTGAGTAGGGGACTATTCCTTCATATACTAACCAATTCCTTACAGAGGGCAAAGTGAAGGCTTCAACCGGGATTTGTATCCTCAAGGGAGCCACCCGTTGGAGAGATAATATGGGAAATGATCCGTTCTGATTCTAGATGGGTCTAAGAAGGTTTTATGTGAAACCTTGAAAAGCAGTGAAGGAAAAAAGAAAAGAAAAGAAAAGCAGTGAAGGTAGGGAATATACCATCCCTGCATGACCATAGGGAGCACTGTGTACAGAGGCAACCCTGGCATTGACATAGGAGTATTGATTTGTTTGTTTTTCGTTAAGTAAAGATTTAAAAACTCAGCTAATGAGCTATTCATGTTAAAAAGCTGCTAGAGCCCAGGATTGGGATCTGCAGCAGGTACAATTTTTGGGGAAAGATGGATAGGAAGTATGACATACTGTGTCAAAATGTGGGTAGATCGATGTATGTTGAGTATCATTGGCACTGGACAAAGTGTTGTTAAAAAACAACAAGAACAGTTTCTGTAAAGTGCAAGTTTTATTCAGATCCAAGGGTGTAAGAATCAGGAAGGGTCAACATGAGAGCTCACAATGGTCTTCCAGAGGGAGCAGAAGGGGTGTCCTTCATGCTCATTTTCTGCAGGACTCTCTGTGCAACGTAGACAAGTCTGGGGCCTGCGCTCACACGCAACATGCTCTCCTGAGACGCCTTGCCGCGAGTTTCTATTGCCCGCGTCATTAAACCTGAGCCAGAGTTTCCCGTGTGTGTTCTCGAGCTGCTTCCTGCTCTTCCTGCAATAGTCTGGACCGGCCACCTCCGGGTATTGCAGAAGCAGTTCTCTTGCTCAAGAGACTGGCAAAAGCAGAGACAAAGGTCTAGGACAAAATGGAGTTCGGCTCAGACCTGCATCCGTCAGTTTAGTTATGTCAAGTGCCTCAGTGTGAAGATGAGATCATCAGGCTTTCTTTAAAATTTCTTTAACCTTTTCTTCTTTGTCTCCCCCCTCCCCCTGCCCATACACACACCCTTTTCCCCCTGGCAAACTCAACAATAAGCTGAATAAACAGATAGACATTGAGACAGACAGGGAGATAGACAGATCTCTCTCAAAAAGCACACTGTCATTGAGTGGATTCTGACTCATGGGGAAAAGCCCTACCGGCCAGGGTAGAACTGCTTCTGTGAGTTTCTGAGACTGTAGCTCTTCTCAGGAGTAGAGAGCCTTGTGTTTCTCTGGCTGAGGTAGTTGGGAACGGCTGAGTTAGCAGCTCAGGGCATAATCCCAGGCTCCTTAAACAGAGAAGTAAAGACATAGATGCTTTGGGACATATTGTTGTTGTAGACTTTGTTTGTGGATAGACGGTACTGACTTTCACATCAGTTCGAGCTCCAAAGCACAAAGGGAACTAAGCCAACATGAGAAACCCAATCACATTCTAGCTCTGCCACTTTCCTTCTGTGTGGGCTGGACAATTCCTTCACTTTGACAGGCCTGAACTCCCTGATCTCTAAATGATTAGCCCCGCTCAAGGCCTGTACAGCGTGGAGACTCCTTATAAATACCCAGGCAATGTCAGTGGATGAATATGACATTTAGCACATCAAACACAATTAGTCCTCATTGGAAACCAAACCAAAAACCAAGCTCATTGCCATGGAGTTGATTCTGAAGCAATGCAATCTTAGAGGGCAGGGTACAACTGCCCCATGGGTTTCCAAGGTTGTAACTCCTCACAGGAGTAGAAAGCCTCATCTTTTTGCTGGAGGAATGTGGGGAGAAGTCAGACACTTGCTGCCAGACTGCTGTCTCATCCCACAGCAGGGCTGGGCCTGCTCCCTGCTGCTGGGGACAATGGCCTACTTCTCTCTGAAGCTTTGGGACCATTAGCTTGGTTCCTCTAGGTGGGGTTTACACCCTACTGATAATGTTCCTATGGAGACCCAGAGACCACCCTCTCATTGCTGTGTAACCTATAGTGCAGCCCCTTCCTGTGACGTATGTCTTTACCTGTAATTAGTGGGCTGGATTGCCCCCAAAAAGGTATATAGGTGTGAGTCAGCAGAACTTCTCTCTCTGACTCTCTGACCCTGAGCTCCTTGCTGCTCACTCCCTGCTCAGTCCCCTCTCCCTTGTTCCCCTTCCCTCCTTCCCTTCCCCCTCTCTCCACGTGGACCACCAAGCTGGGCTGAGGTGAGCAATGTTGCTATGTATCATGCCTGACTGTATTATTGTATTATCTCTCATGCTCTCTATGACTTTAATATAATGCTTATGTATCTCAACCGTACAATTGTGCATTACTGAACCCAGAGGTAGTATTACTGAACCAGTGAGTTCAAGCAGCGGGTGGGGGCTGGCACCTCACCCCCCAGCAACAATTTTATATTTAATACTACAGAGGAACAAGCTAGTGGTTTTGAACTGCTGACCTTGTGGTTAGCAGCCCAATGCATAACCCTTTAACCACCAGGGCTCCCTTTGTTGGAGAGAATTGTAGTTTGAACACATTAAAAGTTAACATCCCACACAACAATAAGGATAATCAAGAAAGAAGCCCCATATTTTTCTACTTATAAAAATATTTTTCTACTTATAAAAATCCCTTATTGGAAATAGAGGAAAGAAGTAGGAGGCAAAAGCTATTTATAGAGGTATCCTATAGGTATGTATATATGTAAATATATTCATTTATAATGAAAGGGATAGAGGCCAATGTACGTATATTTATATGTTAATTATTAAGATAGCAGACTGACTTTGGGTCTCTACTCAAGGCCTCCCTTAACACAAGAGAGCTTTGATCTAATAACCTGGTACTCTTTGATACTCATGGGAGCATGAGCAAATGTGATGAAGAAAGCAGATGGTGCCTAGCTATCAAAAGATGTAGCATCTGAGATCTTAAAGGCTTGAAGTTAAACAAGCAGCCATATTACAGGGAAGCAAATAAGCCCACCAGTCTGTGTGATCATGAGGTGTCAATGGGAACAAGTATCAAGTATCAAAAGATCCAAAACAATTATATCTATGTGAAAGAGGAGGGTTGGAGTGGAGACCCAAAGTCCATCTATAGATGAATGTACCTGCCCAAACGGAGTGGTTACAAGGAAGGGATAACTCAACCAGGGTGCAGTATAGTACTGATGAAACACACATCATTCCTCTAGTTCCAGAATGCTTCCTCCCCACCAATACTATGACTCAGTTCTACCTTACAAATCCTGCTAGACCAGAGTGCACACATGTCTACTTAGATAAGATAGGTGGAATAAACAATCTGGAGGAGAAAACAACAAGACCAATGGTTCCAGGGGGGACATGGGAGAGAGGGAGGCAGGGGAAAGGAAAGGGGGTGCCAACAAACCCAGGGACAAGAGCACAACAAGTGATCTCAAATCAATGGCGAGGAAGCCATAGGATGCTTGGTGGGGCTTGATTAAGTGCAATGTAGCCAAGAGGAATTACTGAAACCCAAATGAAAGTTGATAGTGGGACAAGAGGAAACTAAAAGGAAATAGAGGAAAGAACAAGAAGGCAAAGGATATTTATGAGGTCTAAATGACAAGCATGTATATATGTAAATATATTTATATATAATGATAGGGAAATAGATCTATGTACATATATTTATATGTTAAGTACTAAGGTAGTAGACGGACATTGGGTCTCTATTCAAGTACTCCCTTAACTCAAGAACACTTTGTTCTAATAGCCCAGAATTTTGTGATGCTCACCTTCCCAACACTAAATGGGTGCAAGACTAAATGGATGCAAAAGCGAATGTGGTAGAGAAAGCTGATGGTGCCTGGTTATCATAAGATATAGCATCTGGGGTCTTAAAGACTTGAAGATAAACAAACGGCCATCTAGCTGAGAAGCAACAAAGCCCACATGGAAGAAGCTCAACAGTCTGAGTGATCATGAGGTGTCCATGGGATCAGATATCAGGCAACAAAGAACCAGAACAAAAGATCATATCGATGTGAATGAGGGGGAGAGTAGAGTGGAGCCCCAATGCCCATCTGTAGACAATTGGACATCCCCTCACACGAAGGTCACAAGGAAGAGATGAGTCAGTCAGGGTGCAGTATATATAGAAACCGATGAAACTTACAACTTTCCTCCGGTTCTTCAATGCTTCCTCCCCCCACTATCATGACCCCAATTCTACCTTACAAATCTGGCTAGACCAGAGCATGCACACTGCTACAGATAAGAGCTTGCAACACAGGGACTCCAGGACAGATAAACTCCTCAGGACCAATAATGAGCGTAGCGATACCAGGAGGGGAAGGGGAAAGTAGGGGAAAGAAGGTGGAACTGAACACAATGATCGACATAAGACTCCCTCCTAGGGGGATGAACAACAGAAAAGTGGGTGGGGGGAGATAGCAATCAGTGTAAAACATGAAAAAAATTATAAATCATAAAATTATAAATTATCAAGGGTTCATGAGGGAGGGAGGAAAATAAGCTGATACCAAAGGCTGACATAGAAAGAAAATGTTTTGAAAATGATGATGGCAAATGTGCTTGACACAGTGGATGGATGGTGATAAGATCTGTAAGAGCCCCCAGTAAAATGATTCTAAAAAACAGAAAGAAAGAGCTCTCGACACATGGAATCCAGGACAGCTAAAATCTTCAGGAACAGTAGTGGGAGTAATGATCTCACGAGGGTAGGAGGATGGTGGGGGAGGGTGGAAAGGGGGAGAAATGGGGAACCCATCACAAGGTTGGATATACAGCCCATGGGGGCGGTGGGGATAACAGAAAGGTGAGTGAAGGGAGACAATGGACAGTGTAAGACACGAAATAACAATAATAATATATAATTGACCAAGGATTCCGGAGGATGGGGGAGGGAGGGGAAAAAAGAGGAGCTGATACCAAGGGCTCAAGTAGGAAAAAATTGTTTTGTAAATGTTGATGGCAATATATGTACAAGTGTGCTTAATACTATTGAATGATGGATTATTATAAGATATGTAAGAGCCCTCCAATAAAATAATTAAAAATAATAATGATAATTCCCTTGTTGGGATGCTATAAGTGTGTCTGGGGTAATGGCAGCCGCACTCTGACAGCCAGTCTGCTTCTCCCTCTGAGAGAGAGAGCTAGAGAGAAAAAGAAAAGGAGGTGATCCCAAAACAAGTCTTTCAACATGTGCACAAAATTTTGAGATGAAAACCAGGACATTTTGGAGAAAAGTTAGCTCCTAGAGGGCTTCTGTATTCGCCCATTCAATCTTACTGCTTACTTCCCTCAGGGGGTGGTTTGATGGAAAACTTTGTAAAGTGCTGCTATGATATTTTCTTACTAATTAGAACAGGAACTAGTTTGTATGTGTGGCAGTTATATAGTCATTTGTCAATTTGAGAGGATTAAGAGTCAAGGGGTGGAGTCTAGTCTGTCAATCGGGTCATAGCCAATGAGGCCTCTGTGTGGGCATGGCCTTCTGACGATTCTGGGAACTCCTGCTTTCCTCCTTGGAGGTGGGAGACACTCTCTCTATTCACTCCCTGAGAGACGCTCTACTGACAAGACACATGGGCTTTGCTGGCGGCAGTGAGAGCCCTGACCTGGAGAAGCCACGCAGACCCTGCCAGCACTGAGGTGCTTCCAACTGGCACTGGATCCACAGGACTATCGACCCACTGGCCTGTGATCCTCCTGCATTCAGCATCATTGCATGTATTTTGTGAGTCTGAAGAGGAATTTACAGACTGGTATCAGACATATGGGCTAATATTGGACTTATGGACTTGATCTGGACTGGGCTCAGATGTTTTCTCAATATTCAATTGCTCTTGTATGTAAAGCCCTTTCTTATACACTTATGAGTCTCCCTGGATTTGTTTCTCTAGTCTACCGGGTCTAACACAGTATGAGCTTTCAAATGTACTTACAAGTAGGTTGATAGACAATGAAAAAATATTTTGCAGATGAGGAAACACTAAAAAGCACACAGTTAATCAAGTGGAAGGGAGAACGGGGTCTGTCATCAGCTCACGGAAACGTGAACATTTTTAATACAAGTCTTTCAGGGAGGCCATAGTTGGATATCTAGAGTACTTGAGGAGCCAGTTACCCTGGTCCTTTCTGCTTTCCCTTCAGCCTCAGTGAAGATGGTCAAACACGAAGCCCTACTGCTCCGTAGTCAAGGGATGAACATGCGACCGGAAGTGGATCAGTAGGTCTTCTCCTCTTGAGAGGAGAGAGGCTATCACCGAAGAAGAGAGGAGAAGGCCCTTCCTTGGGTAGTCGGAGAACCCGGGGCAGCTTGGTCCCTCTCCGTTACAGCTGCTGCCTGGGACCCCGCAGCGGTCCTTCCCCTCTCGTACTGTGAGCTCCGCCCACCCCTGTGCTTTAAGTTCGAGTCGCTGGCTTTACTTGCGAATGGCAAAAGGCCTCAAGCGCAGACCTACCTGGCCCCAGATTCGTAGATAAATCATCTGCACCTTGTGCACGTGAGAAAATCAACTTCTCTGCTCGGCAAGAAGTTAGCCGTGTGGTGATTTTATGCAGGCATTTATTATTTGGTCTAGACTTTACAGAAGACACAAATGGCTTTTACAATGGGAGGAATCTGCTGTCCTGTTGCTCCTTACCCCTCTCTCCCCCCAGCCCCCGCTTATCCTAACCCTCAGTTTATTTTTAAAAACTTACAAAAGGGATTCTTGCCTCGCTACATGCCCACTAAATTTCTGCGTTAAGAGCATGAACATCCATTCATAGGCTGTCAAGAGAGCTCCTGCTTAATCTATTTCATAATCATAGTCATCATCATCCACGGGGATTCTGGTGCTGGGGTGATCTTCGGGCTTTGCTTTCTTCTTCGGCTCTCTGGTTTTCTCGGCCAGGTGTAAGTGATGCTCACATTGCCTCATGATCTTCTTGGAAGACATCCAGCTCTCCCCTTGCCGCTCAGCTGGTGCCGCACACTGTCCGCCCCTCACATCTGTGCCCCTGGCCTTCAGGACCTCCCTGGCCCTGAGGAGGCTGCAGGTGCAGTTCCAGGGGTTTCCATCCAGGTAGAGGTGTCTGAGGCGGGGCAGGCCCTCCAGCGCTTTGAAGTCTAAGGCAGAGATCTTGTTGTTCCTCAGGTTTAGAACCTGGAGCTGCTTAAGATCCTTGAGCTCCCGCTCGGCAATGTCCTGGATGGCATTCCCTTTGAGGTCCAGCCTGGCTAAGGTCCCCGGGAGCCTGCAAAGGCATGGGAAGGGATGTGAGAACAGGCTACAACCACCATGCCACAACTGCCAAGCCGCCGCGAATGATGTAACAGCTGCCTTTGCTGGACAGTTCTGTCCCTGTGACCCTAGGAAACAAGCGTCATCTTAAACAAAGTGAATGGTGACCACAAGCCTCAGCCTTCTTCCCTAGTGTTCAGCTTTCCTCCGAGGTCTGGTGTAACGCTGACGTGTCAGTTCTGTACATGAAAATCTGTGTTCTGCCCACTGCTACCCGGACAACGGAGTAAAAGCTCCAACTTCTGAGGTTCACAGCAGTCATCGAATCAACAAGGTACAGAAAGAGAAGTGAGAATGCCAGGGAAAACGGAAAAAGTGCTTTGAATTCATATAAAATATAAGTTAAAAAATGATTCACTGCTTTTATTTTTCCAATTAGAAAATGGTTTTGACTTTAAGTTTTAAAATGTAGGGTTACTGAGGGGTGAGAATTATTGCTAGAAAGAACAAAATTCTCAAGATAGATTACCAGAGGAAAATTACTTCATATATGTTAGCCACTGCCATCCATGGAATCAACAAGCCAATGGGGTCACTCACAGTGACAGGACAGAGTAGAACTGGTTCTGTGAGTTTCCAAGTCTTTTAACTCTTTTTAAGCAGTTTTATTAGCACTTCATCCACATATCATACAATTCAATAACTCCCTCGTGTGAAGAAGACTTGTACAAGTGTCACCACCTTCTAGAGCATTTCCTTCTCCCCATGGCCACTGTTATCCCTGGAATTCACACCAACAGCAGTCTCCAATTCCACAACCTCTACTTGTATAACTCAGTGTCGTTGATCACCCTCTTCATGTTGCACAGCCATTACTGATATTTTTTCCTAAAACTTAACTCTTTAATAGAGGGAAGAGATAGCTCAGTCTTTCTCCTGGAGAACAGCTGGTGGTTTTGAAATGCTGGCATTAAGGTTAGCAACCCCTCATGTAACCACTATGCCACCAGGGCGAGCAGTTGATAATTAAATTCATTTGGAAGTGAATCGCCAGGACAACGTAATGTTGCACTCATGTCTACTAGCTTACCTAAGGTACATTACCGACAAATGTGCCAGAAACCTCACCTGAACAGCTGTTATTTTCAAGGAATGACGAGCTATCAATAGATTGTCATGGTAAAGGCAACGTAGTTGTGGCAAGATAAGGTCAAGTAAACCAAAGAAGAAACTCCATTCTTAAAACCTGGATTCCAACTTTGGCCCTCGTAGTTATCAGTATATGGCTTTCAGTGCAGTACTTAGTGTGTCATAGCTTCTGGCCTTCTGTCTTTAAAGTGGTGTTGGAATTGTTTTAAATATTACTGTACAGATGAAGGAATTACTGTACAGGTGGTGGAGTGTACATCATGTGCTGAGTGGTTAACCTGAAAGTCACCAGTTGGAAACCACTAGCCACTCTTTTGTGTGCGTGTGTGTGTTTTAATCATTTTATTAGGGGCTCATACAACTCTTATCACAATCCATACATACATCAATTGTGTAGAACACATTTGTACATTCATTGCCCTCATCATTCTCAAAACATTTGTTCTCCACTTAAGCCCCCGGCATCAGGTCCTCATTTTCCCCTCTCCCTTCCCACTCCCCCCTCCTTCATGAGCCCTTGATCATTTATAAGTTATTATTTTGTCATATCTTGCCCTGTCCAACGTCTCCCTTCATCCACTTTTCTGTTGTCTGTCCCCCAGGGAGGAGGTCACATATAGATCCTTGTAATCGGTTCCCCCTTTCCAACCCACCCTTCCTCTACCCTTCCAGTATCGCCACTCACACCACTGGTCCTGTAGGGATCATCTGGCCTGGATTCCCTGTGTTTCCAGTTCCTATCTGTACCACCACTAGTCACTCTCATGGAAAAAGATGAGGCTCTCTACTCCCACAGAGATACAGTCTCAGAAACTCACAGGGGCAGTTTCTACTCTGTCCGACAGGTCTCAATGAGTTGCACTCTACTCAATGGTGAGTAGTGAGTTTTAAAGTTGGCTACCGGTGAAAAGTGTGCCATATACAGAAGTCACGTAATAGAAAGTGAGGAATGAAAATGAACAGGCCATGTTTCTGTTAAACAAATACAGTTAGTTGTGCCACGTTCTAAAAGTTATGCCTTGCCCTAGGAGTGCTCTTTTCTTTCTTTCCTTCCTTTGAATGGTTTTCTTGATTCTGTGAAACGTCTAGGCAGATGATAATACAAAACACGAATTATCCTGCTCTGTGACTTTGGGGCATTCATGTATTTCCGTGCTATGATTTGTCTTTATAAACCTGCTAAGTCTTTCAAGGCAGTCCTGCACAGTAAGCTGAACGTGTTTCTAGGACTGTTATTCCTCCCATAAATGGTGTCCTCACCTCGTCTGGCCAGTAGATGGCACTTGTACATAAGTAAGCAGAAGTGTTACCTGACTACGAAATCCAGAAAGCTATTATGGATTTGAATGATCCAAATGGATTTTAAAAAAGAGATGTTGTCACTGATGTCCTTCCATAGGCTGCACTTGGGTGAGATGTGGCGCAGCCAAAAGCAACACCAAGCTGATAAACATCCAAAGATCTAAGGCTAGTTTAGTACTATTTACTGTACAGCAAATCTGAGGCAGGAGTCCACAGGATTGTTAAAATTCCCTGGCTCTGGAGTTAGACTACTTATGCTCAAATTCTGACTTAGCACTTATTGGCAATGTGCTTTGAGCAAATTTCTTAATAGTCTCATCTGTAAGAAGAGAGTAAAACACATACCCACCCTCTTGGGTCAGTGACATGGGGTAACATGGGATAATGTTATCCCATGTTATCCCACCCTCTTAGGTCAGTGTGGGGTAACATGGGATAATGAAGGTACCACCACTGCTGGTCATGGTAGGCATTTATATGTTTGTTTCTAACAACGTGCACATTATGTTCTCAGTGAAGGGTAGAATGAGAGATAGTAAAGAGGTTGTATTTGAGGAGAAACAGTTTGCGATAGAAGGAGCGGCTCGCCTGGGTTTACAGTTGACTTACTAGAAAGCCGATTTAAAGCGGAGGTTGCATGTGAATAAAAAACATGCAAATCAAAAAGAAAGAAAGAAACAGTTGAGTTCATAAATAAACCTTTAAAATTCAAATATAAGAAGTTGATATTGTTGTGTTTTAATTTCTTATGAGGGAGAGACTTTTCTGGGCTATGCCCCCTTTACTGTTCAGGGTGGCACTGGGAAATAAGGGAATGGTGGATATTTTAAAACCACTATGAGACAAAGCAGACAATCATCTTGCTTAATTTAAGCTAGAGTAAAAGCCTTCTCCCACCTCTAGTGACTTGCCTTGTTCTCACAGTTGGCTGCACATTGAATTCATCTGGGCAAGTTTGAGGAAATACTGTGCCTCACACCATAGGAGAAAAATCCATCTTTCTGCTTCCGTAAAACCTGCAGTCTTGGAAATCCACCAGGGCAGTTCCACCTGGCCCATGGGGTTTCCAATAGTCAGAATCGACTTGTAGGTCTCACCTGAGAGTCTGATTACTTGGTTTAAAGGGAGGCCCTGGTTTTTCTACTGTTCTCTTTGCTGGTTGGTTGGTTGGTTGGCTGGCTGGTTTTAAGCTCTCCGGACAATTTCGCGGGAAGGCATACTGGAGACGTGGCCAGCACGTGTTTGCCATGCCACTCTGCAGTCCACTGGGCACAGCACTGCCCTTGCTCGAGTCACTTATGAAAGCACAAATATTCCTGCCAGAGTAAATAATGAAACCATTTCCCACTCATTGACAATTTGCAAGATTATTGAACCAAATGCTTTCTGACAGTCATCTAAATAGGAAACTCAAATTCACAATCATTCCCACAGCGCTGAAAGTCTCTTGGAAATACATGTGTATATCCCTAATCTGTTTTAGGAGTTTTGCTTTATGCACTACTTTTTTTCTTGGAGTAGGGGCATGTGGTAATAGAAAATAAGGTTTGAGCCATACTGCTATGTGCCATTGAGTCGATTGTGACTGACAGTGACTTTTGTAGGACAGAGAATTTGCAATGATGTTTAAATGAATAGCAACAGTTAATGTAACAATGCCCAGTATTCATACAGATTAGAATTAACTAGGAAGAAATGACCCAGTGAGTTAAGATGAAGAGGGAGGGGAATTTGGAGACGGAAATTAAAAACAGCCTGGATGTCAGAGGTTAAGAGAAAGGATGAAGAAATACCAAATCAATGTAAGACTAACACGGATGGATTCACACACTCATAGGCAGACACAACCAGCCAGGCGAGCCAAGCTAAGTCCTTTAAGGGTCTTAAAGTTTAAGGGTCTGAAGAAGATTATGAAGCTCCCTACTAAGTCAAAATAATATAATATTAGATATGAAGTTCTGGGATTTTTTTCATAGCTATTTCTTTGGTGCTTTTTTCTTAAATAACTTTATTCAGACATAACCCACACATATATTTTTCAATGCTTTTTAAAATATGAATATCTTACTACATTCCCCTCCTCATTTTCCCTGATGACCCTGATGGATGACATCGAAGAGTTGAATAAAAATTTTCAAAGGGCAGGTCAAGAAGATAAAGCCAAATACTATCATGAAATGTACAAAGTCCAAGAGTGGGAAAACCCAAGGGAAGAACACTCTCAGTCTATCTGAAATGGAAAGAACCCAAGAAAACATCCAAGTCTTGAGTTGCAATCTTGAAAGATTCTATGGTCAAAATACTGAAGGATGCAGGAAGCATCAAGGGAAGGCGGAAAGAATACACAGAGCCCTCTTGAAGCTGTGTTATAGGCTTTTCTGCGTTTCAGTATCTGGATTGACGAACCTAGGGGGACAGTAAGTAGAATAAGAGGCTTGGGGGGAGGGGGACACGTACAGTGGTGGTGGAGGGTAGAAGGTGGTGGGACCAAGGAGTCCATGTAGAAAAAATTATTTGGAAACTGATTGTGGTAACAATTGTACAATTCTACCTGATGTGATTGAAATATGGAATGATATGATATGTATTAAATCTCAATTAATTAAAAAATACACCGAACCATTGTACCAAAAAGAACTAGTTGGCATCCCACCATTTCAGGAAGTAGTATATGAGCAACAACTTAGGGTGCTGAAGGAAAGCTTTCTAGCTGCACTGAAAACAGCCACAAACAAGGCTCCCGGAATTGATGGAAGACTAATTGAAATGTTTCAGCCAGCGGATGAAGCATTGGAAGCCCTCACTCATGTATACCAGCACATTTGGACGACAGCCACTTGGCCAGCTTACTGGAAGAGATCCATATGTGTGCCCATTCCAAAGAAAGGTGACCCAACAGAATGTTCAACTATAGAACAATATCACACGCAAGTAAAATTTTGCTGAAGATCCTCCAACAATGCTTGTAACAGTACATTGGCAGGAAAATGCCAGAAGTTCAGGCGGAACTCAGAAAAGGGCACAGAACAAGGGATATCATTGCTGATGACAGATGGAGCTTGGCCGAAAGCAGAAAACACCAGAAAAAGGTTTACTTCTGTGTTATTGACTATGCCAAGGCATTCACCTGTGTGGATCATAACAAACTATGGGTACCTTGAGAAGAATGGGAAGTCCAGAACGTTTTTCTGTGCTCATGAAGAACTTGTACCTGGATCCAGGGGCACTTGTACAGACAGAACAAGGGAATACTACATGCTGTCAAATCTGGAAAGGTGTGTGTCAGGGTTGTGTCCCGTCACCATACTTGTTCGATTTGTATGCTAAGCAAATAATCAGAGAAGTTGCCTTATATTATGAAGAAGGTGGCATCAGGATGCTGATGACACAACCTTTGAAGAAATTGACCCATTTAATGGTGAAGATCAAGGACTGTAGCCTTCAGTATGGATTATGACTCAATGTAAAGAAGGCCTAAATCCTTTCAACTGGACCACTAGGTGGCATCATGATAAATAGGGAATGGGTTGAAGTTGTCAAGGATTTTGTCTTGCTTATATCCACAATCAATTATCATGGAAGCAACAGTCAGAGACTAAAAGACCAGTTGAATCAAGTAAACCTGCTACTCAAGATGTTTTTAAAGATTGAAAAGTAAGGATGCTACTTTGATACTAAGGTGTGCTTGACCCAAACTATGGCATTTTCCATTGCTTCTCATGCATGTGAAAGTCAGACAATGAATAAGGAAAATGATAGAAGAATCGTTGCATCTGAACTGTGGTGCCAGAGAAGAACACTGACAGTACCCTGGACTGACTGCTAATTGGGCAAACAAATCTGTCTTGGAGGAAGTGCAGCCAGATGCTCCTGGGAGGCAAGGTTGGCAGGACTTCGTTGTCTCACCTACTTTGGATGTAGTGTCGGGAGAGACCAGTCCCTGGAGACAGACATCATGCTTGGTAAAGCGAAGGGGCAGCAAGAAAGAGGAAGGCTCTCAACGAGATGGATAGACACTGGCTGCAACAATGGGCTCAGGTATAGGAACTATGTGAGCATGGTGCAGGACCGGACAGTGCTTCGTTCTGTCGTGCACGGGTCACTATGGGTCATCACTGACTCGATGGCACCTGACAACAACAAGCATGCGCCTATCGACAAATCTGAGTCATGTACAAATGTGCTGTACATAACTGATGTATGTATGGATTGTGATAAGAGTTGTATGAGCCCCTAATAAAATGATTTTTTTAAAAATCAAAACTAAAGCACCCTTTTGATAAGGAGGGAAAGAAAGCAGAGAAACAAGAGGAGTTTTCATGAAGGAAGGAATACCCTGTGTTCTTACTGTTAGCACACTCCCGCAAAGCTGCGTATTTTCAAATATTCATCTGTTGGCCTATTGTCGCACATGCAAGATCAATTTCTTGCAGGAGTTGGCTTGAGGGTTGGAGATTTCAAATCTCTGTTTGAAACACTGCCCCCCCCACCCCACCCCCGTACCTCTGGATGCCCCCCGATCGGACCGCTGAGGTGTGGTCAGTCGGGCTCAGTTTCTTGCTTGTATGATGTGGTTCATTGCTCCAATCTGGGGAAATGCTTAGAGGAACACAAGAAAGGCTACTACATACTTGCCTTAGTGGTATAGACAAGAGCAGGTTCTGTTCCAGGGCCAGGTTGGAGAGCTGAGAACACCTTTGCAGGGCTCCAGCTTCGAACAAGCTGACAAGGTTGTTGTCCAGAAACAAATGTTTCAAGTCTCGGAGGTCCTGGAAGTCTTGCACAGTCACTCTCTGAATCAGGTTGTTGCTGCAATCGAGTTTTTGTAACCTTGCCGGGAGTCTAAGGGGCAACATTTGAAGCTGGTTTTGAGACAACTCGAGAGTAGTTAAATTGGCAAGGATCTGGGCCCCATCGATGGAAGAAAGTGAGTTTTCTGACAGGTAAAGATGGGACAGATTCTCCAAATGTTTAAGATCTCGAAATCTTACCACATTAAGCTGGTTTCTCTCCATCTTTAAAGACAGCAAGGATTTGGGCAGATTGGCAGGAATTTTAGTCAGTAAGTTACCACTGAAACTAAGAAACTGCAAAGACTGGAGGGAAATAAAGAAGCTACCTGGTACGAGGTGCAGTTTGTTATTGTCCATACTCATACGTTTCAGATGAGGAAGTGCCAGTGGCCCAGCCACAGATTCTATGTTGTTGCCGTCCAACACCAGACTTTGTAAACTGACGAGAGAGGAGAGCATGCTGGGAGCAAGGGAAGAGAGGAGGTTGTTTTTCAGTTCAAGCACTTTCAGTTTCTTCAGCCCTGCAAATTCCGATCCATGTAAGACACATATTGAGTTATCACTGAGTTTGAGCACTTCCAGACTGGCTGGGAGCCCTGTGGGGACCCGTCTTAGCTTATTTTTCCAGAGCTCCAAGGTCTTCAATGTACTCAGCGTGTTGAACGTGTCGTTGTCAACTGTCTCTGTTCCACTGGCCAGAAGAATAAGCTCTTCTAGCGCCACCATCCGCGTGAAGTCAGATAGCTATAGAAAAACCCAGGGTGGGGGGGAAAGCAGTAAATTAAGATTGTTGTTTAAAACATGAAACAAACATGTCCTTTTATCATGACAGCACTAAAGTGCTTTCATTTCCCCTCAGCGACTACTTTTAAATTATTTCTTGGAAAAAATTGAAACATGGGTCCTGACGTTTTTTTAAATTGGCATCAAAATTATACAAAGCACTTATACACATTCTTTAAAGGCATGTACTGATTCACGTCTGCTGCAGGCGGTCGAACCCAGCAAACCCACGTCTAGCCAGAAGGATTCAAACAGTGCCCAGTGGTTTCTTCAGTAGAATGTTGTCTGTGGCATCCTCTTAGAGAAGCCCAACCTGAAAGAATCTGAAAATACTTCCACAAAGCTATTTACAATGCTGTCTCTAGGTTCGATCACAGGGGCTTTTTAAGCTTTGTCCTCACCAACCAGGTCCATGAGGAAGCAGAGAGTCTACCTGCATCTCCATCACTGTGAAGCAAGGAATCCACGCAACCATGCAAGCATATCCCCGCCGTAATGCTATGCCACTCCTGGAGGTAAGTTCATGGTCAAATTCCATATTCTTTGTCCATACTGTATGAGCTCAAGCACCCCAAGTGCTCCCCTTGTTTGCTTACCTAAAAGTTTCACACCTCCTTCTTCTATCATATAACCCTTTAATTGGGTTCCAGAAGTAAGGTCAAGTTTGGGCGGTAAAAGGAACTGTTGTTCCTGGGTTTTATCCAGTTTAATAAATCTTTATTAAAATTCCAACTGTCTTTGAGGACTCAATGAAGCTTGGATTTTTAGTGTACATTCTTGTATCTATACAATTCTATGTATTCTAAATATTTGATGAAAGTATACAGTGAAACCTTTTTTATAATAACAATGCATGAATGATAAACATTTTGCAAGTGGCTTCACTTTATATCACCTAGTCATTATGGGCATCACCACTCTGGGAGGACACACGATACAAATCAAGGACTGTTTTAAAGCATCTCCTAGCACAATGTAGAAGATTCCTATGTCAAGGTGCTCATAAACAGACATGATTTTTCATCTTATTTTATTTATTCATTCAAAGATTTATTTTATTATTTTATTATAAATTAGATGACGTCTACAGAGAAAATTAGTTTTCCAGTCAACAGTTCATATGTATTTTGTTTCATATCATTGATTGCAATTTCTCCTGGGTGACATCACTTATTCCACTTCCCTGTGTTTCTGGTTCTTGCTCATCCTTCCTTCCCAACCCTTCTGAACTTGGTCCTGGGTAAATGCTGCCCTTTTGAACTCAAATGCTTGGTGGTTCTAGGATGAGCATTCCTGCCTGGTATTACTGATCTCTTGGAAGACTTGTGTATTGTGCAAATGGAGCCGTGGTGAGTTCATTTCATTTATCAACATCCTTGGTGGTGAAACCAGGTAAGTGTAGGACTGCTAACCTCAAGGTCTGTGGTTCAAACCCACCAGCTATTCCTTGTGAGAAAGATGAGGCTATCTGTTCCCACAAAGATTTACAGCCTCAGAAACCCTGTGTAGGATCACTATGAGTTGGAATCAACCTGATGGCAGTGGGTTTTCTGAGTCGGGTTGCAGTTATATATTGCTGCTTGCATTTGCTATTTCCTAATGATTCATCAGTTGTATTGTTTAGTTCTTGCCTTAAAAGGGCGGGGGCGTTGCTGTGAGTTGGAATGGACTTGATGACTGGTTGGAGTTGGAGTCTCATAAATAAGAGTAACTTTCATCTTACATCAACTGAGTCTTTCAGTGCCAGGCACGTTTTGTTTGTTTGCTATGAGCACTAGACAGTGGGAGGCAGTAAGTGCAGGAGGTGAGAATTTCAAAAGGATCCCTTGGCCTCTATCCCTCCTCAGCTATCCCATTTGTTAATATAGATCCTGCTACCTGGAGTCTAGTCTGGAGTTGAAAAAGACGGAAGCACTGGACACAAACTCACAGTGTTAGTAAAGCGGAGCTTTAGAGGTTATCTAAATTTCCCATTAAAAGGACAGAGAATTGTTCTCAAAAAAGTTAAGTGATCAGCTGAAGACCCACTTTTCTTTTATCTGCTATCCATTCTGAAGTGGCTTTTCTTAGCTTGCCGCTAATGTAATGTACAGTGACTCTCGACCTAACTCTTTGCTTCTGTGATTATAGCGGACTGACCCCAAACCCCAAAAGGTTGCAGATGACACAGTAAGTCTCAGATGACAGATCTGTGTGAGTAATTTATTTGGAGGGTGAGACAAAATTTGGTGGCAGGGGTTCAGGTTTGAGGGGTTTTGTTTGTTTGTTTTTGTTTTCTTAAACTCTGTTTGCAAAGTATATATATAGATTGGCCTAAATAGTAACTACACTCACATTCTTAATGGAATCCAGTGGATAGTTGATTTCCTTTACCGAGTGTGAGCCCTGGTAGTGCAGTGGTTATGTGTTGGCCTGCTAATGGCAAGGTCAGCAGTTCTAAACCCCCAGGGGCAGCACAGGAAAAGGTGGGAACAATGGCAGTCTCCAGAACTCACGGGGCAGTTCTACTCTGCCTTGTCAGATCACTGAGTTGGAATCAAGTTCTATCATGCATAGCAAACTTTTTGGGGGTCAGTTTCAGTACAAGTTACCTTTATTATCAGTGAGGAAAACTAGCAATTCTCTAATTGCTGTGTCTCATCTTCACAAAGGGTTCGTCCCCTTTACCCAAAGTTCAAGGAGGTGCACGATGGGTCAAAATGTGTCCTGCTGACAAGCAGAAACCTCAAGCCCTCCCCACAGGTTTAGTGCATTCCAATATCTGTGGTTTTGTTTTCTTTTATTTCCGGTTTTCCTGTTATCATATCCATGTTGCAGAAAAGTTTGGTCTCATGGCACAAGCAGTGATACAGACACCCACTGGTTTTTAACTTTTCAGTACAATTTTTGGAGATAACAACAGGGTAAGCAATCTGCCAGACCTGTTCTTGCATTTCCCCGGCCTCCGCAGGACCGTCCTTGAGAGAGATGGAAAGGGATACTCTTGGCTTGGGCCTGCTGGCAGGGTTTTTGAATGTTGCTTAAAATCAAGGCAAGTGGAGCTGGGCTATGGGGCCACTCTCACGGACTTCCAGGTAAAAAGCTGAGTTGCTGCTTTCAATTCCCTGCAGGCCCTGCCCCAACCATTTGAGGGTCACACTCCATTTTGAGGCTTCCTAGAGGACCAGTGTCAGGAGCCCTGGTGGCATAGCAGATTATGTATTGGGCTGTGAACCACAAGGTCAGCTGTTCAAAACCACCAGCAGCTCTGTGGGAGAAAGACGAGGTTTTCTATTCCCATACAGAGTTACTGTCCAGGAAAAGCAGAGGGGCAGTTCTACCCTGTCCTATAAGGTCACTGTGAGTCTGGGTTGACATAGGTCCAGTGCACACACACAGCTGATATGCCCTCCAGGATACAACTAGGCACCCAGAACTGTGTGAAGCTAACCAGTAAGGAGTTTGCAAAACAATGTTGGGATTTTTTTCCCCCTGCTAACTAACAATACTTTATCTTAATGCTTAAAATTCTGTAAAGTATGAAGAGAGACTATAAAAATCACCCTGATGCCCCTCACCCAATGATAAGCCTTAATTAAATATTTGTTTTCTGGGAAGGATGTAAAGGGACTCTTTGTTTCTACAGATGAAGTAATGTGCTGAGATTTTAATTGAGTACCATTATAACCACATTCCCAATTTGCGCTGCTTTTGAAGAGGATCTAGCCTTTCAGCTTGCAGCACTTCAGTGACACTAATGAGATGAACTGATTTATGTTTTGCATATATAGACACAAAGACCTGAACTGAGCCTACATTCTTCAAAATAGGAGTGCCTCAGGTGAGCTAGCTCAGTAGCCATTCAGTGTCACATGCACACAATTGCTTGTTATACTTCTTTCATTGATGCAGCATCCTGAAGGAACTCATCGTTACCGGAGAGCAAAGCATGAATTAATAAACAGGAATCGGAAAGGTCGGAGGACGTGAAAGGCAGAAAATGGGCTGCCTGCTTCCTTCTTTCAAAGCATTAACGCAACATGGATTCTAGACCTGAACGTTAGTGTTGGAGCCGTAATGCTCCTAGAAGAAAACACAGGCGTCACTTTCATGACACGGGTTTGATCGTCGTCGTCTTAGATAGGATACTGAAAGCACACGGATCAAAGGATGAAACAGGAAAGCGGAGTTCATCAAAATGGAGAACGTATGTGTTCCAAAGGAGACCGGGAACAAAGGAAGAGGCCGAGTGGGAGACAAAGTTCGCAAAGCATGCCTCTGATCCTGGGTTTGTATCTAGCATGCAGACGGGGCTTTTGTCACTTGGCACTAAAATGACTAATGCTCAGTTTCAAAGCAGGCAGAGCATTTGCACAGACATTTTTCTGAAGATACACAAATGGCGAATGTGAGAGAGAGGGAAGGCGAAGACGTGGACCCAGTGAGGATGGACGACTCCTTCACAGTGGTTTTGCTTTTTTAAATAAAGGGGGATTGTTGCAAGAGGAGACAAATGTGAAGAAGCGCGTGTTGGATGTAATGACCAGGAAGAACGTCTTGGAGAGAAGCGGGTGGAGAGAAGGGCGCAGCAAGGTCCGGCAGAGGGAGGGATTCCTGGAAGGGCAGGAGAGCGTCCCGGGCTCTGTCTCAGGGGAAGAATGTAGGGAAATAAACAGAGAAGGAGGCGAGCGAACTAAGAGAGGCTGACACTAACGACCTCAGTTTTGCCACCGTGTGTCAATAAAATGGGAAATAACCCACTTGTGGAGAATGAGGAAAACAAGAGACTGGACTCGCTTCCCACAGCCTGCAGCCCCGTTCTCAAAGACACTGCAGGAATGGCAAGGAGAGACAGGCCAAGGGGAAGTGGAATGACAGGTGGGGGACCCCGGAGGTCCAGCTGAGGTTGGAGAGCTTGTATGGGTACTGGTTCCACACCATCTGGCGGTGCCGTCCCCTCCAGCAGTGCCTGCCTGGTCAGTGTCAGGAGTCACAAAGGCACACGATCGCCCTAATTCAAGACGAAGGGGCTGCTGGACAGTGGACGGGATCATGAACTGAGGGGTTCAGAGAGGGAAGGGCTAGGGGACGACGATAAGAACTAGATGGAGCGTCTTGGCAAGCAGGGCTGTGCTTAGAGCTCCTCGCCTCCATGAGTCGGAAAGGTCACTTAAGAGCGTGCAGCTGGAAAGGAAGGCGTGCTCAGAGGGTGAGGACAGGAATTCACAGTTTTACGAGTAGGGAGGTTCCCGGTGGATGAGAACGAGGCAGGTGGATGAGGTGAAATGGGGATTCGATAGATAACATTTTGTGAGTTGAAGGAACTGTGTGAGGCTAGGATGTTGGACAGACGCTCACTCCACCCAAGATGTGTGATTTGTACCAAACAGGAAAGCCCGGAGCCAGGAGGGAGGGACCAGGAGCATAGACGAACACGTAGTATTGCCTGCAGATGAATTAGCATTCTAGAAGCAGGGATTTTTAGGGATAGGTGGATCCATAAGATCTCTCTTTGCTTGAGGGTAGGGACTGTGACCTTTTCCTGTGTTATCCCCAGCTCAAACACAGCTTCACCACCCTAAACACAGCTGAATCATATGAACAAGTCATGCAACGTTTTCATTGTATATGAATTTGAAAATCCTAGTTTAAGGCTGTTGTTACTGTTTCCTTTAAAGAGGGGCACCTGATTCTGTAATTCAAATCAAATAAGCAGAATATACATCGTGTTCGGTCCCTTAAAAGCCTTCTTTTCCCCAAAGGGTTTTTCGAGGAGAAGCAGAGTATTGCTCAGACCTTTCCTTTCCTGCATGAACAATCCTGTCTTTCTCTGGCCTTGCTGTGGTGCACTGCCCTGGAGAAGACAGTGAGCTGGGTTAAAGTCAGCAGTACTGCTGTTCAAAAAACCCAAAGCAATGGCAAGTCGACTCATTCTGTAATTGAACTTGAGGAATAGTATGCTTAACGTTACTGGCTACAAAGCAGCGGTTTAGGCTCATAACTAAGGTTTACCTGACAAGCTCACCCAGTGTCCTAAGCACAAACATTTCAGCATCTTCCCCTTCAGCCAAGTGCTTCCTTGAACACTTAGACCCATGGGGTCAGGCTGTTCTCTGGAAGTAGGCACTCCTGGGTGGGAAGAGGAAGGTGGCGACTAAATAATTGTACTTTTAAAGCATCAAAATAAAGCCCATGACACGTAATTTAAGTTATTGGTGTGTACACTGCACATTCAAAATTGTTAATCATAAAAGAAGACGTGAGCAGTGGATGCCCCCGTGTGGAAGAAAGTATATCCACTCTAGTATATCTCTGCCCCAAACCACAGAGACCACTGTTTTAGGACTTGGGTCTATCAGAGGAAGAAGCAGGGACTCGGAGTGGGAAAATCAGAGTCGTCGAATTTTATATGTAGAAGGGAGTTGTTGTTGCCTAGCTAGTCCAGCCTCTTATTTCATGTAAGTCGGAGGGGTGGGGGGGAAGCAAGGCCAGAGGTGTTTCCACTGATTGACGACAATGGTAACACCTCTAGTTAATAAGAAAGCTAGGACGACAAGCTGAGTCTCTGTGGTAATTTTCATCATGCCAAAGGCATGCCAAACGCAAACGTTCCCCCAGACTATAAAGTCAGAGAAATCCAGAGGACTCCTTGTAGTTCCCACTAAAGAGGTTACCATCAAATAAAAGTCATTGTTAAAAACACATCGAATGAGAACCGAGGTAACTTGGCAACACAGAAACAGCAGCAAATCCCCAAGCGTTTCCTCTGTGTTGGTTTCCACAAATACACGGATATTTGGGTGGTATGAGTTATGTGTGGGTTCTGTTCTTAGGTTCGCCTTGGAAGTCTTGTGTTTAGACATCTTCCAAAATATATCCGCAAGCACCCTTCCCCTAAGAGGATTTATTTATCCTACGTTCTGGTGATATAAAATAGCAATATGTTCTGATACTGTTTTTATTTAAAAGAGCCATTTCTTTACTTTCCTATTCCAATAATGTCCTTTTTAGAAATTTTTGAATAAACATGGAAATGAAACATTATTATAGATTCTGACTTCTTCCCCCTGCCTGGCTAACATATCCATCTCAGTAAAACAGAGAAAGCAGGGAGCTAGTATAAGCATTTTAAGTTACGATCCTTGAAATCAAGTTTAACAACCCACGCGAGCCCCTCACAAAACAGAATTGCTGCAACTCAAGAGTCCAAGTACCTGGAGATGTTTCATTTTGCTGTGGCTGATGGAGAGCCTCTTGGTGGTGGAAGGAAGGCTGGCGGGGACCTCGGTCAGCCTGTAGCACTGCACCACGTGCAGCGCATCACAGCTGCACCGTCCTGGGCAGCTCGGACGGAGACCATCACTAAGAGAAAGCAAAACAAGCGAAGCATAGAGCAGATACATCTTCCAAAACAGGACCTTGCAGGGCGGAGGTGAGTGCCCAGGTAATGCCCCACTCTTTATACCATGAGATCTGATCATAGGAGCTGATGAATGTGTACTTTGTCAATGTGAGAAGACAGGAAAGGGGAAAAAATTCCTAATTTACCTGGGTTAAAATGTTAGCAACCATTACAAAGACAGAGGGGCTTAAACATTGATAAGCTGCCTTAATATTTGTAGGTGAGCAAAACCCAATGTTATTTATGGCTGGGCAGGCTAATCTGCAAACACCTCTACTATCTGTAGTTCCCTTGTTTTGTCCCAGGTGACACTAAGGAATTAGTGAGGAAAGACAAAGAGCTGTTTTATGGTGGGCTATAAAACCCTTGCATTTTCTGTGACCCTATATTAAAACCATTTTTTGTAAGCAGGGCTTTCTTTCATTCATTCGGGCTTTTGTTTTTGCAACAGTGACATTTTATTGCTGGCGGGGACAATGGGATGCAATGTTGAGATAGGCAGGGCCACAGGTGTCTTTTCCAATTCATCTATCCCTTGCTGCACCAAAATTCACTTGGAAAACGTATTTGTTGTTGGAAAGTACTGTTGACATTTTTTAAGAGCAAGATATTCAAATGGATTTGTTATGTGGATCTATTTTAATCGTGGAAGAAAGGGTCTTGGGATTCTTCATAATTATTTCCCTGTGGAATGTAACTGGTCCGAGAGGCAAACTCCCCTGGCCTTGGCCAGCTCTCCTGTGGGGTGGGACTGTGGTCACCGCTGCGGAGGACTTTGAACACATTCCAAGCACAGGAGGAGGGCTTGTCACACAGGTCCAGGGCCTGCATGCCCCTCGCTGCTCAGCCTCTGCAGATGGCTCCTGAGACAGGCCCTGTGACATTGAAAAACAACAACGTCCCCTGTCTCCTTTTGAACCTCACCACTCTCTGCTACAGTTTGCATTTGAAGCCAAACGTTTCTTTTGTCTGATAATCAATCTGTTTTCAGTCTAAAGTCAGGATTTCTGTGTATTTTTACCCAAATACATTTTACTCTTTTTTTTTTCTCCCTCTCTCACTGTTTCCCCTGCCTTTTCTCTTGACTAGCAGAGATAAGATGTGGTGAGAGATTTCTGTGCTGGTCAACATTCTGATTTTCAAAAATCACGATTATTTCTTTTTCTTAGGAATAGAATTTATTTTACATTTTTAAAAGGGTTTTTAGTTGTCAAAGTCATGCTCCGTAAGAGTGAATTTGGAAAATGAAAGGGGAGAGAATGACAGCCAAGATAAAAGAAAACCACCATCGTCCTTGCCCCAAGCACAGCATTGTTTCTCTGGTCGTTCTCTATGCCTGGACTTACACTGCACATCTTCTCTTCCTTGTTTTCATGTGGCATTTCTATAGAGTTACTGCAATTTTTGTATTATCTGTGAAATATTACAACTTTATTCTGCCAATAATTTCGTAAGTTTTTAAACACAGACCACTTTTACATCCCTCCGCCTCCCACACACTGTCTTACTAGAATAAATCAAAAAGGATTCCTACAAAACCACAGAGACCTTGATTAAAGAAGAATAGTAAAATGTAAAACGACTGTTTCTCAACATAGCCTCCAGCAAGGTCTATACATTTGTGATAGAAACCCTTTCCCAGGGAATTCTATACTCTTTAATTTACATTATGTCAGAACAATCGTGTTGGCATCCTCATGGACACAATTGTCTTCATTTTCAATGTTCTTTGAGTTTGGAGAACAAAAGCAAGTCTGAAGGGGCAAGATCAGGGCCATTGGTTGCTTGGGATAAGGTGTTCCAGGGAAATCCCATAGGTCATCCCTCGCTGCCTGTAAAGAATGAAAGCAGATGCATTGTCCGAATGGGGAAAACACCGTTGGTACAAAGAAATGTTCATGCCATTGCGGGTTTCCATTTTCTTCCTACTTCTCCATAGTAGGCTCTCAGGATCATCCTGTGTCCTTTGGAATCTCAAAGAACTACAACTTTTGAACAACCTGTCTACCTTGAATGTACCCCAGCAGGCCCGCTCAAAAGCCACTGTTTGGACTGGGCCTATTTTTATGGTACCTTCATGAGACTGAGACAGGGTATTACTGAGAAAATTTGTCTGTAGCCATCCACTGATCATAGAAACATGTTCAAACTTATTTTATTTGGAATAAACCCATGCATGTTTGAAGTGGAACCTCAGGAATGATACTTTTTAATTTACCCTCACATTACTTTCCATATCATTTCACAGTCTTCATAAATATAGTTAAATGTATAAATATTAGTCTAACAAGGGAATTGAGTGTAATTTGATGGAAAATTTTCAAATTATTGAATTTTCTAGGTTGTGAACATTTTATTATAAACATAAATAACTTTGAACATAAAAAAATCCTAGAATGTTTTGAGAAATCAACAGTGCATATCTTTCCAAGTCCACCTCTGTTAAAATTAAGCTGAGAAGTCAATTTTTTTTCCAGGCAGAATGCAAAATCTTATTGCATTTTTACTACAGAGAAAGTACAGTACAATGATACTGGAATTTCTCCCACTGGGGCATTTGAAGGACATGCTAAACACCTCACAATGCACAGGACTGCTCTCCACCTCCACTCCAAGACAGAGTGATGTGGTCCAAAGTGTCATATAGCACTGTTGCTAAGGAAACCTGCAAAAGCAAAATGTGTGCCCCTATGCCATTAGATAGTGGTCTTCCTTGAATGACTAAAAGCAGAAAGCAAGAAGTATTTGGCCCAATGCCCCATATCACCGAATATCTTGTATGTAAGTGTTTTGGGAAGCAATCATCCTAGAAGGTATTAAAGAAATCTGTAGAAGTGTGCCAAAAGAACAAACAAATCTCTCTTGGAAGAAGTACAGCCAGAGAATGGCCTAGGGCCAGTCAGCGTTTCCTGCTGTTGTACATAGGGTTGCTTTGAGCCGGGACCTCCCCACACCATTCCTGTTGTGGATTTAAGGAGGATTTGAGTATGTTTTTGTCATATTGATGATTTTTATTGGTTTCGTAGTAAAGGCTGGAAAGCACTTACATAGTAAGTGCTGGAAAGATCCTTAGGGATCATTTAATTCATTCCCAGGACAGCCAGGAAGCTGAATCCAAGAGAATGGCCTGCCAAGTTCATGCTGAGTTGGGCCTAGAAAGCTCAGTCAGGATTTCCACACTAAAATTGAAGTACAGAGAGCCAAATGAAGGTTGAACATGATAGTGGAACAGGAGGAAAGTAAAAGGAAATAGAGGCAAAAAACATTTATAGAGGCATAAACACAGGTATGTATGTATATTAAATATATTAATATATAACAATAGGGATATAGGTCTAGGTTCATACATTTATAGGCTAAGTATTACGGTAGCAGATGCACATTGGGCCTCTACTCAAGTCCTCCCTCAGGACTTCTCATAACCTGGCATTCTGTGAGGCTCACCTTTCCAACACGATTGCTGAAGACAAAGTGGGTGCATAAGCTGATGTGGTGAAGAAAGCTGATGGTGCCCAGCTACTACAAGATATAGTGCCTGGGATCTTAAAGGCCTGAAGTTAAACAAGTCATCATCTAGCAGGAAAGCAACAAAGTCCATGTGGAAGAAGCACAGCAACCCGTGGGATCAGGTATCAGGCATCAGAAGACCCCAAACAAACAACCATTTCCATGCAAATGATAGGGGTCAGAATGGAAACCCAAAACCCATCTGTAAACAATTGGATATCCCCTCATAAAAGGGTCCCAAGGAAGGAAGGAGTCAGCCAGGGTGCAGTATAGCACCGACAAAAAACACAATATTCCTCTAGTTCTTTAATGCTTCCTCCCCCCTGATATCGTGACCCCAGTTCTAGCTTACCAATCTGGCTAGACCGGAGCATGTCCATTAGTACAGATAAGAGCTCTTGACACACAGAATCCAGGACAGATAAATCCCTCAGGACTAATAAAGAGAGTAGCGATACCGTAAGGGGAAAGGTGGGAGGAGAAGAGGGACAAAGGGGGAACCAATCGCAATGATCAACATACAACTCCAAGCCCCCTTTAAGGGGATAAACAACAGAAACATGGGTGAAGGGAGATGCAGACAGTGTAAAATAGGAAAATAAAAATAATTGGAAAATTATCAAGGGTTCAGGAGGATGGGAAGGTGAGGGAGGGAGGGAAAAAAGAGGAGCTAATATCAAAGGCTCAAGTAGAAAGAAAATGTTTTGGAAATGATGATTGGCAACATATGTACAAATCTGCTTGATGCAATTGATCTATGGATAGTTATAAGAGCTGTAAGAGCCCTCAATAAAATTATTTATTAAAAATTTTTAAAGAGTGTTAAATGAAATATGATTGTGAATATAATTCTTTTAAAATGTGTTGACTTCTTCAGAAGTAGAAAGTTGAAAAAGAAAAAGATAGTAAACATTTGAAATGAAACCAAAAATTTCTTCTCTATATAATCTTTCTAAACCTCAATTTTTCCCTTCTAAAGAATTAAGGTTAAAAAAAAGAAGAATAATGAAGGTAAAATGGGGACAATAATTCCCATTCCATAGGATGGTAGAAGAAATTAATTTAGGCATGCCAAAATTCTAGCCAATGTCAGTTGTATCAATTAGGGTAATTAGTTGCTACTGACAGAAATAAAATCTGGTTGGTTTAAGCAGAAAAGAAAATTATAGAAGGAATACTATGTAGCACACACAATTCTGGGAAAGTCTGGTTTGGAAATAGGCAAAAAATAAAGGAAGGATATAATGTCAGAAACACAAGCCAACTCCCACCCAGTGTAGCACTGTCACCTCAGAACTTGGATCGCTGGCCTCTAGCACGGAATGAGACACTGGATGCTCCCTGGACACTACTGTGCTGGAACCGAATGAGACCACCCCTTTTCTCCACCCTCCTGCCCCCCCTTCTCTATCTCACTACCTTCTGATTAACAGTTTCAGGTGGGGGATTCTGGGTAGCTGAGCTTAGTCACATGCCTATACTCAAATGGTCACAGGCTGGGAATGTTATAATCTGACGTTTTCATTCAGCATGGGAGCACACTTCCTTCTACCAAGTCATACTAAAGAGAACTTTCTATCCAGAGCAATAAGGCTCAACAGTGTGTCCATGACAAAATCACCACAGAAGCCTCCACTCGCACTCTTTACAGCTCCCCATGGCTCATTGTGAATTACATTCAACTGGGGGCCCAAACCAGTTTTCCCCACAACGTCTATTGTGACATGGATTTTTGTACAATCATTCGACTATACTTTTCCGATGCCTTAATCAGGATACCCTAAACATTCCAATTAGATACTTTATCTTTTGTATATTTAAAAAATGTGTCATAGTTTATAGATCATAAGATAAAAATAAACACAATGATGCTCTCCCATAGAGGATATTTTTTGTATGCCTAGTCTGCTAATTTCTTTTGTGTGTGTGCATTTCTGCTTTTATTAAAAAAATATTTTTATTGCATACACTTCACATATCATACAATTCAATCCCTCATTCATATCAAGAATATTGGTGCAATCATCCCCATCATCCGTTTCAGTACATCATCTTCTTGTGCTCACTGTTGTTGGTGCCCCACTTTCCCCCAAACCAATTTGAAAGGAGTCTTACACTTTGAAAAGCCTGGTGATGTGCTGCTATAAAAATCACAGCCAAGAAGATCCCATCGGGGAGCTCGATTCTGTCACACACGGGCTGCCAGGCATCAAAACGGAAGCAGCAGCACAGATGTGATTTTAAATGTTTGCGTCTCCGTGCAGAGGAGGGATACTGAGTGTGGAAGGGCATCGGAATGTGACTACACTGGAATGGAATACCAATGAAAGTGGCTGGGGTGGGGTACGCTAACCTGAGAAATCAACAGTGACTTGTCAGTGGATGAAAGAGGAGGAATCGATGGCCAGTAAACTCTGATACGGCTGTCGATCCATGCTGGTTTTAGATAGTGCTGAACCCAGGCTGGAGCGCTGGGAAAGGCGAATGAAGAATACGGTCGGCCTTTCAGTTAGTTGTCAAGCACATTAACCGTTTGCACTCACCAGGATGTGACGGATGTCCATAGGGAAATTGGCAAAGCAATTGCAGTCAGTCTTTGAGAGAGGAGGGGAATAGAAATAAAATCACAGGGACTTTTTAGTCATTTTTTTCATTGTTGTTATGCCTTATTTTTAGGTTGGATAACACCCTATAAAACATTGGAAACACTTTGTAGTTATTTGGTCAATTTTAACTACAAAATTGACTCGATGATATTAAGTTTGGTTTTGACTCTTTTGGTTGGGGAAAAGTATTTTAAAACATATTTTAATGTTAACATGTATATTAGAGCTATCCTTCAGCCCTGAACCAACATAAAATATGTTTATCTGTGTTCTTATTTTTTTTTAAATATGGAATGCTTCATGAATTTGCATGTCATCCTTACACAGGAGCCATGCTAATCTTCTCTCTATTGTTCCAATTTTAGTATATGTGCTGCTGAAGCAAGCACAATTATT
>NW_022107431.1:48897257-48911781 GCF_000313985.2 Echinops telfairi | reverse complement strand
TGTTGCATTCACATCTTGGAGCACTGGGTTGAAGTCTGGTCCCTCTTTCCCTGTGGAGATATAAATAATACCCTCCCCTTGGATGGGTTAGTGCCCTGTGCCTCCGCTACCCATTTCTTTTTTATTATTATTATTATTATTCCCTTTCCACACCTCCTTTTTAGTTGGTTACCATATGTATCCCTGTATTTGGTCTGGTCCCTGCCATACTACCTGGTCCTCACCCCAGGAATGTTTGTAGACAGTAGCTTTTTCCCTGTGCCCCTTTTACATTTTTTTTTTAAAGCTTACCTCAGTGAACTCATATTGTACTTGTCCTTTTGTGCTTGGCTTACTTCACTTAGCATGATTTCCTCCAGTTCTTCCCACACAGCGATGTGCTTCATACGTTCATCCCTGTTTTTTAGCGATACATAGAACTCCATTGTATGTATATACCACAGCATTTTAATCCACTCGTCAGTTGATGGACATTTGGGTTGTTTCCAACTCCTTGCAATTGTGAACTGGGCCTCAATGAACACTGGAGCACAGAGGTCTGGTCTTGGTTTCTTTCTTGCCTCTTCTGGGTAGATGCCCAGTAGGGGGATGGCTGGGTCGTACGGTAACTCGATTTCCATCTGTTTTAGATATCCCCAGATCGATTTCCATTGTGGCTGTACATAGTCACAGGTCCACCAGCAGTGGATGAGAGTTCCTGTCTCCCCACAGCCCTCCAACACTTGTTGCTTTCTGATTTTTCGAATTGGGCTACCTTTGAGGGTGTTAGGTGGTACCTCATTGTTGTTTTAATTTGCATTTCTCTTATGGCTAAAGATCAGGAACATTTTCTTATATGTTTGTTGGCCATTCGGATTTCTGCCCCTGTGAAACTCCTGCTCAGGTCCTTTGCCCACCTCCTCAGAGGGCAGTTGGGTTTTCTCTTATTGTAAGCTTGCAAAGTATTGTAGAGTTTAGTAAAAAGGCCTTTGCAAGACTGTCAATCTTCACAGAAGCAGACAGCCTGACCTTCTCCTGTGGAGCAGCCAGTGGGGTTTTCCACATAGCTCATGTAAAATGGTAACAGATATTTCTTGACTTTCTCCACTCCTCATACAACTGTTTATAATGATCCAATGCGCTTACTTACTCAATGGCAAAAGCTTTACTACCAGGCCCTCAACAAGCCGGTCTTCTTCCATTTGTGACTTACATAATGGACCTGGATGGGAAGAGTAAATCCTGTCTTTCAGAAGTAGGGAGGATAAAAGAAGGGACATTATCTTTTTCCCTCCTTTTTTTACAGTTTTTCAAATACATAGTTGTTTCAAACAGTTGGGGTTGTAGATACTTTTAAGGATTGCATGGAAGCATGGACTATCTCCCTAGAAAAAGTTAACTGGGTTGTTATTTCATGAGGTCCTTAGAAACTGAAAAATCAGGATGGTGTCAAGATGCCAGCATAAGAGCCCATAGGTTCGTTATGGGTTTTCCTTTAAACCCATAAAGGTGCACATTACCCTCACCACCTACCATCACCTATGAGTTAGTTAATTGTGCCAGCCTGGCCGATAATCACATGTGGTGCTGGTTGAAAGGCGGAGGGATAAATGGGTGGTGAAGCCTCGCCTTTCTAGTTCTCGGGTCTCTTGTTTTGTGATGGTTGCATCGGGTGCAGCTGCCTTAGCAGTTCCTGCTTCAGCTTGCAAGATGGATTTCCTACAAGACATCCCCAAGGAGAAGCCGCATGGATCTATCCCGATGCAACCCTGGGTGCTGGAGCAGCTGTGTGGAGACCCCTGCCAATGCTGAGATGCTTACATGTTCACTGACTCAGCTTTCCTCCTGCAGTCGGCATTATTGCCTCTGTTTTGTGAGGTGGAGGACTTTGTGGACTGGTGTTGGGTATGGGTTAATGTTGGACTTGTGGGCTTGGGCAGCATTGGGTTGGGATGTTTTCGTGATGCACCTTTTCTTTACATAAAACTCTCTCTTATACATGAGTCGCTGTGGATTTGTTTCTCCAAAGTACCTAGACTAATACACCTATCATCTCAAAGAGTATATAGAACATTTGTTTCTCATGTGCTTGACACAGTGGATGTGTGTATGGATTGTGATAACAGTTGAATGAGCCCTCAATAAAGTGATTTAAGAAAATAAAGAGAACATTTTCTTCTTATAAACATTTAAGTCCCAGGGTCTCGACTGATAGCTCCAGGGCCCTGGTTCTTCCTGAGTCTTCCTTCTCCAGGTCCCACAACCTTCCTTGCTCTCCTCTCAGGAACTCCACCTGGCTTCCCTCTCCCTTCTCTTTTTACTTTCCCTTTATCTTTTATTACTTTAATTTTCCCCCTGACTGCACATAATAATCTTATATATACTTTAATATTTCTTTACACAGAAGTGATTTTAAGCCTCTTTAAAGTATCCATTGGTACAGTATTTCCTTTTTTTAATTAAAAATAAAATCTGATTCACAACTGCATTTACAGAGGAAAAAACTCATTTTTATGATGCAAAGGATCACATTCAATCCCCCTCCTTTTAAAGTACTGTCTATCATAAGAGTGAAAAAACATTTACCAAGTCCCTGAAACACAAGAGAATAGAAATCCAGAAAAGGAGCTAATTAAGTGAAATCTAGTATGATGAATGAAAAATAATCCAGACCATTCCCATGATTTAAAACAAAGAACAAGCAACAGGGGAAGGAGAGATAAAGGGGAGTCAATATCAAAGAGTTCAAGAAGAAAGACAATGTTTTAAAATGGGTGGTGGCAGCCACTGTACAATTATGCTGGCTCTAATTGGATTGTGGATTGGTATAATATCATAAGAGCTCCAAATAAAATGATGGGGAAAAAGGAAAAAGCAATAGCACTTTGGTAATTACAACAAATAAAAATACACTTTCTATCTATTCAGTGATTAAGTAAGAAAGACAAACAGAGGAAGGAGAGGGAAGAGCAGAAATAAATAGGGGAAAATAAAATTACCGAGAGACATACACAGAGTTCTAGGAAAGAAAAAATGGAGACCTTGAAACAAACTCCCACAAAGGGCAGAGACTGAAAGTTGGCTTGTCATATAGACACATTATGGGAGAGACTCACTGCTACCAAGTCCATGCTGACTCACAGTGACCCTGTAAGACAGGGTGGAACTGCCCCTGTGAGGTTCCAAGACTGTCACTCTTGACGGGGGTAAAAAGCCCAGTCTTTCTCCCATCCACACAGAAAGGTAAACTAAAATTGATCATATAATAATGTTCCTGTTTTAAGGTACTTTTAGGATAGTTGTCAAAAATACTTCTAAATAACAACAGCCAAACCCAACAGAACACTTGTTAGGTGCCAGCCACCAAGCTAAGTGCTTTGTGCAAATTAAGTCATTTAATCCTCACATCGATCCTGTAAGAGAGATACAATTACTCTCACATTCTGTTTCACAGATAAGGAAACATACACTAGACTTGTTAAACAATATCCTCAAATTCACCCTTCTAGGAAGCAGTGGTGTTAGAAGTCAGCTTTCCAGTCAGCCAATACCGAGGGTTGACCTGCCCATTACAAGTCAGGATGGTGCATTAGGTACCTAGTAATAAAATATCTCAAATTGGGTGGTTTATGAAACAGAAATATATTGTCTCGGAGTTCTGCACACTGGACATTGAATCAACATGTTCTTGAGCCATGATCTCCCCAGAGTCTCCCTTCTGGTCTTTCATAGCTTCTGGTGGCCCCAGGAATTCCTTGAATTGTAGCTGCATCTTACCTAGAAGTCCTTCTATATCGCCCCCTCTTTTACTCAGAGTGGATTAGGATGCACCTTATCCAGCATGACCTCATGCTTTCTGATAATATTTTCAAAGACCCCATTTCCTAAGAGGGGTGCATTCAAAAGCAGCAGGGTTTAGGTCTTTGGCATGACTTCTGGGAGGACACAATTCATTCTGTAAGACTGGATGAACTTAAGTAATTGAAGCCTATCTGAGGCCTAGCTCTCTGGGAGAAAGACGAAGCTCTCTTCTTCCACGAAGACTCACAGTCTCAGAAACCCAGAAGGGCAGTTGGGTATCTATGACTTGGCACTGACTTAGACAGCGGGGGTTTGGTTAGAGGCCTAGTTATCCCATGTGTAAAATGGAAAACACAAACGTCCCTCACAGTGTTGTTAATGAGTGTAAATTGCATTAGCAAAGGTATTGATATATTACCATATATAATCAACAAATGTTAATTCCTGACATTTAGATCGCTTTCCTTTTTCTCCTGATAGTTACTAGCAATTAACGTGAAACATGTGCAGCTTTGTATACGGCCTAGTATTAAGTAGAGTACAATACATGGTAGTTTCCTTCCCTAATCCTAAGTGAACCTTTTCATTACCAATGACCAGGAAGAGGATGCAGGCTTTGTTTGCTAGAGAACCCAACCAAACTGTTTCTGAGACTGTAAATCTTTATGGGAGCAGAAAGACTCATCTTTCTCCTGTAGAACAGCTGATGGGGTTGAACCTGTGACTTTTTGGTTAGCAGCCAAGGTGTAACCCGCAGCGTCACCAGGGTTCCCTCTTTTGAAGACTACAGGAACTATTTTGGGCTTAAACTTTCCTGACCTACTTATTCTTAGTATCTGGTGACAGAACTCTGTAGGGATGGTTTTTTAAAAGCAAGATGTTTATGTTTAAATTATATCAGACTTTTAAAAAAAATCACATAAGCATGATTCATGAAACAATTATTGGAGGCTTCTGCCAATCCAGCCACCAAGACAATATCATGATTTTATTATCTGTGGGAAAATAAATCCCATAAGTATTAAGACTACCATTCCAAACTCCAGAGGAGCTAAAGAGAAAGCAATAAATGTAGATAGATTACACTGGCAACAGATGGCAGCACTTGAACACCAAACGAGTGCAGCCTTTTCTTGTCTGTCCCTTCCAAATTTGCAACAAGTCTGTGGGGCAGAAGATTATCCGTGTGCATAGAGGGCAACTCATGGGCACTTGAAGGGGTCCTATAGTTTAAAAAGTGACAAGCAGGTAGGGCTAGAGCCATCGGGTGGTCATGAAAATAGACACGATGAACTGAGAGTGTGCTGAGGCCCTCAAAGTGTGACTGGCAGTTAGGAGGGTTACGACAGAAAGTCGGGCTGGGTCCTGCAACCCTGCCAACGGAGGCATTTGCCAACACGCAGTGCATGGGACACCCTTGAAATGCACTTCAGCCACACGTGCACAATAGAGCCAGAGTTTAAAAAGGAGAAAGGCATTTTCTAGTGTGTCTGGGCCATATAAACTAGAGTTATCATAAAAATGAGTACTACCATGACTGTTTTTATCATTTGTAGTAGATGTTAATAAATTTGCATTGGGCTCATTATTTATCTTGAAGGTGACTACTTTTGGATGGCTTTGTCATTTTCACTCATAATGGTGGCCTCCACACGGAGAAATGGACTTCCTTATGCTCTCCTGCCTCCTGTGTTGGGTGGGGAGGAGGGAGGAGACATCTAAATTGGAGCCTTAGCTTCTTCACTTCTTAGCTGTGAGATATTGCCAAAAGGTTATGTAAACTGGGACTCATCCAAAAAGAAGAATGATATTTCTAATTCACAGAATTTTGTGAAGATCAAAGAAATTAAGTAATTGGCACAATGACTACCAAATACTTAGTACGTACTTGATAATTGGTGGTTATTATTATTATGGTTCAATGTATGTGCCCCTCTCCAATTTCTAATGATTTACTTCAACTTCCTGGAAATCCATCTCGTTTAGCAATAGTGCCTGGGACCTCAGCAGCTAGCTGTAGGAGTAATGTTCTTGTGAATATTGCAAAAATACAAAGTTAATGTTGGAAGGGTGTGGAGAAGACTGCAAATCTTCATTTTATATTGATTGGGTAATAAATTCTGCATGAAGCTATTTTAGCTCTAGGGAAGGGGGCCTGTTTATTTCTGCTTAGTTAAATTAAATCTGCTTGGGTCAAAGGGCTTTATTGACTGATGCTAATTAGTTTGCCCTGCAGTTTCCAGAGAGCAAACGAAAAGCTGTGATTTTTTGCTCTTCATTGGCATGGGGGAGGGGGACAGGGCCGGTTTGGGATAGTGATTGACTGGAAGTTTCTGTCCTGTGGAGGAGGATTCTTGGGGATGCAGTGTGTAAAGTGCTAGGCTGCTACCTGAAAAGTCAGAAGTTGGAATCCACTAGTGATTCCCTAGGAGAAAGATGTGGTATGCTTCTGGACCGATTACCCACCCACTGCCATTGAGTTGATTCTCAGTGATTCCTCCTAAGGGCTTCCAGAACTGTAAACCTTTATGGAAGCAGAGAGCCTCATGGATCTCCTGAAGAGAATCTGATTGGTGGATTTGAACCACTGAACTTGAAATTAGCACCCCAACAGGAAAATATAGTGTAGGAAATGCTTTGAGGTGTTATAATTAGGTTTTGTGTCAACTTGGCTGTGTCAAGAATCTCAGTGGTTTTGCAGTTAGAACCTAGTAATCTCCTATGATGTTACCTAAGACAATGAAATTAGCTCCATAGTGGGAACTGCTGTCAGCAGTCAATGCGCTGTAAAAAGATTAGGGTGGAATGCAACTCCCTTATTCAGGTAATGAAAGAAGTTTCCTACAGGGCGTGGCCTACTCCCTTTATAAGTATACTCTGTGGTGTGCTTGTTTGCTTCCTGCTGGGTGTGGATCCTGAGTCTGGCTCAGCCACCTCTGATTCTTTGGACTTGAGCCAATGGCCCACACCGTATTGCCTGGGATCCTGGTGATCCTGGAAGCCATGAGCAGCTTGCCATCTGCCTTCCATCTGGTCTGTCTGCCTTGGACCCTGCAGCGTCACGCCTGACCTACTGTACTTGGAAATCATCCACCTCGGCATCAACCAGTCTGTGGTCTTCCAGGTTCGTCAGCTGCTGCAGCTACTCCAATTAGGAGCAGACTTAGCATCTACTCATGGACTTGGATTGGACTTAGTCACTTCTTCAACTGTGTGAGTGATTTTCTTGATATAAATAAATACATACAAATATATAAACCACCACTTTTTTACTTTTCTAGAAAACCCAGCCTAACACAGACCAGTTCTGCTCTTATAGGGTCACTATGAGTTAGAATCAACTCCACAGTAGATTTGGTTTTGATTTTAGTCCCATGAACAGGTCACAGAAAATATCTTTATAGTCAGCCAGTGAAACATTCCCTCAGGTAACATAGCAGAGACAGTTCCTACCAGCCTATTGTAATCAGGCTGGCTTCTCCACTTTCCTGGACAGGGCTACTGTTGAAGGGAGAGTTGAGAGAGGGTTGGTGGAATGGCAAAGAGGGCCGTTGCTGAGCCTTGCCAGGTGTATTGCAATAATCAAATTAAAGTTGCTGCTATAATTGTCTAGTAACCTCATTAACCCATGAGCCCTGCTTGAGTTAGGTTCATGTCTAGTGTGCATGTGTACGTGTGTGTGTCCCATGCAGGGCTCAGCATTTAATGCAATTATGTTTGTGTCTTCCTTCATAAAGACTTACAAAGTAACACCAAACATACTATTATAATCCATTATCATTTAGTTCTATTTTTTTCACAAACACTTCTAAGCACCCTTATTTATGTACATTCACACACACATATACACACATACATTGACCCTTGAAAAACACAGGGATTAGGAAAGCCAACCCTCTGTGCAGTTGAAAATCCATGTCTAATTTTTGACACTTCAAAATGTTAACTGCTAATAGTCTATTGTTGACCTTGATCACATAAACAGTTGTTTAATTCATGTTTTTGTTTGTTTCGTATAATAAGATACTGCACCCACAGAAAATTGCTTTTTCAGTAGGAGATAAAAAGGTATTTCACACACAACAAAAAAAGAGTAAGGCTTTTGCATCTGCTGGTCTAGCAACAATTATGGCTCCACAAATTTCCTTTTATTTTATTAAGATTTTTACTTTCTAATGATTTTTGTCAGTATTGCATTTTTAAATCTTTGAAGCCAATAAAAATAGAAATAATTTACAATGAACAAATGTGTCCTTCACCAAGATTCATCAATTATCTTATTTTTATCTATCATCCATATCCTTCAATACACATCTATCCACACACATCCGCCATAAATACATCTATACACACACATACATGCATTCAGTATCCATTTCTTCTATTAATTTCTTTGTCTAGCTATTTGAAAGTAAGCTACAGACATTGTGGCATTTAATTATGAACATTAGGTTGAACTATATTAAACTGCTGATATTCAGTTTGTTTTAAATGCTTAATCTACTACTGTTCGTAGTGACCCCATAGGGCAGGGGAGAGCTGCTCTGATGGGTTTCTGAGACTAGCACTTTTTTCTTTCCAACAGATTTATTGGCATATAACCATTTTCTTCTTCCTTGTACTCAATATTACTAGCTTTCCATTTTCACCTCCAATCTCCCCTGCCAGTCCCCCAAGAAACCATTCACCCAGTTACTCTCTATATAGATTTACCTCTCCAGGATTTCCTGTACCAAAATCTATGAAAAAGAAAATAATAACAAAAAACTGACAATAACAAAGCAAAGCAGAGAAAAACATCAACCAAAAAGAAAGCAGAAAATATTACAAACTAAAACAAATTTAAAATGGGTCAAAGGGAGATCAAATTATAAGATGTTAAATTTTGACTGCATCTGCAATAATCCACTTTGCCATGTATTCTGCATGACAGCAAGGATATTCACATCCTTGTCAGAGGGAAGGCACAGGAGGCATAATGCATGTGTATATCTCCTTCACTTTAAAAAATACCTGAATCAATTTTTAAATAGATCAAAATTGAGGATCTAGTTGACACCTTGTTTAGATGGCTGCTGCTTTGAAGACAACACTTTAAGACCCCAGACACTGTTCTTTCTCATAGCTAGCACCATCGGTTTTGTTATTTTGCACACTTTGCTACAGCACTCATATCTTCAGTGGTCTCTGCATAAGGGCAAGAATAGAGCAGGGCCATGTCATAAGAACTAATTGTTCTTAGATTGGGGCGAGAGTTAAGTTCGAACTCCAAATCCATTCATTTATCTATGGTTTATACATGTCTCTGGTTTACCTGGTTTATCATTGTCATTTTACGTTAGAGATGCTAAAATGGGTCAGTTATGTCCCTGGGGCATAAGGTAATTCTATTGATAGCATCACTAATTAGTCAATAGTAGAGGATTTAAAACACTGTTGAGAAAAGAAAATTATACCAATATCAGCTGATACACACTGGAATGTGTCAACATGAATTGTTAATGTGTACAGATTAAACCCTTGAGTGACTAGACACTATACAAACAGTGGGGGATGAATTTCCTTTTCTTCTTGCTTGATAGGGTGGGGCATCCACAGCTGTAGACCTCAGTCTATAGAACATATAAAGCAATTCAACTCTTTCTTGTAATGTCATGACTTTCTCTGCTTCTGGGAAGCACTTCCAGCACCACTAGTGGCACTGGGCATCAGGCCCATGCTGTTATTCAAAAATTACAGTGTGGCATCAATCACGATGAATGATGGGAGAACTGTGAGCTATCACTTTGTACCGTGATAGGCAATTTATTGGAGAGACAAGCCGTACACACAGAAATTGTTTGTGTCACGTGTCCTTTAAAAAATATCTGTGTATAAGTGGGTGTATGCAATTAAACCCAGGTTGCTCAAGGGTCAGTGATAATATAATCACATTGTATCCCAATATGTGGTTTTAAAAAGAAATCGACCTCAGAGTTATACTGGAAGGGAAATACAAGCCCTACTTTGAGAATGGCCATTAAAAATTGTATTATTTTTCTGGTGTCATCTGTGAGGACACTAAATAATATTTTTACCAGACTGTGCACATTTACACATAGCTGTTTTAGAAATGTAGGATCTGTGGGGTAATAAGCGTGAATACCAGTTCTCTACACATTCATGCTAAGCACCTTATTACCGAATGAAAAAAAAAAGTTTTGAAGTTAAATAATACAATCAAGCCATTGCAACTCGGGGGTGACAAGGCTAACACTTGAACTCAGGCCTCCCTGACTCTTGAGACAAAAGGGCTTCAGTTCACAGAGCCACCCTCCATTACCTTGCAGTTTTAAGTAGCTCCCATTCAGAGTTCTGGGTCACGCTGTAGAGAGTGGCTGCAGGGACAGTTCTACCCTGTCCTGTTGGGGTGCTGAGTAGCAATCCACCCCACGGCGCTGAGTTTGGTTTTTCCGTAGTTACGTGTTGGGCTGCTAACTACAAGGTCAGTAGTTGGAAACCACAGCTCTGCGGCTTTCTATTCTCATAGAGTTCGTCCCTGAACCCCACCGGGAAGGTTCTCCCCTCTCCTACAGGGTGGCGATTCGTTGGGATTGACCAGATGACAGTTGTGAGCGAGGGAAGCCTAGAGACGTAGTGAGACCTCCCTGGACTGCTCACCGCAAGGTCAGCGGTCGGAAACCACCAGCCCGGGCGCACAGAAGTCAGAGGAGATGTTCCGCTCCCATAGAGATTGACCGCGTTAGAGACCCACAGGGGCCGTGCTGCTCCGTCCGTCCTATAGGGTCGCGATGGGTCGGGATGGACTGGATCTTAATGACCGAGCGATGGGTTCTATCGAAATTGTAGCCTACTGCAGGGCAGGCGGGGTTTTCGTTTCACGGAGCAGCGCCCCCCCCCTCCCCCCTGCACAGGAACTGGAAAGAACGAGGTGTCCATCACCCCACCCTGAACAGGAACTGAGAAGGCAACTGTACAACGTGGCCCCTGCGCATGCGCGCGCCGTCCTGCCACGCTGTCCATTCCCGACATCCGGACACTATGGCGGCAACTTTCCCGGACTTTAGAAGGCGTCCGTCCACTGTCAAGTCGAATGCGTGGAAACTCTTAGTGTACACGACGTGGATGCCTTCTTTCCCCTGGGGGTTTCCGACTTGGAAGCGACGCCACGTGCCTCTTTCTGGGGAGTCCAGTTTAAAGAGTTTGCCAGTTGTCAAGATGGCTGCAGACAGCTGGTCCTGCGCGCAGGCCTTTCATAGGCCAAGGTCGCATCCTCGCCCCGCCCATTCCGTCCCTGCGGTCCCCGTCCCGCCGGGCTCCCTTTTCACGCATGCGCAGCGGGAGCGGGACGGAGGTGGGACGGTCCCTGGTCCTCCTGCTGCCACGGCCGCCGCCTCTGCCTCGCTGCCCCCGTCGCGCCCGCCCGGGGCTGCGTTGCCGGCGTTGGCCGCGCGCACGAGGGGAGGGCGGGGTGCGACGGAGCTTGCTTGGGGGGCTCCGCTCGGTGCCAGCCGTGCCCTCGTGCAGGGTGGGTGGCGGGGGCCCGCAGCAGGCGGGAGGCCCTAGGCGGCGCCATGTCGACGGGTGGCCCGTGCCCGGCGGGGGCCAGTGGGAGCTCCGGGGGTGCCTCCTGCGCCGTGGGGGTCTCCCCGGGCGGGGTGTCCATGTTCCGGTGGCTGGAGGTGCTGGAGAAGGAGTTCGATAAGGCCTTCGTGGATGTGGATCTGCTCCTGGGTGAGATCGATCCGGACCAGGCAGACATCACCTACGAGGGGCGACAGAAGATGACCAGCCTGAGCTCGTGTTTCGCGCAGCTTTGCCATAAAGCTCAGACTGTGTCCCAAATCAACCACAAGCTAGAGGTGAGCTGCGGGCGCCGGCGGGGGCCACAGTGGCGTCAGATCCCATTAAGATGCATCTGTGAAATGACCCCAGAAAACTGCCCCCCCCCCTGCCCCGCCCCGCCTCGCCTCGCCCAGGACCACCTGGCCTAGGGACCAGAATGGAGAGTGCGTGTGTCCCTGTGTGAAGAAAGGAGTTAAGGGAGGTGGGGGAAGAGGGAGGGGAGCCGACCAACGTGTCGGCCTCTGGGGTCCTGCATCCACCTTCCTTATCTCAGTGAGGAAGAAACAGGAACTTATTAGACCGAGTCTCCCTTGAATGTATATTACATGCACAAACCTAAGACGAGCTCGAAATTTCTCGGTCAGAAGAGTGCATGCCTTTGCCATTTGAGATGTTGAGAAAGCAGGTTTTCATCTCACCAGGCAGGTACAACCCTGATCGTTGTAACTGTCCCCGCTCAGCGTCTGTGCTTGCAGAAGCAACCTCTTCTCCCCATGCATGAACTATGTAGGGGAATTTGATCAGAGCTCTTAGGGAAATTTGGTGGGATATCATTGTCTTTCTTGGTTTACACCAGCAGTTGGCCCTTAAATTACAGACCGATATATCTTCAGTTGTTCTGAATGGCCTCTAACATTGAGTTTTCTGTATTTGCACTTCATGTCGCAACGTCTGGATTTCATTTTTGAGAATGGATTTAAAAAATGATTATTTGATTTATTCTCTAATCTGGACGCGAGTGTGGATGAGTGGTGGTGGCCCCTCAACCTCCCTCCCCCACAATAAAACCCCACCTCGCAAACTAAAAACTATGTTGTACAAAAGAATGAAATGAGGGGATCAGTAGAACATTTAGAAATCATGATAGATTACCATTATTAAATAATTACATGAAGCGCATTTTCTCCTTTGGCAATTTAAATAAGGGTCTGTCATTTAAAAGTAGATAAAAACAGGATAATTAGTCACTGGCAAAGCTCTTTCAGCATTAGCCTTCCTAAGAAATCTTTGCTACTGCCAGTTTTAATAACTGAGACCACCCACTGGATCCCAAGCAATATGAACATCCGCTGTGCATCCTCCCTGTGCCCAGTGGTCAGCATTTCCCCTCTTTCCTGGTGGGGGAGTCCTGAGAAAGTAATGCAGTCTCTGATTCACATTGGTTTTACGTGGTCTGCCTTTTCTCCGATGCAAGGGAACAAGATGCATTCCTTCCATCTTTTTTGAAAGGGTGAACAAGAAAGTGTTGAGGTGAAGGTAATAATCTGGGTCAATGAAAATGCCTTGATGTTCTTGACTGGAAGACCTTTTTCAGGTATGCATTGGATGATTTCTAGACACTAGTAATTTAGCTTTGATCACACGACAACTTTTAAATCATTGACAGCTACAAGGATCTTCTGATGATTCACAGATTTTTTTTTTAAATGGCAACAATTACCTAATTTATTTTTTAAACGACTTGCAGAAACATTAAACAGTGATATTCTGAGGTCAAGTTTAAAATCTAATTTTGGAGACAGGCTCATTCTGTGAGTAGGAGGTGGTACTCAATTTTTTTTTCATCTTTCAACATTTTAGATGAGAATTCAAAGTTGTAATAAATTATGTATGCTCTTTTCCCTCTAGAAATGATCTATTCTGATTTCAATTTCTGGCTTAGCAGGTAGTGTTAGTTCTCAAAATAAGAAATGCTAGAAGATTTCAGCGTGAGAGCATGTTTTCTCCACATACGTGAACCCTTGATTTAAAGGTCCTAGAACATGTGGAGAGAAAGAGACAGACTTCATTTGCATTTTTGAAATTTGTTTCCTTGCATTTTTAGTTACAGTTGACTTCTGTCTGTAGTATTAATCTTAGCCAGTTTAGTGAGTGTTGCAGCTTTTATGGAATCATTTGTGTGCTGCTGAGGCAAGAATTTCCATGGCCTCATAATAGATCTGCCGTGTTCATTTGTATATTTCAGGAGCTGCTGTATGTCGTGTTAGCAATCCTCAGAGGCCTAGAGTTTATAGATTTTTGTAACCTTTTCCTAACTTTAGATAGTTATATTCATTTAAGAAGATGGCCAGAAAAACAATATTTGAGGCTGTGTACAATATGCAGGAATCCTAGTGGTGCTGTCAGGGAAGCATTAGACTTTTGAACTCTCAGCTGCTCCTCAGGGGAACATTGAAGCTGTCTGCTCCTGTGAAGGCTTACAGCCTCCGGATCCCTTTATTCAATGGCAGTGGGCTTGGTTTTGGTATTATTGGATACAAGGCGCCTTGGGAGCACTGTGGGCAGGGTACTACTCAGCTGCTAACCGAAAAGCTGGTGGTTCAAAATGATGAGGTAGTCTGCTACTGTAAAAATTTACAGTGTGAGAAGCTTCACACAGGATCTGAGTTGGAATCAATTTGAGGGCCGTCTCTTTGATACATGTGTACCATCGTTCAGTGGTTTTAGAAACAAATGCTTCAAACTGTGTTACCATAATAAATATTTTTATATAATACAGATACTTTCAGTATGGGTAATTTATTATATATCGTATATACTTAAAGTACAAGCCGACCTGAATATCAGCTGAGGCACCTAATTTTGCCCCCAAAACTGCATTAAAAATCTGCTGGAAAACTTGGCTTATACACGAGTATATAGGGGAGTTAAATTGGTTCATCTGTAGTCAGGAAAATCTTTTCTTTTTTTAATTCAAATTTCAACTTTGTGTTTATTTTAGCATGTCGGTTTACAAAATAATACTTCAAAATAATTGGATATATTCAAATTCATTTCATGTTTATATTAATTTTTCATTTTTAGTATTATCCAATATTTATATGCATCAGGCAAATTCTTTGCCAAATTAAATTTTCTTTAAAATGCAAACAGAAATGATATAATAGAATGGCCCTGA
>NW_022107431.1:48802354-48895719 GCF_000313985.2 Echinops telfairi | reverse complement strand
CCCCTCTCCCATGTCCCCCCAGAACTGTCAGTCCCGTTGTTTTCTCCTCCAGATTGTTCATCCAGCCTGTCCTATCCAGACAGATCAGTCAGGAAAATCTTGTTGCCAAAAAATAAATCTTAAATTCCATTTCTAAGTTAAATGTTAATGCCATTCACTTGACTACTAATTTCCATAATAAAGGATATGGGTATTGTGAAGTGAAATTGCTGGGTCTGGTTCATCTAACCATGTCTTTGTAATTCCCACCATTTGAATAATTGGGTAGGTTCACACAAATAAGGTGTGCAAGCCACTAGTAGAGGACATTTGTCAGTTTCCATATCAGTGAGCCATCTCAGAAGCTGGAAGAGAGGAGTCCCATGACCATCAAGAAAGAACAGCCACCATCAGAGTGCATGGGAGATCTCTGTGAAGTGATGGAGGTGACAGAGAGAGATGCAAGAGGCTGCAGCAAGTAGACCAGGAGACAGAGCAGAGGAGCATCACTGAGCCTATGATGAGGCTGAGTTTATGGGCTTCGTGGCCCTCAGGATGCATTAAATCAATGTGCATTTGGGTAGGGGGCTGGCTTGCATGGTGGGCATTTATCAGCATTAAGTCCTGAGCAGGGTAGAGGCCAAGGACCAGAGAGAGATATGCCTACCTCAAAATAACTGTCCTTATATAACCTGTTAGTTTCTCTAATCAATCCCCCATTCTTGAGTATTTTCTGTGAGTTTTGTGTAGACATTGCAATGAATTATCCAACCCAGCAGAGAAGTAGAGTGTTGTGGAAGGGATGGTTGATGTTAAGATAGGGTAAAGGAAAAAAAAAAGTAGGGTAAAGGAAGTTGGGAGGTAGTGGCATGTCTGACCTCTGCCTCGTAGGACTCATCCTTGGGCACATGTGGAGTTGCATTCTCTGTCCCACTCATGAAGCTGAAGGGGGGTGTCTATGAAAGGCAATGGAAGACAGAAAGTATCAGAGTATTTTGAGAAGGCACTATTTCAAATTGCTCACAGCTCTTATATTCCACACTTGCCTAAGAATCCCTGCTATGGTAAACCAGTTGGTAGCAAGTGCTAGAGTCTTAGATACTGGTTAGGATAGAAATCATTATAGTAGTAACAGCAGTGATAGGTTTGTCATGGAATAGGACAAAGGTTAAGAAACCAGTACTTTAGAAAAACTCTCCTCTTTGCATTGAAATACAGTTTTCAGCTGTTTATACTTTGCTAAAACAATATATCTTTTATCACATTCCCTTTTCCTTAGCGATTGCTGGATTAGTACATCTTATTAAAGTATTTTACTGTTCACCTCCATCAGTGGAGAAACTCTTAACTTTGGTCTAGAATCACAATGATAATGAACTGATGGTGTACCACTCTTTCCCTGTTTTGCAGCCTTGAACTTGAAAGTTTAATATTAACCCAGTATATATTATTGAGGAGCCTGGTGACACTGTCTGATAAAGCATTAGACTGTTAGTGGCAAGGTTGGTGATTCAAACCCACCAGCTGCTCCATGTGAGAAGTTGGTACTCTATGCTCCATAAAGATTTATAGCTTTGGAATATACATACACGGGGTTGCTGTGAGCAGGAATTGATTTGATGACAGTGGGTGGGTTTGTATGTAGTATTTGGGTCCATTGTTAGGTGCTGTATCAGGTACTGGGGATGCCAGGCGAAGATTGACAAACACAGACATAGCCGTTGCTGTTATGGAGCTTGTATATCACTGGGGGCATAATCACATAATGTGAAATTATACCTTTTAAGAGAACTTTTAAGACAGATAGATTGAGTAATGAGAGCCTATTTTGGAGGATCAAAGGAGGTTTGCCCACTGAGCTGGGACATAAAGTATGAGGAACTTGAATGGTGCAACAGTGGAGCTCTGGGCTGCTCACTGGAAGGTTGGTAGTTCAAACTCCCCTAGCAAGTCTGTGGGAGAAAGGCCTGCAATCTCCTCCAGTAAGGTGGTTGTTGTTGGGAGTTCTGTTGAGTTGATTCTGATTCAGCAGAACAGAGGAGAACTGCCTTATATAATTTCTACGGCTGTAAATCTTTCTGGGAGCAGATTGCTAAGTCCTTTCTCCCATGGAGATGTAGGTGTGTTTGAATCACTGGCCTTTTGCTTAATAGACCAGCATTTTAGTCATTGTACTGCCAGGACTTCTTTCTGTAAAGATTTGTTCTATTAAACTGGCATTCCATGATGCTCACCTTCCTGACACAATAGCTGAAGACAAAGCAGGTGCATAAGCAAATGTGGTGAAGAAAGCTGATGGTGCCCAGCTAACGTCTGGGGTCTGAGAGGCTTGAAGATAATAAACAAGCGGCCATCTAGCTGAGAAGTAACGAAGCCCACATGGAAATAGCACACCAGCCTGTGTGATAACGAGGTGTCCATGAGATCAGGTATCAGGCATCAAAGAACAAAAAATCATATCATTATGAATGAGGAGTGCACAGTGGGGACCCAAAGTCCATCTGTAGGCAACTGGACATCCCCTTACAGAAGGGTCGTGGGGAGGAGCCAAGTCAGTCAGGGTGCAGTGTAGCAATGATGAAACACAACTTTCCTCTAGTTCTTAAATACTGCTTCCCCAGCACTATCATGATCCCAATTCTACCTTACGAATCTGGCTAGACCAGAGGATGTACACTGGTACAGATAAGAACTGGAAACACAGGAAATCCAGGACGGGTGAACTCCTCAGGACCAGTGGTGAGAGTGACGATACCGGGAGGGTAGAGGGAAGGTGGGATAGAAAGGGGGACCCGATTATAGGGATCTACATATAACCTCCTCCCTGGGGGATGGACAACAGAAAAGTGAATGAAGGGAGACATCAGGCAGTGTAAGACATGACAAAATAATAATTTATAAATTATCAATGGTTCATGAGGGAGGGGGGCAGAGAGGGAGGGGAAAAATGAGCTGATACCAAGGGCTCAAGTAGAAAGTATATGTTTTGAGAATGATAATGGCAACAAATGTATAAATGTGCTTGACACACTGGATGTATGTATGGATTGTGATAAGAGTTGTACGCGCCCCCAATAAAATGATTTAAAAAAAAAAAAGGTTCTAACCTAGAAGAAAACCCTACAAGCAACTTGTACTCTGTCACATGGGGTCACTGAGAGTCAAATGGGAGTGTCTTTCAGCAGTCTAGTAGAGGGAGCAAGAGGTGGACAGCGCCTGTGTATAACACAATTGAACCACAAAGGAGGCATATGTTGTTATGGAGAGCCGAGGGCAAACGCAGTGAGATGCTAGATGTGTTTGAATAGGTAGGTGGAGGCCATATCTACACAGCTTTATAGGCTGGGGAATGTACTTGCTTAATGTTGAGAAAACATCAATGTGCTTTAAAGCTGATGGTAACCTCAGCTAGGTCAAAAATAGTTTACTTGGACTACTCTATGGAGAATGATAACAATGAGTGCAGGAAGCCAGTGACCTGAGATAATAGTACTGTGGAATCCAATAGTAGAGGAGGAGGAAAATATTCAGAAGATGGAACTGAAAATCTAGGGGTGAGTTGGAGTGGAAGGAGGAGGGAATTCAGGGTGAGTCCCACGGGTCAGTCTTCTGCACCTGGCAGCATGGCTGAATGAGCGTGAGATAGTGCTAGTAATGATAATGCCAGGCTGGCTGAGCAATTACATACTGATTAGCATTTAATTCTCACAGTACTTCTGTGAGATAGGTTCAGTATTGTTATTCCTGCCTTACAGCAGATAGGAAAGGAGCCCAAGGGAAATCAATCTCTCAACAAACGCATGCACGTTTACGGTAGGTCTGGTGGGGGAGGAAAGAGGAAAGACGTAGAAAGAAAACAGGCAGAGAAAGTGAACGTGACCGGAAGGGGGAGTTTGGAGCCCAAAGGAAGTGTTTCCTCCTGTTTTTAAATAAGAAGTAAGCGCGGGCTTGTTTGTATTCTAGTGTAACGCATCTAGTTGAGGAAAAAGTTGAATGTGCTAGAGAAAGAGAAGGGTAATTGATACCAGGTTCTGTGGGAAAGTGAAATCCAGAGTCCAGGTAGACAGAAGCACCAAACCAGCTGCTGTAGAGTGGAGTCCAACTCATGGCTCCCTAGGTGTTGCAGTGGAACTGAACTCCCTAGGGTTTCTGTGGCTGCAATCTCTTGTAAGTGGATTGTCAGGCCTTTTCCCAGTTCACCTCTGGGTTAATTTGAACCAACAACCTTTGGGTGGACAGGTAGATAGACTGACCTTAATTGAAAGAAAAAGAGAGATGATGAGAGTAGGTGGGGGGAGGTTAATTGGGTTTTTGTGTAATGACTTTCATTTAAAGTAAAGATTACCTTTGATAATGTGAGTGAGCCTCATTCAATCAGTGGCAGGCCTTAAGAACAGTACCAACAGCAAAGGAAAAAGAAAGAAAAGTAAAGAAAATCTCCCACAACCAAAAAAAAACCACCAAAGTTTCCAAAAAGAGAAAAATTCTGCCTGAAGATTGCAACATGGAAATTGGAGCCAGAGTAGATCGCCGCACCTGGGTGCGCACGGGAGCTGGAAGAGTGTGGAAGCCGCCTGCAGTGGCTTCGGAGGGGGACGAGGAGAGCCAGTAGGCTGCAGAAAGCGAAACGCTGCAGGGCAGTGCGGGGGACCTACTTGGAGTTAGTTATCCTAACTGTGTGGTGCAACCAGTTTGCCCTGTTGTGTGACTTTCCCTAGCACATTTACCTGCTTAGAACAGGCTCCGTAAAGCGAGTAATGAATGGGGTCATCCTGTGCTTCGGTAGGTATCAAAGGACTTTGCTGTAGAGCCAAAGGCTGTTAATAAAATGAAAATGATAACATGGCAAAGAAAGGAGGAGGTAAATTGAAGATTAAGGAAGTGGGAATGACAGGATTGGTGCAGAGTGAGGAAGAAGGCGGGCTTAGTATGACACAGGTTTCTGTCTGGGAAATACATTGGTTGCAACCTGTAGGGGTTAGCTAATGTCACCCCTCTCATTCGTGTCTACCCCAAACCTCAGAATGGCACCTTATTTGGATATAGGATCTTGGCAGATGAAATGAAAGATAAGGTGACATCATACTGTGTTGGGGTGTGTCCAAAATCCAGTGTGAGCATGCTGAAAAACTGGAAAGATGAAGATTGAGGTAGAGACTGGAGTGATAACATCTACAAGCTAAGGGACCCAGAAGCTTGCCAGCAACCTCCATCTGGTGGCTTTCACAGGGAGAGGTACTAGATGTTTTGACTTCAGAACCTCCAGAAGGAACCTCTCCTGCCAACACCTTAACTTTGGGCTTGCCATCCCCTCAACTGAGCGAGAATAAGTTTCTGCTACTTTAAGCAACCCAGTTTGTGGTTCATTGAAGTAGGGAATTCAGGAAAAGGAGCAGATCAATTGCTCATGTGTAAGTTCAGGTTAAAGCCAAAGAAAATTAGAACAAGTCCACAAAACCAACATGACCTTGAGTCTATCCTACCCGAACTTCGAGAACATCTTAAGAACAGATTTAACACCTTGAACACTAATGACAGAAGACCTGGTGAGAGCTATGGGAGGTCATCAAGAGCATCATTCATGAAGGAAGCAAAAGGTCCTTAAAAATGACAGAAAAGAAAGAAAAGGTCAAAGTGGATGTCAGCTAAAGCAAACGGAAGAAATAATGAAGTCAAAAATTTGAATAGAAAATTTCAAAGGGCAGTTTGAGAAAACACAGTAAAATGTTTTAATGAAATGTGCAAAGATGTCGAGTTAGACAATCAACAGGGAAGAACACACTCAGCATATCTTAAAGAATTAAAAATTCAAGCCTTGAGTTGCAATATTGAAAGATTCTATGGGCAAAATACTGAATGATGCAAGAAGCATCAAAAGAAGATGGCAAGAATACAAGGTCACCGTACCAAAAAGAACTAGTCTACGTTCCAGCATTTCAAGAGAGCGATGGTACTGAGGGAAGTTCAAGCTGCACTGAAAGCATTAGCCAAAAATAAGGTTCCAGGAATTGATGGAATGTCCATAGAGCAAGCTATTCAACAAGCTAATGAAGTATTGGAAGCTTGTACTCTTCTATGCCAAGAAATTTGGGAGACGGCTACTTGCCAACTGACAGAAGAAACCCATATTTGTATTCATATCAAAGAAGGGTAACTCAACAGCATACTAAAATTATAAAACAATATCATTAATATCACATGCAAGTAAAATTTTGTTGAAACCAACAATGGTTTCAGCAGTACGTTGCCAAGGAGCTACCAGAGGTCCAGGTAACATTTAGAAGAAGACATGGTACAAAGGATACCATTGCTCATGTCAGCTGGATCTTGACTGAATGCAGGGAATGCCAGAACGAGTTACTTGTGTTTTATTGACCATGCCAAGGTATTGGACTGTGTGGGCCTTAACAAACTGTGGGTATAGTTGAGAAGAATGAGAATCCTAGAACACTACATTCTGCTCATGCAGAACTGTGAGATCTCGCAGAGTAGAGATATACCTCAGTCCTTGGCTCTGCATGAGAAAGAATTCATGCCGAAGCCTGGTTTGTGATCCAAGTGAGTTTTATGAGAGTTAGAAGTTGTTTCAGGTTTACACAGGCACCTGTAGGGCTCCTCACAAACGTGCAGCCTCCCTGGAAGCTGCTCGGAAAGTCACGCAGTCAGGTCCGTGCTCCTGCCTTTTCAATTATTCCATGGGGAGGCATGATGGACAACCCTGGTCGGCCCCATTGGCCTAGGTGGGCCAATCCAGGTGCAGCACCCACCCAGGTGTACCTCCTCTTCCTGGCCGGAAACCTGAGCCTCTGAGCATGTGCAGTGTACCACTCCTTCATAGGCCTGTAGCTCCAACCTTTGGGCATGCGTAATGGACGCCCCAGTCCCTAAGCTAAACTACCTAACAGAACCTGTACCTGGATCAAGAAGCAATTGTGCAAACGGAACAAGGAAGGGCATACTGCATGGTTTAGGCAAGGTGTATGTCAGGATTGCATCATCTCACCATACTTACTCAATCTGCATGCTGAGCAAATCATCAGAGAAGCTGGCTTATATGAAGAAGAGTGTGGCATCAGGATTGGAGGAAGGCTTATTAACAACCTGCAATATACAGATGACACAACCTTGCTAGCTGAAAGTGAGGAGGATTGAAGCATTAGCTGATGGAGATCAAGGATGGCAGCCTTGGATATGGATCACAACTCAATGTAAAGAAAACTCAATCCTCAAAACTAGACCAGTAAGTAATATGGGAAAGGGAGACAAGATTGAAGTTGTCAAGGATTCCGATTTGCTTGGATCCACAATCAGTGCTCATGGAAGCAGCAGTCAGGAGATCAAATGACACATTACATTGGGTAATTCTGCTACATAAGACCTCTAGAGAGTGATGAAAAGCAAGGATGTTACTTTGAGTACTAAGGTGCTCCTGATCTAAGCCATGGTCTTTTCAGTTGCCTCTATGCATGTGAAATTTGGGCATTGAATAAGGAACACCAACAAAGAGTCATTGTATTTGAATTGTAGTGCTGGTGAAGAATATTGAAAATACCAAGGACTGCCAGAAAAACCAACAAATCTGTCTTGGAAGATATACAGCCAGAATGCTCCTTAGAGGAAAGGATGACAGAACTTCATCTCATGTACTTCGTACATGTTGTCAGGAGAGACCAGTTCCTAGAGAAGGGGGACATCATGCTTGATCAAATAGAGGGGCCTTGGAAAAAGGAAAGCTCTCAACAAAATGGATTGACACAGTGGCTGCATTGAGTGCCTCAAACACAAGAACAATTGTGGATCACTCCAAGTGGGAACCGACCCAGTGACACCTAATAAACGTGAGGCTATCCTTGAGAAGATTGGGAATCCATCACCAAAAGAAAACTCTGAATCTGATTCTGTCCCTACCTCCCTATTCAGTTCCCTCAAGTTCAAACTCTTTAGCATAATCTTTATGTGTGCCTACCTCATTGTCCTTATTTCCAGATTTCTCTGATTAGCTGTTTTTGCTTCAATAAGACCGCTCTATTTGCAGTTCTCTAAATAGGTCTTACTCACTCATAGCATCTCCACTTTGGAAATGACGTCTGTATGTAATGCACACACCCAATCCCCTTTGTCTGCAGCATCAAACAAACACCCACTCCTGTCAAGATGTCACATGTATCATCTTCTGGGTGAAGAATTCTCCCGTCAGCCTTCCATAGGCAGAAGCTACATTAACATCTTTAACTCATTCGTGCTCTGAGGTTTGTCACATTGTACTCTATCTACTGGTCCAGCTGTCTCTGGAATACAAGTTCTTTGACGAGCAAGATGTTATCTTCGGTCAAGTACTCTGTACTGTTAAATGGTTTCTGAAAACTGACCTTAGCATTCTCTCTGTGAGCTCCTCATACATACCTCCATTATCATGCTTACCCCCTAATCTGCAATACATTGGAAAAACATTTTTATCACTGCCTTCCGGTAAGTCTCTTAACTTCTTAATGCCATGCCTCAGTCCATTTTTCTATTCAGATCCTGGTTGTTGTTGTTAGGTGCCATTCAATAGGATGTGGTTCATGGCACACCCATGCAACAGAATAAAACACTGCCCAGTGCTCTGCCGTCCTCACAATTGTAATGTTTGAGCCCGTTTTTGCAGCTGCTGCCTAAATCCATCTTAAGGAACATTGCCTTTGTAACTGATCTTCACCTTTCCTAAGCATGATGTCCTTTTCCAATGACTGGTCTCTTCTGATAGCATGCCATGTGAGACGACATCTAACTCCTGTTTCTAAGGGCATTCTGGCTGTACATCCTCCAATACAAATTTGACCCTCTGGCAGCCCATGGTAGTTTCAGTGTACTTGACTAACGCTGTCATTCAGATGCATCCGTTTTTCTCTGAGCTTCCTTAGTCATTGTCCAGTTTTCACAGGCATATGAAGCAATGCGGCTCCTTTGCTCTTTAACACGTTAGAGTTCTTTTGCAGCCGATTTGGCCAATGCATTGTGCCCTTTAGTTTCTTGACTGATTGTTTTCATGAGCCTCGATTATGGAACCAAGCAAAATGAAACAACTTGATAAGTTGAATCTCTTCTTCACTTATCATAGTGCTTATCACTCCAGATCATGGTACACAATGTAAAATCAACACATGATTATTTGAATGAATGAAATTTTCAGAATCCCTAATGTTCTGCCATGCATCCTGAGAGATCACTATCAGTAGATACAAGTAAGCAATACAAGCTGCAAAGTTTGGGTAGTGTCGTTGTCTTGGTTCTATACCCAGACTGCTCACTACAATTTTAAATAATGAACTCGGTAGGCTTATTTATACCTATGTATGATTTTGTGAGTTGGTACTCTAAGATATTCTATTTTCAGAGAAATTTTAAACTATTTAAAATAACTTGTAAACATGATTTGTATAATAGTATTGAGTATGGGTTTGATTATTTGTGACAGTCTTACAAGATTGGTAGAGTGCTCTCTTCCATTCCCTACTTCCAATTTAAGCACAGAGCAATAGAGCTCTTTGGCATTATCACAGAAACATTTCATATCGTTCCAACTTCCCTTTGAGATGTTATGGTAAAATATCCTTAACTTTCCCAAACTCTCTCAAACCCATCTACTTCTTTCCATGACAAGGCTCCCCACTCAAGTTCGGTCACCCTGTGCCTCATATTACACACCTTTCAAATATGTGCCATGGTCTTGGTATTTGGCTTCAAGTTTTTACTTGCTCTTTGAGACTGATTATCATGGGCAGGAAAGCTCTGCTTGGTTTGACCCCTGGGTAGGTCACAATGCTCTCCATGTCACGGTGGGACACATGGCCTCCTCTCAGAAATTCCAAGATGGTAGTTCTCAAACTGTCTCAGGATTCCCTTGCAGTCTTGAAATCTGAAGAACCCAAACAGCCTTTTTAGTACGGTTTATATCAATTGATAATTTTACAAAATTTGAAATTTAAAAAGAAGAAAATTTAAATGTTATTACATATTAATATAAGATCTTTTCAAATTAAAAAAGAAATATTTTCCAAAATAAGGATGAAGAATAGCATTGTGTTACATTAAAAAATTCTCTATTGCTTGGCAGAAGATAAGTGGATTCTCATATCTGCTTCTGTCTTTAATCTATTGTGATACGTTGTTTTGATTAACATATATGAAGAAAATAAATCACAAGGTTGGATATATAGCTCACCCCCAGGGGGATGAAGAAAAGAAATGTGGGTGAAGGGAGACGATGGACAGTGTAAGACACGGAATAACAATAACAATATATAATTGATCAAGGATTCATGACGGTGGGAGGGTGAGGGAGGGGAAAGAAGAGGACCTGATACCAAGAGCTCAAGTAGAAAGAAAATATCTTGGAAATGTTGATGAGAACATATGTACAAGTGTGGTTAATACAACTGAATGATGGATTGTTATAAGATTTGTAAGAGAGCCCCAATAAAATGATTAATTAAAAAAAGAGAAAATAGGACTTTCTGTGAAGTGGTGGTCTATTAAATGTTGCACTGTGGAGTTTCTATTACCAGTGAACCTTGTTGCCCATGGTTACATTGATATACATTGTATGTTGCTGGGGTTTTCATGAAGAAACAGGTTCACCTGGTTCCTTTTCAAGGGTCTGTCATTTCTCAATAGAAAAAAAAGTGTTCGCCCTTCTTGTAACTAAAAATGGTGTTCTCTGAAAGAAACGTTTAACTTACAGCTTTATATAATGCTGCATATAATTCTGTATACAGCAGGGGTGCGTTATGCATAGTTGCCATGTTTAGCGTACTAAAACAACATATTAAAGAATTGAAGTTTTAAGTAATTAACAATTTTTGCCACATCTTCTGGACATCTTTTGAATGAACTTTTTTTATTTTTAAGGGCATGGCAGTGAAGAATGCAGAAACTAGATCAGTGGTTGGCATAGCGTTGGTACTCAATAAATGCAGAGTGAATGTGAGAATGACAGTGTGGCAGGGTGGGTGACTAAAAGTAAACGTGTTTGCTTCTTTAGATTGTGCAGTGCGGTGCATTACATACTATGGCCTTTCGAACCATATGGAGATTTTAGGGGGCTAGGGAAATAGTTGCTTATGACCTCTCTAGTAGATTATACAGCTTGCTGTTAATGCAAATACTAGGCTTAAAATGAGCCAAGCCATCCCAGAGCTTCACCAAGAAGAGCCAGAAGTGGAATGTGTCCTTTTGACCCAGGAGATACAGACTATAACACTGATGAAGGCACAGTACGGGGAGATGTGATGGCAAGTGCAGCAAAGCAGCACAACGGAAGAGCTAGGAGACTGGAGCCAAACAGCCCCGGGGGCCTCCTAGCCCGCAAGTGCGCATGCGCGTGTGGAGTGAAAGCGCTGGGCTCCTCTGGGTAGGAGACGTTGCTGCACTTCAGGCATTTATTGGCAGAGTTAACCACTCTTGCAAGTATGGCAGAGGCCAGGTCAAAGGGCAAGAGGAGCCTGCCTTGCCTCTAAAAGGCCTGGAAGTGCTTGGTCCTCTGGAGGTTAGGTGTGAGGGCCCGGGCACAAGCAGGATCCTGCAGCAGAAGCATGACGCTAGCCTGAAGGCCTGGTCAAAGAACTGTTTCCTGTGCTGCACCAGCCCCTTCAGGAAGTCCCATAACTGTGTGTGGTTCGGGAGTTCTGTGTGGCTATTGCAGCAAACTCCCAACCCCAAAGAGAATTATAGAGCGTCATGGGAAGGACAACTGGTATTCAAGTTTGTTAAAAAAAAAGATTGGAGAAAGGAGATCAGTCTAACCTCTACCTCATAGGAAATGGCCTTGGGCTGATGCTGATGGTGCTTCCCCCCGTGAAGTCAGAGGAGGTCGGACACCGCCAGCGTGTTACTTTGGCAGCCTCCCCAGTGACAGATGAGGTTAGTGGTCCTTGGGGTTAAGTAGGTTCTATTTTCTCATAGACTTTCTTGAGTCAAATGATTAGACTGTTTGAGAGTGGACTTAGAAAACGTAGGGGCATTATTTTCTATCTTGAAAGATGGCAGAAGTTTTTAAGTTTGATCTTTGAGTACATTATCTGCTTGGCCCCATATGTTTAGAAGGAAGCTTGTTGGTTTTGTACAATCGTGGTAATATAAACAATGCTAAAGACCTCAAGCACTAAGAGGAAATAAAAGACAATTTTATGAACATTAGATTTTAAGTTAAGTGATTTCTTGTTCTGAGATATTGAAGGAAGGTAAAGAAATGGAAGAAGATGGATAAAAATGCTTTTGTTTGTCTCACTGGCCCTTGACTTTTATTACAGGAGAAGGGGTCATATGAAGAATGATTCTTCCTCTCCTGTCTCCCAGGTAGTTTAAACCCAAACTAACCCACTAACCCACTGTTGATCACAACTCATAGCAACCGTGGAAGACAGAGTAGCACTGCGCCCTGGGGCTCTTGAGGATGGGTGTTTCCATGGGAGCAGACAGACTCCTCTTTCTCCCACAGAGCAACTGGCAGTTCAAACTGTAGACCTTGTCAGCGGCAGCCCCTCGCGTAACGCTTGACTCTATCAAGGTCCTTGTCAGGTAGTTGAGGATCCTTAATGTAACAATCTTCATGATGTTTTCTTTTAAAAGTTTAGTTCGGGGAAGAACTAGAGTCTTGCAAGATAAAATGGAGTTGCTTTCTTTTATAAAATAAGAATTATATAACCGATGTGATGGTTGAGGATTATGTCAGACACTCTTGGGTCTGCTAAGGGAGGAGCCCAACGTATCAGTAGGTCACAGGCTGACCGCCCCTCCTTGGGAAATAGATGAGGCGCACTAGCCCTGTCAAGATCACAGCCCCGGAACCCCAAAGTGTCCTAGAGGGTCACTAAGAGTCAGAATCAACTCGGTGGCGGGGAATTGGGGGTTTCTGTTTGGGGGCAGTAGTGTCATGTTACCACATATGTGTAATTACAACCGGAACTCCTCCATAACCATTTTGCCAGAGAAGCCATGTATCTTACTCACCTTCAGTGGTGCCGCTGTCTCCAAAACAAGAAAACATCAATCTGAGGAGGGTTCAAAGTTGTCTCCTGTGCCTGCTGGCCAATAGTGGGGCCAAGACCTCTGGTTTCAGTTTTTATGACATGTTTTAGAGCAGTTTTAGGTTTACAGAAATATTGAACAGAAAAAAATGAGGACCTGATGCCGGGGGCTTAAGTCTGGAGAGCAAATGTTTTGAGAATGACGAGGGCAATGAATGTACAGATGTGCTTGACACAATTGATGTATGTATGGATTTTGATAAGAGTCGTATGAGCCCCTAATAAAATGATTTAAAAAAAAAGAAATATTGAACAAAAAGAATTGAGGGCCTATATGCGCCTCCTCTTCCCACCTTAACCACAATTTCCCCTATTGTTAATATCTTTTAGTGTGATATATTTGTTATGCTCGATGGAAATGTTAATGTATCATTCACTAAAGACTAGTTTGCATTGGGATTCACTCTTTGTGAAGTACAGTCTTACGGGTTTTGACAACTACATAATGTCATGTATGTCCATCATTAATAAGCCCTTGTGGTCATCCTACCTGCCCTCCACATGAACCCCTAGCGACCACTGATATCTTGGAAGGCAGCCATACTCACCACTATACCACCAATGACATCACTGCTATCTTGGAAGGTCAAATGGCCAAATGTACAACTGTGTACAGATTCATGGGCTGTGACTAATGCATGACTGTATAGTCAGGGACTTGGAAGGAGCATGATTGGAAAATCGGTGACAAGGGGGTATGGGGAAGAGGTATGTAGACAGACCTCTCTGAATGGGACAAAAAGTGAAGATTTTAATCTCATGCTGTATTAGTCTGGGTACTTTGGAGAAATAAATCCAAAGCAACTCATGTATAAGAGAGAGTTTTATGTAAAGAAAATGTGCATCACAAAAACATCCCAACCCAATGCTGCCCAAGCCCACAAGTCCAACATTAAGCCATTACCCCAACACCAGTCCACAAAGTCCTCCACCTCACAAAACAGAGGCAATGATGCCAACTGCAGGAGGAAAGCTGAGTCAGTGAACGAACAAGCATCTCAGCACTAGCAAGGGTCTCCACACGGCTGCTCCAGCACCCAGGGCTGCATCGGGATAGGTCCATGTAGTTTCTCCTTGGGGATGTCTTGTAGGAAGTCAATCTTGCAAGCTGAAGCAGGGAACTGCTAAGGCAGCTGCACCCGGTGCAACCATCACAAAACAAGAGACCTGAGAACTAGAAAGGCGAGGCTCACCACCCATTTATCCCTCCACCTTTCAAGTAACCCCACATGTGATTATCGGCCAGGCTGGCACAATTAACTAACTCACATGCTCACCAAGGTGTTACCTCTGTGGAGGTGGACATTAACAAGTAGATAGGGTAACATGTTCTGTGGAAACCAGTCATCCTCTTTCTCAAGCCACTCCTGTCCTTGCCCAGTGGACACGTGAACATAGTGACCACGGTGGCAGGGATGGAGATTATGCATGGGCGTAGTAACCTGGACTGCCACTCCCCAAGTGTGACTTGGCTACAGCCACTCTAGATTGCCCCATCTGCCAGCAGCAGCGACTAACACTGATTCCAAGATATGGGACCATTCCTTAGGGGAGCAATCTGGCAGGTTGATTCCATAGGACCCCTTCCTTCATGGGAAGAGCAGCATTTTGTTCTTATTGGAATAAAATACTTATTCTGGATACAGATTTGATTTCCCTCATGCAATTGCTTCTGCCAAAATATCATCCGTAGACTTAGAGAATATCTTCCACCAACATGAATCCCACTCGGCGTCGTGTGAGATCAAGAGACTCACTTCACAGCAAATGAAGGGTAGGGCAGGCTCATGCTCATGGAATCTTCTAGTTTTGCCTGAAGCAGCTGGAATGGACTTCTAAAGACACAATTACAGTACCGGTTTGGTGGCAACACCTTGAAAGGTTGGGGCAATATTTTCTAGGAGGCTGTATATGCCCTAAACCAGCATCTGATATGTAGTGCTGTTACTGCAATATCCAGGACTCATGGGTGCAGGACCCAAGGGGTGAAAAAGAGAGTAGCTCCACTCACTATTACTCCTCAGGACCCATTCACCACAGTTTTGCTTCCTTTCCCTGTAATCCTCTGCTCTTCAGTTCTGAAGGTCATAGTTCCAAAGGAGGATACAGAACCACGTGGAGGCACAGCGCTGATTCTATTGCCTGGGAGTTAAGAATGCCTCCTGGACGTTTTGGAGTCTTCGTGCATCTGGATCAACAAAGAAGGGTATTACTGTATTGGTTGGTGTGATTGATCCAAATTACCAGGGAAATTGGATTCGTATTGCGGAAGGGTGATGAAGAAGGACATGTCTGGAATCCAGGAGATTCCTTAAGTTGTCTCTTTGTACTACTATGTCCTTTGATTAAAGTCCATGGAAAATTACAGCACCCCGATTCTGACATGGCTACTCACAACCCGGACTCTTCAGGAATTAAAATGTGGGTCACCCCACCAGGCAAAGAACCATGACCAGCCAACACACTCTCTGAGGGCAGAGGAAATGTGGAACAGGTAGTGGAAGAAGGTAGCAAGCTGTACGGCCACATGACCAGCTACAGAAATGAGGACTGTAGTTGTTATGAGTCATGCCCATTTGTATGTATGTACCAAGTATTTATGTTTGTTCACTTATAAAATATAAGATGAAAATGGAGTTGGTGCATTTTCAGTTGTATGTGCGTTATGTTAAATGCAAGTATGATTTTCTTGTCTGGTGATGATGTAAGGTTAGGTGTTGTGTAGAGGAGTGAAGTTCACAGGGGCTGGTCTGTTATGCTTAGAGACACGCTTGAGAAAGGGTGGGGTGGAGCCCAATGTATCAATTGGGTTGCAGCCTGGTGACACCTCCGTGGGGGTGTGCTTGAGAGCCACCTAGCAGTGAAGGCCTCTTTGACCCCTTGCCTTCTTCTGTAACCCGATTTTGAGTTTGCAGCTGGGTAGGCCATTCCTCAATATCAGTCTCTGTCAATGTACACATGTGCAAGCCTCACTGGCTTTGCTTCTCTAGAGAACCCAGCCTAACCCAACAGTTAGATAATTACATCTGTTAGGGTTCCATTATTAATAGGAGCCTCTTTTAAATTTAATACTCAATAAACTGTAATAGGTTAATTAAAAAAATAATACTTTGTTCTTTCTGTGTAAGTTTTATTTTTCAACATCTGTTTTATTGACCAGATGAGCTTTCAAGCCATTTGGGAAGTAGGTGAGTGTCGATGACACATTTTACATATTAGCATTAAATGACTAGATAGAGATTTGAATTTCCACCTGACTTTTCATTTTAAATTGTCTTTTCAAATATAAAGACCACACAGGCATTTAAGAGCATCCTAGTTTCTTTGTAGTGACATGATTACCCTTTGAACACTTTATGAAAGACAGAATATTTATAGGAGATTCTGTCTTTTTTAAGTAGCTTTGTGAGATGTGGCCTTGAACTGTATTTGGAATCATCTGTTTTCTTGGTACTTCTTCAATGGCTTAGCAATGCATGCTTGTGTGTGCAGGTGTGGCTGTGCCTGCATGTCTGTGTGCATGTATGGGGGAGAAGGGCAGCAGCACATGTGTTTAAGTCTTGCTTTGAGCAGGATTGGCCATGTGATCTCCTTAGAGCTCAGGGTTCTGTCCTCACTATTTATTTTCTGTCACGTGCTACAATCACAGATGGTATCAGGAGGTCTGAGTTTTAACCCCATTTGGTTTGTAATTTGAGGAAATTCCCATAATCTTTTTTTAATGGACTGATTTTTCAGTACTTTCAGTTTATAGAAAAAATGTGCAGGAAGTGCTCAGAGTTCCTGTTTAAGCTGCACTGTGCACATAATCTTTTTCAGCCTCCGGTTTTTTATATGAAAAATAAAGATGCTTTACTGTATTTTTTTTAAGTTCTAGCTTAGACATAAAATTTTCTTCAAAGAGTTGTGTAGCATGCTAAAATTAATAAATGAGCTGCATCCAAGTTCACATTACGTCTTGAACATAATGCCCTCTATTTTCTTGCCTTAGTTTGATCCTCATGCTCAGAATAAAACCTGCTTGGGGTGGCGTACTTAAAGTAACCAGCATTGTTATCCACAAACAGTGAAAGAAATAAAAATTAATTTATATCTAGAAAGAAAAAAGTACAGCTGTTGTGTATTTGTAGAAGATATCGGGATTAAGGTCTAGACAAAGTAGAACACTAAAATTCTGAATTGAAGATTTCATTTTAGTGCCATAGAGTGGAATCCAGTAGTTGGGGATTTGAGAGGAGCTGTCGTGATGGAAAAGCTCAGGTGTTTTGCAGAGTATGGAATGAGAAATAGAATAGCAGTGACAGCAGTAAATAATTTAAAAACTGGTGGTGGCAATCCTGAAGTGTAATAATGATTACAGTTATAGGAAGGAGAAATCGTTCTTGAGAGTTACAAGGAGGATCTGAGGTTGAAATACTGCCTGTTTCTATTATCCGTGTGGTAGCTACATGGGTGCATTTACTTTCTGTAATTCTTATCAATGGTCTACTCCAGATGTAAGTTGTACATGAGTAAACAAGTTTTTAAAAAGGGTACAAGGAGACTTTCCTGATAGCGGAAAAGAAGCAAGCTGCAGCACCGGGTGTATATTACGCTAGACTTTGATTTGTGCTATCTGTCTCCTGTCTATCAGGCCATCCCTGACTGGCTGTTTCCCAAGCCCCGGGCCTTGACCCTCGGTTCTTCCTGTAATTCAGCTGTAGGATCTCATTTCTCATGTCTGTGCCCTTGGTTCCACCTCCAGGCTTAACTACTGTTTCTCTGCTGCCAGCATTCTGGGGGTAGTGCTTCTTGATTATATCCTGGTTGACAGAAAACCAGCATATCTAAAGCTTCAACTGCATTACTCTTTCTCCTGTCCAAATAAACTGCCATCCTAATCTTACTGTTTCCTTCAGTGGTTTCACTGATCGCCAACCTGGAAGTATTTGAGTTATTGTCGACTTACTCTTCCACTAGGTACTGAGTCTGTAACTAACTGTTGCTGATCATTTCTTTTCAGCATTTTAAAGTATTTTATTTCCTCTTACAAAGTGACTTTGGTAACATCTCATTTGAAAAACTGTAATAGGCTTGCCTAGTGTTCGTGTCTTTAGCACTTTACCTGCCAGTATCATGTTGCTAAAATTTCGTTAACAGAAAGGATTTTAAAATTAAATAGTGATGATAGTTGTACAGCTCGGACTATACTAAAAGCCAGTAATTCAGAAGCTTAAAAGTAAATTGTAAGGTGGAAGAATTGTTTCTTAATACCACTGTTATTAAAAACAACATCACTAAAAGCATGTTATGATTTCCTCTCAGATTAAATCTCAGTTTTGGTGTTTCATCCAAAGCCATCCGTTATATCCAGCTGCATCTACCTTATCCAGTCTTACCCAGACTAATAAGTAGTCTGACCTCCCTCATAAGAACATCTAGTAAATGCTGTGTATATAAGGCTAATAATCTTATGAGAATAATCAAAGTCAAGGAAGTTATCACTATTTTAAAATTAAGGAGACTTGAATGGAGACGGAATGTTCTGACTCACAATCGCTCTCTGCCTCTGCTAGTCTCTTTCCCATCTCTAGACACATTACCTTTATTTCATACACTTTTTTTCTTCCAAACCCATTCACATTCTCAGTATAAATCTTTCCCTTATTAACCCTTTCTACATCTCTTTTTACTTTGAATTTGAGAGGAGGTCAGTTATACATAGTTAAACTCGGAAAAGTTGGGACCTGTGTAAGGCAGAAACCTATCAAATGTTTTCCATTAAAACAAGCATTAGACAAGTGCTAAGACTTTTAAGTGCAGAACAGTCACAAGACCTGGGAAAGCAAGACAGTGTTGTCAAGTTCTCACACATTTCACTGTTAGAGAGCGTTGGGAGCAATATTTCCATTCCAGGCGATGATGAGGTGCTTGACTGCTAACCAAAAGGTACTGGTTCAAACCCACCACTCATGCTGTGGAAGAAAAGACCTGGTATTCTGCTTCTGTAACCCTTGCAGCCTAGGCCACAATGTGGGAGTGCGCCCCCGTCTTCTAGGGCTAGTAGAAGTCAGAGTCAACCCAGAGCAGACGGCAAGAGTGTAAGTTCTTCACTAGTGCCCTCTACCTTCCTTTTCCACTGTCTCACATCTGTTGCTGTAGCTACACATGGCTCAGAATTCATGATGAAAGGGTTTATTAAGGAAGGTAGCAAAGTGTAATGCCTTGAGAAATGTTCAGAGTTGAGTTGTTTATTAGGATAAGATACAAAGTTCTGTCAAGTCTACTAAGAAATGCCCAGAAGGGATATCATTCTGCTATTAATCTCAACATAAAGGCATTCAGCTTAAACTCCATGGGTCAGTAAACCCAGCTCCCTGATTTCAGCACTGAGAGATCACCCAAGCCAATAAGGCTCAGCCTAAATGCACTCAACTCCACTCCCATAACCCAGCAAGTCCAACTTCCTGAATTAAGTGGCCGGAGGCACTGCACTCCAGTAAGCCTCAGATGAGAGGCACCACCACTCCACAAGGAAGCCCCCTGCACCCGTCTTTTCTTGTTCGGTGGATTGGGAAGTCCCTTCCTCAGCCCCATGCTCTGTCTCCTGGTCCTGCTGCTGCTTCTCTGATAGTGTAGTTGTTGTCTGGATCCAGGAGGGTCACTGCAGAGGACATGCTCTGTTTCTGGCTTTTACTGGTAATGAGATTCCCTCCTCCTGCTTCTCAAAGGGCTCATTTTACCCACTGCAGGATTCCACTTGAGGGAACCTTGTTCGCAGTTACTCACTGGTGAATCCTGTCAGGGTCTTCCCTAACTTGTTACTAGGCCCGTGCAGATAAAGGTTGTTTCATGGGAGTTAGGGACTTCGGCTAAAAGAGCCACATGAAATAATTCACTGCCCATGCAGAGATATACTTGTATTTTTGCCATGCAATTTTTCTTTAATTGGTTGCATGTTTATCTTTAATCGCCTGTCAAGTTGGGAATACCAAACACACAGAGAATATACATCTACATACAAATTAAAAACAATATGTCAATGATGCAACAGTTAAAATCTTCTAATTGTTTGTGTAAGTGGTCCTGGTGAGTTGGGCTCCACGGTTGCTGACAGGGTGTTGCTAACTGATGTGTACACTCTACTCTCCCTGATCTACTGCTCCTCTGTAGTCTCAATAGCTGAGGCTACCTTTTTAAAGCACCTTTAATTAGCCCTTAAGAAGCTGGCCTAGTAACATACAGAGTATATACTGGAAGAGAGCCCAATAAGTGCTATTTTGTTTCAACACAAGAAACAGTAGGCCTCAATCGTGGCTTAGTGGGTTATGTATTAGGTTGTTAAACACAATGTCAGTGGTTTGAGACTGCCAGCAACTCTGGGGCAGAAAGATGAGGCTTTCTACTCTGGTAAGGATTTACCTTTTCAGAAACCCACCAGGGCAGCTTTACTCTGTGCTGTTAGGCCCACTGTGTGTCAGAATTGACTTGATGACAGTAGGCTGGTCTTGGTTTATAATTAGCCTTTTGCTAGATAATTGCTGGTCTGATAAAAAATCAAAAACAAAAACAAAATTCAAAACTCTGCCATCAAGTTATTCCAGACTCACACATAGCAACCTTAGAGGTTGCCTCTGTGAGTTTCTGAGTCTGTCGAGCTTCCCAAGTAGAACTCCTCGTCTCTCAGCCAGAGCAGTTGGTGGGTTTGAACTGTACCGTACACCTTGCAGTTTCTAATGCACAGCACACTATGCCACCTTCGATGCCTGGTATTTCTTGAGTTGAGACAAAATACCACTTAGCGGCCTGTCCTCTGATGCTCTTGTGTTAGTGGATGAATATCACACATGTTGTCTCTTCAAATAGTGAATGATTTCATATCTGAATATGTCGGTATAGACAGATGTCCTGTGTTTTAGATGAAAAATGTACCAGTGTTCATTGGTTCCTTTCAGAGAGTGTCTATGTCATTTGTGAATCATAATATATAAGTGAAAATAGAATAAAATATGCTTACTTTTTCATTACTGTCTTATAAGGCCCAGTTGGTGGATCTGAAATCTGAACTGACAGAGACCCAAGCAGAGAAAGTTGTCTTGGAGAAAGAAGTTCATGATCAGCTTCTGCAGCTGCACTCTGTTCAGCTTCAGCTTCATGCCAAAACTGGTCAAAGCACTGACTCTGGTACCATTAAGGCAAAATTGGTAAGTAGTATAGAGGGTGACATACACCTAGATGTACTTTAGAGGGCGTCTAGAACAAATCGTAAGGGCTTTTTTAATTGTTAGAGGTAATGGGTGCTGGTTGTGGAGAATGCAGAAAATACGGAAAAATGTAAAGCTTCTCTTCGTTGACCCTCCATACATTTACTCCCTAAGGAGACCACTGTTCATATCAGCAACTGACTGACGCATAGAATACCCCTTGTCCTCTTTGTAGGAATACAAGTATAAGCATGTTTTTCAAGTTAATGGTGATTATGATATGTAAACAGTTTTTTACCTGACTGTTGGGATTAAGTTCAGCTGCATAAAACAACTCCATAGACAGGTGAATAACTAGAGAATTAAAATCAACAATGAGGAGGATGTAGACATCCTGGGGGTGTTACAGCAACAGCAATCTAGCTGAGAGGAATTATGAAGAGGCAGAAGAGGGGCAAGTGTGATGGTGGGAAATGAGGAAGATAAAAGGAAACAGGAAAGATCTACGAAGCAAAGCTATGGATAGAGGTATAAGCATTGGTGTACACTTATTTAAATATATTAATTTTAAAAATAGAGGTATTGGCATAGGTGCCTATATTTATATGGCAATACATTAAGGAAGTGGATGGACTTTGGGCCTCTGCTTAAGCCCTTCCTCAACACAAGAACACTTTGTTCTAAACCTGGCATTCTGTGATGCTCACCCTCCCGGAATGATCACTGAAGACAAAATGGGTGCACAAGCAAATGTGGTAAAGAAAGCTGATGGTGCCCGGCTATCAAAAGATATAGCATTTGGGGTCTTAATGTCTTGAAGTTAAACAAGCGGCCACCTAGCAGAGAAGCAACAAGCCTACATGGAAGAAGCACATCAGCCTGTGCGATCATGAGGTGCCGATGGGATTGGGAGGCAGGCATCAGAAGACCTAAAACAAACAAAAAACCATATTGTTGAGAACAGGGGTGGGGGTGGGGGGCTGTCAGAGCAGAGACCCCAAACCCATCTGTAGACAATGGGACATACCCTCAGAAGGGTTGCAAGGAAGGGAGGAGTCAATCGGTGCAGTACAGCACTGATGAAACACACACTATTCCTCTGGTTCGTTGAGACCTCCTCACCCCCTACTATCATGATCCCAATCGTGCCTTTCACTGCGGGCTAGACCAGAGCATGTGCTAGGTACAGATAAGAGCTCACGACACATGCAATCCAGGTCAGATAAACTCCTTAGGAACAGAAATGGGAGTAGCAACCAGGTGGGTAGAGGGAAGGTGGGGAGGGGGCTGGGGAAGAAACTGCGGGGGTAGGGAGACAGCGGTCGGTGTAAGATATGACAATAATAATAATGTATAATTTATCAAGGGGTCATGAGGGTGGGAGGGTAAAAAGAGGAGCTGATACCAAGGGCTCAAATAGAGTATAAATGTTTAGAAAATAATGATGGTAACATGTACAAGTATGCTTGGTACAATTGATGTATGGGTTGTTGGAAGAGCTGTAAGAGCCCCCCAAAAAATGATCTTAAAAATTACCACAAAAAAAAATCAGCTGCATACCAAGTGACATTGACTAGCAGTTACTGTTATCTCAATGAAAGAAGTCCTGAAACAAGAAGAGAGGCTATGGTGACTCCACTGATACTAGGTGCCCAAGTTTCTTCTATCTTTGTGTTCCACCATCTTGGCCTTATGGTTTCTATCATGATTTTTCATGTCAACATTCCAGGCAGGAAAACTGAGGAATCTAGGTGATGACAAAAGGATGCTTCCCATATTAGTTAACCTTTTCTAAAAAACATTTAAAATGAAAACCCCCCTCAGCCATTTCTGTTGAAAATCCCATTAGTTATCCTGATCTGAATGGCGCATCTTTCTGAGCACATGGCTACCGCCAGTAAAATTGGAGCACTGCTAATAAAGTGGGGAAGTCGAGTTGGGAGCTAACCATCCTTTCATTTTCTCTTACAATGTATTGTGAGCATTTCCCCCGCCACTGAATGCAGTGTAGTATGTTTCATAGTGTAAATTTTCTGTAAACAGTTATCACCCTTTTAATAAAAGTTGTTTATGCGTAATTACACCTATTTGGGGATTTTATTGTTATTTCATCTCAATTTAGTTTCCTGTGTGCCAAGTTACTGAGTGAGTACTGAGCACTTTGCTCCCTACAGGAGACGTTGCGATGAATAAGACAGATAAGGGTCTGGCCTGCTCAGAGCCTGGGAGAAATGCCCGGGGAAAAGATGCTGATGACGGCAGAAATTCATACTAAAATCTTAATTCTACTTATTTTCAGTTCATTCTACAGGAATACTTTATTAGTTCTAATACTCATATGCATATGTTAGAATTCCTTTAAATGACCATTTACACCCTCCTAGAACTATATGCTAGGAGTATAATATTGTCACTATGATATAATGCAACATATTTGCAGTGAATGGTGAGTGTGGAGACCCGGGATTTTATATTTTACCTTTGGCAAAGCAGCCAAAATGTGAAGTGGATAATTAGCTTGATCTCTGGATATCAGTTTCCTCATGTGTAAATTGAAAGAATTGGGCTGGAAATCGCTCATGCCATCTACGATGTTAAAGACTGCTTAGATTTAAGTCTGGTGAGTCTGAGAAATGCTGTTTAAATAAATGTCAGTTGGTCAACTGCTCCTTTGGCTACTTGACCCCAGCATTGACAACTACATCTTCACTGGAAGAGAACTTATGTGAAATTTTAGCCTTAACTTTGGAACAGATTTGAAATAGGCCAGCACACTGAGCTGGATGTATTGACTACTCTTGATAAACTAAGACATTTTGATCAAATATAATAGTTCCTGGTGTTTATGGATTTTAAAAATTATATTTATTCTAGTGAACTTTACACCAAAATGATATTCGGTATCTGAAGATTTTCCTTGTAATGATTATATCCTTTGTTAAATTGACTTGTATGACACCTTTCTAATTATAAAACTTTTTTCTTATATCTTAAGTCTGTCTCCTCTGTGGAGGATCTGGTAAGTATGCCACTCCTGTTTTGCTTTAGTATGTTGTGCTAATGTCTTCGATATGCATATTATATGTTGTCACGCTCTGTTTGAAAATGGTGTTAATAGTGGCCTTTTTTTTAGTGTCCAACTACCTGAAGAGTTCAATGGGTGGCCCATTGCTTTCTTCTAATTGCATGGTTTAAAGAGTGTTCTTTTGTTTGTAATTTGAAGCCATTAATTGTAAAGCCCATCCTCTAACAGGGCAACTTCTGAACCTTGTAACTTCCTTACGAGCCTACTGCAGAAGAATAATTGGTGTTCCCATCTGCGTGTACTGAGATACTCCACAGACCTCGCTACCTCCACCCCTGAGTGTCTGTTTGAATGTATTCCAAGAGGGGGATGTGCATGTTCATTTTCTTATTTACTCACTGCATGCATTAAAAGTTTTTAGTAGCTTTGAGAATAATGTGTGATCTTTGAAATAACTGAATTTTAAAATCCTTTACAAGATTTTATTTTTAAAAACCCTTAGTATTTTTATCACTACCTCAATTTAATCAGGCTCTAAGTTATCTTTTCTTGTGGATGTTTACTGGCTGCCTATCTACATACACAGTGCAACCTCTTGGCTGTTACCCAACACAAAACAGGTGAAGATGAAAATGGTTAAGGAAATGATTAAATCCTATTCTTGTTAACCTCTGTTAATCTTAGGCAGAGAATTTATCCAACTTGTTAAGGGCTTGAATCAGTAAAATACAGTGGTAGCTTAATATGCTTCTCAGACTTTATAACAATAGCCATTTATAAACGACTCATTAAAGTAATTGAAAGTTGATCATCCTCAACATAAAATTTATCCCATGAACCAAAAAAATCTCATTTAGGAACTTTTTTTATAAATCAAACAGCATTAATCTCAACAAGTGCCATAAAGATTTTTGTTTGTGTTTTCTAAACTGTGTTTTCTCTGAAACTGAGATCTGCCCTTTTAGGAAGTAGGTCCTGAAATAAATTGAGATTTTTATAGTTCCAGACTTTTATAAGAAGATTATGAAATTCTTCAAATCCTTTAAAGCAATATTTGGAAAGTGGCCTTTTGGTTGGAGTTTTTACTGAAAAAAAAGCAAAACAAAAACAAATTCACTGCAATTTTCTCAGAGGTCAAAATGTCTGCTTAATCATCTTCCTGTTTGCCACGTGCATGAAACAAATTATATATATATATATGTGTGTGTGTATGTGTCAAAGTGGTAAACCTTGTATTTATTTGTGTATGGGTATGTTTAAGATCGTGGTATTAATTGTCTTGTATTTGAGTATATAGCAATGTTGGACAAAACCGTAGACCAAAGCAAGATGTTAAAGTAGTACTAAAATATATTCTATGAATTGCTGGAAATGTGCTTAAATTTCTTTTTCGCTTCTCACTATTTAAGTGTGCATAAGGTGGGGGGGAGCATTGTGGTGTTGTGAACAATGTCCTCCACATTTTGTCTGCATCTTTAATTATATTTAAACAGGGATTTTCATTCTGCATGTCAGTAGAAGTCATTCTACTCTAAATAAATGCAAGTTTGAGTGTTTGTTTTATTGATCCAACAATCATACCTGAAATATCTGTCAGGGCCTGATCTCTTGAATTCAGCTCTCAGGAGGGTTTTGTTGGCTACACAGTTTGTGTGTCTGTGTCAATTTGACTGCCTTTCAGCAATGTTTTGTACCTTTCATTTTCTACTCTACGTTGTCTTATACCACTCTATCTGTTCTGTGCTTGGATCCTGAATAGCACTTGATCTATAGGAAAAAAGCCACTATATACTTTTCAGGTCAATTGAACATTGTCGCTCACATGTAAATGATTGATAACAAGTTGATGGCAAAGACCTTCAGATCACATTCTCTGACTCACACCCACAAGACTCCCCATTAGTGGAGCATAGGCTGGAACCCTCCCAGGAACACTGAGAGCATGCCCGCCCTACCTCTTTGGAGGTGTGGGAGGCCACCCCACCTGAGACAGCAGTTCTGCCTCTGGATGAACTACATCCAAAAGTTTACTGATAGTCTATGCCATGTAGAGGTTTGTCTATAGAATATTTTCAGTATGTAAATATTTTAATGCACCTATTAACAGTATTTCTTCTGACCATAATGTTTCTCCAAAGAATGAGAAATGTGTTTTCTAACGTAAGCCTTAGAATTTTTTTTTGTAGCCCTCGAAGATAAATTAGCTGTAAAATTCATCTAACTGATTTTGACTTGTTTTATAAAATTCTTACATTAAGTCAATTAAATGTTTGGGTACAACCACCAACATGATTTTTATTTTATTGGTTATTTTGAGCCATTTAGAAAGTAAAATAAAGAACAGGCTTACTTATCCATGAAACCATTCCTCGTTATATTTCGATGACATCAGCTTAGAGAAGACTTTTTCTGTCTTTAGCATTAGGGTTCTCGAAGGCATCCAATTATTGAGAAGTGCTGTCCAGATATTGTGGTATTTGTTAAAAAGAGGGCGATCCAAAACTTCGTGTTCCATTTTAGATCAGTAAAGTGGCATTTTTTAAATCATGGGCTTTTACTGTCAGTATTACAAACTGTGTACCTTTGTATATTTTCAAGAATATGAATTACTGCTGAAGAATCTCACGAACATTTTCATTAAATTATATTTTCTTTAAAAATCACAATAGGAGAGAGAGCTTGAAGCAAACAAAAAAGAAAAAATGAAAGAAGCTCAACTTGAAGCTGAAGTGAAATTGTTGAGAAAAGAGAATGAAGCCCTTCGCAGACATATAGCTGTTCTCCAGGCTGAAGTTTATGGGGCTAGACTGGCCGCCAAATACTTAGATAAGGAGCTGGCAGGAAGGTGTGTAAAAAATGGATACCCTTATATTTCAGGGGACAAAATAGCGCCTATATTTTAATCTTTGGTGCTCAATTGAACATTAATCTCTGTCCTAAGAATTATTTTTTAAAATAATTTGTTATTTACTGTTGTTAATGTTGATGACATTCTATATTATGCATGCACACAAAGAAATGGTGGGGAGCCACATCTGACTACCTCTGCTTACACAAGGAAGGAGGATGCAACTCCATATCCGGTTGCCCCAGGCAGAGACCAGATACGCCTCCACCCTCCACCCTCTACCCTCCAGCCTCCTTTACCCTATTCTAACACCAACCATCCCTCCCACACGACTCTTTCTCTGCTGGGCTCAGTATTGTAAATGGGCTCACCGAACTCATAAAATACTCACCATTATGAGGTTTATTAATGAAGCTAACAAGTTGCAAAATATTAATGATGCAGTTCTTTTGTATGAACTTTTGTATGTGCCTCTTAACAGCCATGCTGGCAGGCATGTTGTCCTCAGCCATGTGGTCCATTTGCCTCTGCTGTGGGTCAGAAAGCCCACCCACCACTCTGCTTTAAAGTCTCTGGCTCCTCTGCTCTGTCCCATGGTCTAGGTGCTGCAACCTCTGTTCTCGCTGCTCTCTCTTCAGACAAGGTTCTCACATGCCCTCTCCTCCCGTAGTGGCTCTTTTTTCTTGATAGTCAGTCTTTTCTCTCTCTGCTTTGGAGATGGATCACTGTTACACTCAGGAATGCAAAACTAACCCATCCCCTCTGTCAGTGTTTCACACATCCCCTTCGCACGGCTCCACACAATTACTGAATGGGAGTTACAAAGACAGGTTAGAAGAACCATTCCGAGTACTCTACTTCACAAGTTTATAGAGCAGCATGCTTTCAGCCATTCTTTCTAAGAGACTAAAGCCTGACCTGTCTTGGCCTTCAAGGAAACATGTTGTTATGTTAATGACAGTAATTTCATCATACTAACACGCAGGTTCGGCTTCAATTTTTTAACTAAGCTTCAAAAATTCATAAGCTTTGGTGATTTATTACTAGTATTAAATTATTTTCTGCTTATTGCTTTAAAGTCACATTAGGAACTTATGTGGACCAAATAAAATGTATATAATCTTGAAGGCACATTTATGAATTGCTTTTTTAACCATATTTACAATAATCACTGGGTAAAAAGAAGCTGCCTCTAGAAGAAATGCTTTATATGTATAAAAGTAATCTCATCTAAAAGCTAATCTTTAATAATATCTGGCTGAGTACAATGACCTACCTTGATTATATACCAGAAACGAAACTCACAGTAATGGATAATAATATTACACATTTTTAGATGTATTTGAATTAAGTGTGACTAAGAAATTCTCAGAGCCCTGGTGGCATACTGGGTGATGCTTTGGGCTGCTAACCGTGAGGTCAGCAGTTCTAATCTGCCAGCTGTTCCACAGGATAAAGGAAAGGCAGCCTTGTAGAGTCAAAGGATAGTTCTCGACTCTGCCTTCCAGGAAACCCTATGATTTGGAATTGACCCCAATGACAGAGAGTTGAAAGGAAGGCTCATTTATTCCGTTTTTCTTTTCCTTGAAGACATATCCTCTTCGAAGTTTTCAAATCATTGTAAATCTGAGAGCCATCCGGAGGTTCCTGAGTATTAATTACTAATTAGGATTTATGTGAGATGTCCAGAAATTCATCTGAATTCCTTTTTTTGGTGAACATACTGGGAAACTAACTGACTTAACTTTTTCCCAATATGAAGGGTCCAGCAAATACAGTTACTAGGAAGAGATATGAAGGGACCTGCCCATGATAAGCTTTGGAACCAGTTAGAAGCTGAAATACATTTGCATCGTCACAAGACTGTCATCCGAGCGTGCCGAGGACGGAATGACCTGAAACGACCGATGCAAGCTCCGCCGGGCCATGTATGTTTTCCTGGACACCGCCTTCCATTCCCGTTCAACCTCTGCTCGCTAACCAGAATGCTGTTCTTTGTAAAATTAGTATTGTAATATTGAAACAAATACATATGTAAAATTGCATTAACCAAGAGAAACTTCAGGAGCTCTTTAGAGACTTACCAATGCTCCCAGAGTAGCAGTTCCTTGGATGGTGAGCCATACTAGCAAGCTTGCTGGTAGTCTTTGGCTCAAGACTGAGTATGCTTATATTTGTTTCAAGCTGAGCTTAGAGTGCGTGGCCATGTTGATTGATTGCGAAATGTTTGCAAGTGGTTCTTTAAAGGAATGTTGGCAACTAAGGGAGTCGTGATGGTGCAGTGATTAAACGCTTGGCTATTAACTGAAAGAGCAGGGTTTTCTTTTCTATCTTTGTAAATCTTTATACATTTCTATACAACTGCTTTATAATACAAACCTTAGTATAATGAAAGCAGGTCTATGTCTTACCTAATGGCTTTTATATCTTAGCACAGATGAAGTATAATTAGGGTGGAAGAAAGAATTTGAGGACAGCTTTGAAAGAATTAGAGTTCAAGAATCCCTGATGACTAACTGCTTTTGATGACATGAATGAGTGGTAAGGAAAAGCCTAGGTTATTGAATGAGATGGTAGCATTCACTTATATAGGAAATGCGGAAACACTTCTAAGGAAAACGTGATCGAGTTCAGTTGTAGACATGGGGTGCTGGAAGTGCCCATAGGTCGTAGCCCAAAGTATATCCAGTTGGACATAAGGTCCTTTGTTTTTGACCTGACTTAGAAGCTCAGGAGAGAAATCTGAATGGAAGAAATAAATGTTAAGGAAATGATCCATCTATTATCGAAATCATGGAATTATTAAAGGTCACCCAGTGAAAATAGATGAAAAGAAAAGAAGAGCAGACCAAGGCTGAAACCTTTATGGCGGGAAGGATGGAAAAGGACCACCAGAGCAAAGAGCCTCAGTAGAAGCTGTCAGATGGAGGCCGCCGAGCAGGGTGGTGTTTGGGAAAGGGTTTCAAGGTGGGCCGCTCAGTACTGTCAACTTCTGTTTGTAGGGCAGTGACTAAGGAAGTGTCCGTGGATGTTACGGTCTTGGTCAGCTAGTTGCCATGGAGAAGACAGTTTTCGTGGTGGTGAGGGCAGAATCCAAGCTACAGTCACGGTGTACGGGGACAGGGTGCACTTTGGGTGAGGGTTGCTAACAGTGAAGGAGGCCAGTAGCCAGAGGAGATCGCGGGTATTTGAAAGGAAGAGATTTGGATGTGCTTGTTTGTGCAGGGTCAATGTGTTACAACTGGAAGAGGCTTGAAATTTGCTTATATGCTGAATTAAAAAAGAAAACACTGCTGTCGAGTGGATGCCAACTCATATAGACCCTATTGAGCAAGGTAGACCTGTGTTTCCAAGATTGTAGCTCTTTATTGGAGGAGAAAGTCCCATCGCGCTCCTGGGGAGTCACTGGTGGTTTCGAACTGTAGACCTTGTGGATTGCAGCCCAAAGAGGAACCATTACACCATCAGGGCTCCTTAAATACTGATTAGGGAAGAAATTTTTTAAAGAAGCAAAACGTAAAGAAAGCAGAGAAAGAATTATTGGTGGAGCTAAACGGTGTATTTAAGAAGTTGCCTCTAGAGCAGTGGTGTTCCGCCTTCCTAAAGCCAGGACGCTATCAGACAGCTCCTCGTGTGTGGTGACCCCAACCATAACACTGTATTTGTTGCTACTTCACTGAAATGTTGCCACTGTTATGAATTGGGTGACCCCTGTGAAAGGGTCGTTTGACCCCCAAAGGGGTGCGACTCACAGGTTGAGAACCACTGCTCTAGAGCATTTAAGAGCGAAGAAATCATTTCTGTTCTATTTGGAAATTTATTTTCCATTTATTCAATTCAGTTCAAATGGTTGAAGATCTTTAAGATGTTTTTCAGTGAAGATAGTTACCTACTTTCTATTCTATTTATTCACCAATTTTTGCAATGATTTCTTTTAAAGTTCTGCACAATTTTAAAAGCAATTATTGACAAAAGAATAAATTTAAAAGAAATTATTGAGAAAATCATGCTTAGAGTTTACTATATTTACAGTCCCAGGAAAAGGAATTCATGCTTGGTGAGGTGGAGGGTCAGCCCCCCAGCGAGATGGATTGACAGAGTGGCTCCGATAGTGGGCTCGCACTGAGCCACAGTATGGACAGCGCCGGGCCTGCAACGTGGGCTCTGCTGTCCTGGGGTTGCATGCTCAGCACACAACGGCAGCATTTCTTGTCCCTTTTCTAGATACCAGTCTTTAGGTTTCTTAATTCGATCCTGTGAGTCCATCCAGAAAATTAATAAGTATTTCTAAAACCAAATAATATAGTGTGGTTTTACTCTATTTGGTAATATTCATTTTCTTCTTTTCCTCCCCACCTCCCCCAATAAGGATCAAGATTCTTTAAAGAAAAGCCAAGGTGTTGGTCCAATTAGAAAAGTTCTGCTCCTTAAGGAAGATCATGAAGGCCTTGGCATTTCAATTACAGTAAGAAACATTGTATCTGTCTCCTTGTTTATGGTGATCTAGAATAAGTGTGTGGTTTTGTTGGATATCATGGATATCATGGATATCATTTTCTTTAACATCCTCTGGTACCATCAATTATGTTTTATGTAAACATTTTTGCATGTAAACCTTTCTTTAAAACTACTAAATGAAACAATAGTAAGCATAATGTAGCATTTTCATTATGACATGGGTCATATTTTTATGCCAGATACTATGATGCCACCAGGAGCTGTTTGTTCTCGATTTAAAAAGCGCTAAGCTATGCTGCTCTATTCTCGAGAATATACCTGTCAGTCAGTCAGTTCTGAGTCATGGTTAAACTCTATAGCAGTGCTTCTCAACCTTCCTAATGCCCTGACCCTTTAATACAGTTCATGTTGTGGTGACCCCAACCATAAAATTATTTTCGTTGCTACTCCACAACAATAATTTTGCTACTGTTATGAATCAGGCGACCCTGTGAAAGGGTCGTTTGGCCCTCAAAGGGGTCACGGCCCCCAGGTTGAGGACTGCTGCTGTAGAGGGTTTCCAAGGCTGTGAATCTTCACAGGAGCCAACAGCCTCCTCTTTATCCAGGGCACGACCATGGGTGGGGGCCGCCGACCTTGCAGTTAGCAGCCTGGTGCGCACCCACAGCACCCCTGGCGCCCGCCCGGCATACTGTTAGAGGGGTGATAGCTTTTCCTCCTCTCATGTCTTTGCTATCACGTTTTACTAACTTTTGTTATCTATTATTCTTTTCATTTTAAAATTTTGATGTATTTACTATTATCTTAGATAATATACCTGACGGTAATCTATTATAAAGTTCATGTATTGGGTCACTTTCCCTGTTTCTGAAGTGCTTTGTTCCAGATGAACAAATAAGGCGGTTTGCTGTTGATGTGGAATGATGTAGCCACTGTGCACATTCATGTGTTTCTGGTATTGCTTACTGTAGAAATGCTTACAATTACAGAGCATTAATCCAGGATAGATATTCCATATCTGCCTTCTTAAATATACTACCCACGAAGAGGATACACTCCAGGAGAGCTCAGCTAGCCACATCCATTGCTAGATGAGTAACTACAGGAAACCTGTTGGGAGCTGGAACTGCTAAGACTACCTTGTTTTTCTTGATCTTGCAAACTTTACACCGGAGACAGGATGCAACTTCCACTTTCTCTAGCAGTGGAAAATATTTGAGTTTTCCTTCTCTGGCAGGTGTCTCAGGTTCTACTCTATAACGCAACCTAGACGGTGCTAAGTACCAAAGACTGTGATTCTTCAATTCTGTGTTTCACTGCCTTTTTACTTTCTTCTTCACATTTGGACATCTCTGAAATTGAGGGTGCATCTTACTGTCAGTTGATTGCTTTTATGGCACGAAAAATAATGATGTCTCTCACCACATGATGCTGATTTCAGTTTGATCAATTATGGTAGTACTGTGGACTACAAAGACAGATCATCGTTTTCAGTAAAAGACGTCAGCCAATTACAGCTTAAATTTTTTGTTTGTCTTGTGTGGGGGTTTTGTTGTGCTGTGTTTCTGGTGGATTTGGAATATGTTTTAGAAGAGCACATGTAATTATTCATTTTACTCAGAGGTAACATTGTGATACTTAAAATAACTTATTTACCTTTACTTAGTAGCAAATAAGATGCCACCCAATATTTATAGAGACAGTATAGGTGCTTATTGAAAGATGCTTCTTGAAAGGTAATTGTATCTATTTTTAACTGTTGCTTGTATATTAAACTAGCCTGTGACCTGTCAAAGGGTAAATCAATGCGATGCTGGTTGTCTGTTTTGGTAGGGTGGGAAAGAGCATGGCGTTCCGATCCTCATCTCTGAGATCCACCCAGGGCAGCCTGCTGATAGGTGTGGAGGGCTACATGTTGGGGATGCGATTCTGGCAGTCAACGGGGTTAACCTCAGAGATACAAAGCATAAAGAAGCTGTAACCATTCTTTCCCAGCAGGTAAGTTCCCATTATGTAATTAAAATTGTGTTGATCAGTTGGTTCTTTGTGAAGCTAGTGAATACTTTTTATATTTCTAGAAAGTTTCTCAAATAGCAAAGTATTTATTTATAAATATGGTGGATAATTCTGTTCGATTTGGAACATTTAGAAAGATATTCAGTCAAATTTACCAAAACAGATTTGGTTTGCTTCTTTCCATAGCTATATAACATCCAGCCAGTTACCCAGCTCCCCTGTGCAGCTGGGATTCAAAGAGAGTTGCAAGGACTATGGTAAGACTAGGACCTTGTACTTAGAAATTTAAAAAATCATTAATGAATAAAACACTACACCAATACATGAAGGTAAGTTAGAAAATATTGCTGTTCCCATTCCAGTGCACACATACGTGGGCTTATTCCCAACAAGACATGTTCAAACATGCTTCTGTCACCAGTGGAAGGCTGCAGACTAGTTCTCTCAGTATTACACTTATCATTGTCTTATTAGGATGCTTTCAGAACAGTGTCGTTCCAATGGATCTACTGGGCCAGTTGAAGTCAAAGCAAAGGGAAGGTTATGATAACTGTGTTTTGGGATCCCCAAGGGGGTTAATCTTGATAGATTTTTTTTCTCTAAGGACACAGGACTATTTAAGAAACACTCTAAGGGAAGTGAAACCAGCTTTGGTGAGAAAAGGGCCAGGAACGAGCAGTGGCCTGAGGGCCAAATGTGAATTCTTCTATAGAGAAGTTTACCAGAACCCTGTTACATGTTGGGCTGCTAACCAAGTGCAAGGTCAGCAGTTTAAAGCCATCAGGTCCTCCACAGGAAAAAGATGAGACTCTTCATGTAAACAGGTGATGTCTTGGAAGTCCACAGCGGCATTTCTATCCTGTCCTATTAAGTTGCTGTGAGTCAGAGCAACTCAATGGCAGTGGTTTTTTTTTTTTGGGGGGGGTGTGGTTTATATAGAAAATCTATCATATTGGAAAAGTTATTGAGATTCATTCAAGTTTCTCAGTCTTGTAAAAGAGACTACAGTATGATTATTTTGAGGATTGAAGGGTATAATTTTATTCAATAAATAATTGCTATTATTACCCGACAAAATGTTTCGATTAGTGTGATGTGTGATATTTAGTGAACATTAACAAAAGCTTCAAGAGCTTTTCAGTAAGAAACAAGAAATCATTGTGTAGGAGTTTCTTGATGTGGTTAAATAAAAAGTCACCTGATACTCACAGGTTTATCCTTTCTGTGTAAGTGACCAGGTGGTTTTGCTGAGTTGTGGTAGAAAATGGCACAATGGCTTTTCACCTGACCACTTGTTCTAAAATACTATAATTATTGGGCTTCCTTTTAAGATCTAGCAGTAAGAATATCAGTAGGAAAAAGCTCCTGTGATGTTAAAGGGTTGTTATTTATAGAGAATTCACAGGGTTGGTATGTTAGTCCAGGTAGAATAGAGAAACAAATCCAGGGATACTCATATATATATACACAAGAACAATTGAATATTGAGAAAATGTCCCAGCCCAGTCCAGATCAAGTCAATAAGTCCTATATTAGCCCATATGTCTGCTACCAATCTGTAAAGTCCTCTTCAAACTCACAAAACACATGAATTGGCGCTGAATGCAGGAAGATCTCAGGCCAGTGGGTGGGAAGTCTTGTGGATCCAGTGGCAGTATAAGCATATCAGTGCTGGCAGGAGTTTCTACGTGGTTCCCCCAGCTCAAAGCACTAGTGTAGCTCCATGTGACATGTCAGCTGGAATGTCTCCCAGGGAGTGAGCGTGTATCCCGCCTCCAGCGAGCTGTTTATCTCCTCAGTGCCTCCAAATGAGGTCATCAAGCTGCTACCTGATTGACAGGCTAAATTGCACCCCTTCACTCTTAAGTCTCAAATTGACAATAGATTATGTAACTACCACAGACCACCCCTTGTCAATTTGACACTTTCACACAACTCTTTAGCCATATTTAATTTTCAAACAAACAATAATAAAATCATACCTGTACCTAACAGGATAAAATTAAAATGTATACAATTCGATATGTGCCACACTCATTTAAACATAACATTCTCTAAGTGAACAAGACACTATCATTTGCCTAATAAGTGCAGTTATGTAACACCTGCACCTTAATCCTATAATCCTATGAATATATTCCAGCACCTATGAAATTTTGTTAGCCAACCACTGTATGCCTTATCCTCTGCATTTTGGGTACCTAATTTCTATACTGCCCACTTACATCAACCCAGTGCTCAGGACAGGCCATCCATAAAGTCAGCAGCAATATGCACCATTTCACAGGCTCAAAAATCTTCTCTTCTTCTGGTTGGGTTCTGGGCAACTCAATGTGGGCTGCCTCACTGAGCCTCACCAGGGTGCCCATTGGTCACCTTGCCTTTAGACCATGGGCACTGTGACAAATTCTCAACAACTCTAGCCCCATTGGGCTAGGTCATGAACTTCAGACCAGTTAACCCACTTTCATCTTCTCCTCTAGTTCCTGTGAACCAGGTCATGGGTGTCAGTGGCCAGACTCAACCTGTCTCTTTATTACTGTATTTCTCTCACTTCCACTCAACAAGTAGGTACAGGTGGTCATCTAGCAAGCATTTTAGCTTGCCCATGGGCTCCCTTTAACAGTTCAGTCCTAGAACAGAGACTTCTTTATGGCTCCAGATTTTTTCCAGCTTCTGACAAAAACCACTAGTTCAGGATTCAGTAAGCCAAAGAGTTGCTTTTTCTTTAATCTGTCAAAAGCCCCTTAGGCAAGTCTCTTGGAATGCAAATGTCCTGAGTACTCCAAAACACTGGGTGAGGCTTATCTTTTCAGGGCCTTCTTTTCAGGTGTGTCCTAAACTCTTTTAAAGATCAAATTTTAATGGCTAAAGGCAAGTGGGCTTATAAGCTATTTTCATACTTTCCAATAATCATTTCTACCAATCATTATATCAATTATAATAAGCAGAAGAAATCAGTATAAACAAAGTAGAATCAAATCCTAAACTCAGTTCTTAAAACAGTCAAGTTCAATCATTATCTAAACTATTCTATTGATACAAAATATGGGATTAGGCATCTGATAGCATCAAGCCAGAGCCAGGCTTTCTGTCAGCCATTTTGACCTTCCGTCAGCCATTTTCACTAACCCACTCTGAGAAATTCAAATGACAATTTTGTCCCTTAAGCTCAAAACATACATTAATGATATTCATTTTCATCATTTCAAACAGGAATAACTAAAGACAACAGTTAAGGAAAAGAATCAAAACTTTAACTTACCATATTTTTTCCAGAAAACAACCCAGTAAAATACATAGTGATATCTGACCTCTGGCTAGCCACAGGGGTGGGGGGGGTGGTGGTGGTGGTGGTGGTGGTACAAAACACCAGGAGGCAGGGGTCAAACACACATCCACTCTCCATTTTTATGATTTGTTTCTCTAGTACCCCATTCTTGGTACCATAATGTGTTAGTCTATTCTGGGTGGACTAGAGAAACAAAATTCATGTACACTCATGTGTATAAGACAGAGCTTTATATACAAGAGCAGTTGAAGATTGAGAAAACATTCCAGCCCAGTCCAGATCAAGTCCATAAATCCAATATTAGCCCATATGTCCAATACCACTAAACACATGAAATAATGCCAAATGCAGGAAGACCACTGGCCAGTGGGCGGGCAGTCTCTTAAGCATATCAGCGCTGGCAGGGGTCTGTACATGGTTTCTCCAGGTGAAGGCACTCGTGTAGCTCCAGGTGTCTTGTCAGCTGGAATGTCTCCCAGGGAGGGAGTGTGTGTCCTGCCTCTCGTGAGCTATTTATCTCCTCAGTGCCTCCAAAAGAGGTCATCAAGCTGTGACCTGATGGACAGGCTAAACTCCACCCCTTCACGCAAGTTGACAATAGAGGATACTGTTGGTCTAGTCTTAATGGCCTGTTCCTTCATGAGATTCGAGAGTGTTCTGTTGTTTGCTGGCATGAAAGGAGCTGCACCTGAGGTTCATTTCTTTTCTCTCCACCCCAAAGAAGTTGGAGATTCTTTTAAAATTACAGTCACGTGACTTCCTTGTTTTCAAACCCCACCCCCAGAGAGGAGAGATTGAATTTGAAGTCGTTTATGTGGCTCCTGAGGTAGATTCTGATGATGAAAATGTGGAGTACGAAGATGAAAGTGGACATCGTTACCGCTTATACCTGGATGAGTTAGAGGGAGGTGGCAATCCTGGTGCTGGTTGCAAAGACCCAAGTGGGGAACTCAGAGTGTTACAAGGTAAAAAGGATCTCTCTACCATTTGTTACGAGTGCATTCATTATTAATAAATATTTAGATGTAAAACTGTCGCATGTACTCCAGTAACTGCTGTCTTAATGATCAGAAAGCCAAAGGAATGAGTAGCCTTTCACTTGCTAATATTCTTATTGTATTAACAGTAACTATGCACAAATTACATTTGCTTATAAATCTTTCTAGATTCATTCTGGACTGTTAAGAAAAACAAATTACTTGGTACTAGATGACAAGTTGTCCTTGAAGAATAATTCAAGTGTTTTTAGACTTTAAAACAGAGATCAGGGTGCCTTTTAGAGTAAATGTACCTTAATGGGGTCACTCTGTCTTAATGTCAGTTCTTCTCTCATGGTGCACTATTACATGCTAAGCACAAATTATGAGAACTGGTTACTTTTTACTAAAATGTCTTAGTTTTGTTCATATTTATTGAGTTTATTGTTATTTTATAGCAAAGTTGTATTTTGAAAAGATCTCAATTTTAATTGCTAATAGGGTAATGAGAGCTCACATCAACAAGCTCTTTGGCATTTTCAATACTTATTAAAGAATGTAAAGGCATCCTGACACCAAACATCTTGAGCACTTCAGACTAGTTTGATGGTGAATGACGACATGCTGCTGCCCTTTTGGTACAAGTCTGCACTGTGAACACGCTTCACAGAGACAGGAGTAGCGATGTTGCTAACTCTGGGCATCTGTGTGTTACAGCATTACATTGTTGGACTCTATGGCTTCATTTCCTTTTGCCCTTTCTACTACTTTCTGTCAGGATTAAAAGGCTTACCCCTTCCTTTATTTGCAACTGAGGCTAGAAGCTTTTCTCTGTCACCTCTACAAATTTACAGACAATTGAAAGCGAGTCAGATTACCAGCAGTGATATATGTACTGGATTGATTGCATATAATACACCCACTGCCTCTTAGCACACCTTCTTACCTCCCTAAACAGCGGATGTCGTCAGTCTTATCTCATTTGCCAAATGTCCTGTATGGTGGCCTCACATGCCTGCAATGTTAGAATGGTGCGGAACTGTTAGACATGGGTCGCTGTGATCAGAGCCATAAACAGATTTTCCAAATCCTACTTGTTTTAGCTAGATGTTGTCTTGCTAGCAAACTAGATTTTTAGTGACCATCCAGTATGTACCCCAGTGAACTGAAGTGAAATAGATCTGAATGCAATTATGTGAAAGAAAAGACACAATTCACATTTCAAAAAAAATTTGTATAAGCAGAATTAATAAATTTTACAGTGGTGTGTTTATTAATTCTAAGTCTGGCAGAGTACATGTAGCCAGAGCAATTTCTCCAATTTTTAGGTGAGTACTATATATATATATATATATATAAATGTATATATATTTTAAGTACACAATGTGTGATTGCTGATAGAAGAAGGAAGAATACTCTTGTCAGAAATTGCCACCCTGACGAGACTAGGCTTTATTACTCCTTGTATGAACATTATTAATTACTGTGGTCATGCCTTTGTTTCTTTAGAAATAACATTGTATGATGACGTCTTTTCTTTCCTTTTTTTAAATTTATTAGAAAGTAGCCACTTTGATGTCTTTGTCTTTCAGGCTTTAACAAGAAGGCCGTGACCGATGCACATGCAAACGGAGACCGGGGAGCATCCAGCGAAGGCCCCCTGGATGACAGTGATGCTAAGCTGGAGGATCTGCACAGCCTGTATCATAAGAATTCTCACTGACACCACTGCTTCCAGACAGATTGTACTCAGACGATGCTGAATGGGGACACTAGGGAAGATGGTGACAAAGACTAGACCAGATCAGGGGAGGCTATCGGTTGCCTAAAAGAAAGATATGGTACCTCAGGGTTTCATGTGAATAATTACTTCTAAAAGCATAACAACTCCATCTGCCCTGGGGTTTACCATAATTAGCGATTGCATGTAAAGCAATTTTGATTTTCTTAAAATTGTAAGCACCAAAGCATGTGTTCCCCAAAGTGTATCACTAGATTCTTAAGTACCAAACGAAGCACCGCAATCTTATTTGGTTCCTTTTTTATTGAACAAAAGGACAATGTAAACTGTAATTTCATAAGAAACAGCCCTAATTACAAGAGAGTGAGTTCATATGATATATTCCAGAATATTAAATGTGACATCTTTTAAGGGCAGAAATTGAGTCAATAGATTATAGAAGTGTAGGTTTGACTTAATTTTTTTTAGCTAGTTTTTTTTAATTTACTCTGCATTCTGATACTTTAATCATTTATTATAATGAATTTTCCTTGTTTTACTCATTGCAGTACAAATGGTTTTCTTTAAGCAATCCTGTATCAATCAGTGCTGCACGAGATATAGTTTCTGAAAAGTTCTTACATATTTTACTTTTAGTTTTTAGAAGGAATTCAGGCGAGTGTGAAATATCTATTCCCAATTATGTTGATCTGTGTACATGGTACTGGAACATTACACTATTAATATTTAGTCTCTGATGCTTATTTTCTGAGTCCCCTGAAAGGAAGTTTTGTACCTTCTGAGTTGTTCCTATAAAGTGGAAGCTCAAATTTCTCACTATGCCACAAAAGACGTTGTATTCAAACAGCATGTTCTCTTACAGTAACTGATTTGCCGTTACCTCAAAAGCTGTGAGCAGAGGTGAGCAAGCTTCGCCGAGGGAGGTGCGGTGCAGTCGTTGTTTGGGCTGGCGTTTCACTTCAGCGTGTGTTTGACTAAAGCCCTCTTCATAAGCAAACCACGGGTTTGGTAGTTCTCTTATCCCAGGCTTCAGCCTGCTCCCTGATTTACTCATCTGCAGGCCACTGGACCTTGATGGGCAAAGTCAAAATGCTGCATTTAAAAAGGTGATAGTCTTGCCAGTATCACTGTCTTAAAGAATATACATTTTCAAGAATATTAAGTGGGGAAAAGCTGAAAAAGGTTTTTTAGAATATTATCAGTATCTTCCATTTCTAGTATTCAGATGTCATGTGATAAAGAACACACTTTCTGGTCTCACCCATGATGCACTATACATTAGTTCATAGGCAACTTATGACATGTATATACTTTATTTGGTGATTTAGCTATTTATACATTTTATGTTTGAACAATTTCTCATTTCTGGTTTGTTTTGTTCTTCTGTTAATTTGTAAGAGAAGTACACATCACAGTGTATGTTGTTACTGATATTACAATACTTTGTAGCATAATGCTGCCTCTAAGCAAGTTAGTATTTAATTGTACAACTAAGTAAGCAAGTTACATGTTATTGTTGTCTCTCACAGGCCAGACCTCTTCCCAGGAAAGAAATTGTTTGTCCCCATGCATTCACCTTGCCCTACACTGCCATGTGTGGCATGAGGACTTCCACCTGGCTGTTAGCTAATGAATCAATGCCCCTGCTGGCAGATCTGAACAGCTTTTTTTTTTTTAAACCCAGCCTGGAATGGGATAACCCCATTTTCTTTCCCTCAAAGAACATTCTTTATCAACTATGATTTGGGACATGCAAGCTACAACCATTTGATTTTCAAAAGCCATCTCATGGTTCTTTAAAGAGTTATTTTGGAGCGTTGGGTTGTCGTGTTTGTGAGGGTAATTGTAATTGGAAAGACTGTATGGAATGCGTATGAGATAGACTTCTTGAAGGGGCTGACATGGAGGCTGAGCAGTTCTCGAAGGCACTGAGCATTCAGAGGCCAGACCCTTTTCAGCCCGTATCTCCTCGGTTTCCCAGCGTGTGTTAGAGTACTTGCTCAGATGCTACTGTGAAATTCCTGCCAGATGCTTTAGGAAGAACCTACCTGAAGGCTTGTTTGAGAATATATGGTCTTTCAGGGATGAACTGAGAATTATAGACTTCTTTCCTAACGACTGACCGAGAGCAGTTTTTATATTTCACATGAATAAGAGAAACAAACAAACTCGAATGTAACACTCAGGCTTCTAGAACAAAACCAAATCGATAAGGAGGACCCGAGACGGGCGGGAAAAAATGCACACGTGCACACCAAACAGAATAACCGAACATTCTCAACAGGATGTGTGGGTTGTACACAGGAGTGCATATGTTTACACTTTGACCTCTACAGTTCTCTTCTGCCTAACCTGTTTATGATTTGATGCAAAAACAATGGGTGATGTGAACATTGTTGAAAGAGATTTAAGAAAGCTGAAGCTTTTCTGAGTCTTGGTTAATTATAACAACTCTTGTCCAAAGTTGTCACAGCTTGTCCTTGGTGCTGGATTTTTTTCCCACCACGCGAGACTTTTTTGTTTTTGTTCTTATTTTTCTATTTAGAAACAAAAGCTTTTTTGATTCATGTGTATGTTGAATGTTATTTGACATCCTTATTTTATTATGTAATCGAATATTCCAAATAGCTAGTCTTCCACTTAGGGTAAGCCTCAAATCTATAGGACTTATGACAATTGTATACCTACCTAGGTTGAGTTTAATATTTTTTTATTGGCCTGTAAATAGGGATGACACCTTCTATAATAAAATGATATTGAAATCATTTAAAAAATAAACATTTTATGTTTCTTTCACAATTCAATATTTTGGTTTATTATTTCAAACAACTTATAGTATTTATACTAACACATCACAACATCTTGGCAAAGTTTGAACTCGATGACTATGGTGGAGTTAAATGAAGAAATTCTCACGTATCCTTCACTATTTATAAATTTTATGTTTAAATTATTGCTCATTTATGGTATGGACTTCAGAAAATTGAGGGGGAGGCGAGTAGAATTTTAAAATAATGCAACTTTTCCATAACTTTTTGAAGCCCCTGTGTATGTATTTAGGGCTAAGTTAAAAACTGTTTCTATAAACATGCAGAAACCTTTGGTAAACATTTCAGAACCTGAAGCTACTGTTAAGTCTCTATGAATGCTTCATGGAGTCAGTACACTAGCCAAACAATATCTCTCTAGGGCCCAGTGCTTCTCAACCTTCCTCATGCCACGACCCTTTCGTACAGCTCCTCATGTGGTGGTGACCCCCCAACCATAAAATTATTTTCGTTGCTACTTCATAACTGTATTTTGCTACTGTTATGAACTGGGCGACCCCTGTGAAAGGGTCGTTCGACCCCCAAGGGGTCGTGACCCCCAGGTTGAGAACTGCGGCTCTAGGCCCTCCTGGAAGAGTTCTGCACACCTTGATTTACACCGTATCCAAGTGGCAGTTGGTCTCCTGGGGAACCCAAATTGTGATCCTCTTCGGTATTCTTTGAAGATGAGGGGCAAAGAAGAAGTCTGAAGGGGCAAGATCAAGGCTTCAGGGTGGACCGAGCAAGGTTGCTCAACGGAATTCTTGTAGAGCAGGCTCCTCACCCTGCAAGAAGGAACAAGTATGTTGTTTTGATGAAAAAACTGCTGGGCACAACTTTACCAACCTTTTTCTCTCTAACACCCTTGTCTGTTTTCTTTAAGCTTTTCCACAGATTGTCCTGTATCCTTTTGAAAAAAACAAACAAAAAAACCCAACGTCACCCCAAACAGCCTCTACCGTGAATTACCTGGCCCGCTAGATTCCCTCAGCAGCCAGGACTGGGCATTTGATTGTTTTTTCTTTTTAAAGGTACCCTAGTCCTGATATCATCATGGGTTAGGCGTCAGTCTGCTATTGGCGAGGTTAGCAGTTCAAATGTGCCTGCTACTCCATGGGAGCAAGGTGAGGCAGGTTGCTCTCATAAAGATTCCCAGTTTCGGGACCCTCACTAGTGTCAGTGTGAGGCAGAATGGACTCTACAGATGAGGGTTTGGTTGGGGTGAAATGACATGAAAGTGTGTTACCGAGAGAAGTGTCTTGTCCCAGGAACTAAAGTTCCCAGAATCCCTGGCTACCCCATGGAAGTTCTTAGAATCTTGTGCGCATGAGGGAGTACCTTTTCAAAAGTTGGATGCGCCTGCTGCAGACCAGAAAACCCAAGTCTAGCCGTGCTGGCTAGGTGAAGTTTGCTTCCTCCTAGAGCTTCTAATCCCATTATCTTGGGTTGCCCTGTATGTTCAAAAGAAATCGCTTGATAGGACAGGAACCTAATTCCAGTAACAGTAGCAATGCCTTGTGACTACCCTTCCTGTGTATGCAGATAGCTAGGTCTGTGTAGGAATCGACAGTTTACATTAGGAACTGCTCAGTCGGTGTGAATGAACTAAGAAACAATGGGTTGGTGGCACGAAACAGCAGGGGAGCAATTTACTGTTGAAATCGCAGATGGAAAATGCCCTAGTCCTCTTGGCTCTGGATTGTGGTATATAGACAACCAGATGTCTGTAAGGGAAGACAACCTTCATAAATAGGAAATCAGTGCTAGCATTGTCCAAGGCGTGGGTCGGTATGGGAGAGTCTTCTTCCATGTTATGCATAGGCTTGCATACTTTTCAAAATATACATGCTGAAAGTATTTTTAGGAATACTTGTTCGGCGCATTTTGAGGTTTCCTTGGCCTCCAAAGTTTTCCCTGGGGTCCTATCCAATTGTTCACCTAAGAACATGTGGGGATGCCTTAGTTCTAGGGGTATTTGACAGTAATCAGGAAGGTCAAGTTACAAGGTTTATTCTAAAAGTAACTACAGCATATTAGACTCAAGTTATGAACATTAGGAAATACTTTCATTTTTGACCCTGAATAATCTTGCTTAAGTGCTAATATTTAGATACTTTGTGTGTGTTGCTTTAAACCTCTTATTCACCAAGTCATTTGGGTGGGGAAAAAAATTCCTTTTCCCAGAATTCATCTGCATGGAATACGTTGAATTTATGAAATTAAAAAAATGAATTGCATGTTATCTATTTTGTTTTAGAGAGTTTTGTAATGATAACGCAGGCTTTCCTGTGTGCTGTTGGGACTACGTGGTAATAGAGTAATCATTTCCGGGTGTAATTTGAGAGCCATCACCACTGCTGTGGCAGCCATGAGAATGGGACTCTCGGATCGCCTATGGCAGGGGCAGCATTGTCTGGAGGTCCCAGCAGCTGTGCCTGGACCCCTTCCCTACTTTCATGGTGAAGCTATACTTCCCTCCGACTGTTCTCAGCCAATGATTGGTCAGAACAAGGGTGTGAGTTTTTGACGGACTTGCCAAATGTGGTCCTTAGGACCACATTATAATCTCAACTGCTTCCACTCCGCCCCTCCCTTCCTTTTGCAGACTTGCATTGCATTGTAGTCTGATTGCCTCCTGCTGCCCACCACCCTGCCTCCTTCCCCACCCCCTTGCCAGCATTACCCTTCATAAAGGTGTAGCACCATTAATCCCATCGTGGTCCTGGAGTGGGCTTCTTGGAGGACCTGGACGGGCACAAATGGACCAGGAGTGAGATACGAAGAAGCAAGTTGTAGAAAGAAGACTGAGAACTGGCTCATCTGACCCCCAGAGTGCAGAGCAAAACTGCCAGCTTGCTAAGGGATGGACATGGGGCGGGGGTGGGGTTTAAAAGTTCACAGAAAACTGGAATGGAAGGAAATGGAATTTTTCCATGAACTTGTTGAAGCTCCCTCAGCTGGCCCATAGCTCTAGCCCATTTGCTAAATTCCACCGGTGGTGAATTGTCCTCCTTACAATAGGTGCTGGAAACCCTGAATCTCTATACCTATGGACATAACTCCATTTGGGAATAGGACTTGTACTTCTGACCTGTCCGTGCAGGGGACACCTGTCACCTGTGAGATTCAAAAGAACAAATTAGGTGCCAAGAAGTAAGTCCAGTAGAGAGTAAGCTACACGCCACCTGAAGATGGCCCAGGAAGCCGATGCACAAACTGAACAGAAGCTGGGGCTTCCTCCAGAGCCCACCCAGCCTTCTCCAAGGGTCAGGGTTCTGGGTGTGGATTCCCAGCCTCCAGCAAGGGGAGAGAGAAATGGTTGTTTTTTGAAAGGTCTGTGCTTGTGTAATTTCTGTGACCGCAGCCTGACCAGTTGTCCTCAGAAAGGCCTGCCTGCATGGTTGGCCCCTGGCTGGCTATGGGAACTGTCTTTCCTCTACTCTTGAAATGGCAAGGCTTGTTCATTGCACCCGAAGTGTTTGTACGGACAATAGGGTTTATGCCAAAGACCTGCTTACTTTGGGGAGGGATGGTGGTGGAATTTGGGGACGTACTAGGCAAAGGGAGAGCCAGGGTGGCCTGTCAGGTTGAACTGTCTAACCACAAGGTTCAAACCCACCAACTGCTCTGAGGGGGAAAGATCTCTGCCCTGTAAAGATTCACAGCCTTAGAAACCCTCTACGAACAGGGACAGACTTGACAGCAGTGGGCTTAGGGCAAAGGGTGCATGCATAACTGACTCCTGATAAAAAATAAAAAAAAATCTGCCCTCCTCGGTTCATGTAAGAGTCCCGCACACAACAGTGTGTGTCATTCTGCATTGCAGCAGGAGGAAGGCAGCAGCATGTCCTGGGTGGCTCCCCTGGGTGAGAACTTGGGGCTGGCATCTACCCAGGAGAGGACTGGGCTGGCATCTGGTTTCTAAAGGACTTTGCTCGTCTGCCTTTTCCCTTTTCTGAGCTTTCCTGTGTCCTCCTAGCTGTGAGGATAGCTCTATGCTTAATCTTATGAGTACCCGGTGAAATCAATAAACCTAGTTTCCCAGGGGAAAATAGCACCCTGGAGCAAATCTTCTAGAAGGTAGAATTACTCAGGCATTTAAAAAATAAATAGGGGAGGTGATGCCTGTAAGGAGCAGTAGAGCTAGCTGGTTACCACTCGGTCATATGAATGCAAATGGATAAGGAGAGGCTATGGGCTGTTATCAAGCTGTTTCTATTTGAAGCTGAGAAGCTCTGGCATGAGCTTACCTCCTCCAGTAGACGATTGAAACAGCAGAGCTCCGGTTGAAGGTCCAACTGTTAGAGTTTCAGAGCTTCGGAGACTTTTATCCATTTTGTGAAAGTGAAGGTCCTGATGGGGAAAACATGAACCCTTGAAACATAGTCACATAGGACACGTAGTCACATAGCACACATATGCCCCTGAGAAAGTTATCTTTGCTGACCCTACTGGAGCCCCTGATCTTAGAGAAGTTACCCACCCTTGCCTATGAAGATCCGGCCCTACTGCTGAGCTGGACGCGGCAGCAGGACCCCTTGGCTGCCAGGCCTGTGTTGGTAGTTGCTGCCGAGTGGATTACAACTCATGGCATCCCCATGTGTGCGGAGAACTGTCCTATAGGATTTTCAAGACTGACTTTTCGGAAGATCACCAGGCCTGTCTTTCACCGTTTTTGTTTTTATTTCTATGACAACAGCATTAAGAAATAAGCGTACCTTGACCTGTTATCTTGAAAGGTCTATTTGTCAGGTTGCCCTGGGCTGGCATCTGCAGACTTGCCTGGATGGGTCCCCAACACCCACCTTTTGGCTAGTCATTGTATGCTTAACCATTTATACCACACAGGGAGTCCTGTTAGGTCTATTTAAAAACAACAAACAATCAAACCTGTTGCTACCACTGTGTCATTTCAAGCCCTTAACAAACTTAGGATGGAGTAGAACTCCTCCCTCAGGATTTCCAAGGCTATACACCTTGATGGAAGCAAATGGCCACCGGTGGCTAGTGACTTAAAACTATCATCTCTCACTTACTCACCTAGCACTTAACCACTGTGCCAGCAGAGCTGCACACATTTAACTAATGGTGGTTAAATGGAGATCATTAAGGTCTTCCTGAAAGAGGCATTGTGCTACCAGAAAAATGACTGACAAATCCACAAACAATAATGATCTATTACTCTTAAGTCTTCCTTATTCAATGTCCAACTTTCACATTCATGGGAAGCAATTGAAGACTTCATGAGTTATGTCTGGGGTACCTTAGTCCTCAAAGTACTCTCTTTGCTTTTCAATACTTTAAAGAGGTCGTGTGCAGATTTATCCAATGCAATGCATCCTTTAATCTCTGGACTGCCCCTTCCATGAGCCTTGATAGTGGATACAAGCAAGACCAAACCCTTGGCTACTTCAATTATTTCTCCATTTACCGTAATGTTACCTATTGGTCCAGTTGTGACGATTCTGGTCTTTACAGTGAGTTCCAATCCATACTGAAGCCTACAATCCTTGATTGGCATCAGAAATTGCTTCAAGTCAGTGGTCCTCAACCTTCCCAATGCTGCGACCCTTTAATACAATTCCTCGTGTTGTGGTGACCCCCAACCATAAAATTATTTTCTTTGCTACTTCATAATTGTAATTTTGCTACTGTTATGAACCAGGTGACCCCTGTGAAAAGGTTATTCAACCTCTAAAGGGGTCACAATCCACAGGTTAAGAACCACTGCTTTAAGTGTTCTCTTTCAGCAAGCAAGGTTGTGCCATCTGCAGACTGCAGGTTGTTAATAAGGCTTCCTCCAATCATGGTGCTTGATTCTTCTTCATATAACTTGGTTTCTCTGCTTATTTGCTCCATACACAGAATGAACAAGTATGGTGAGAGTGTACAGCCTTGACATATCCTTCTTGGTGTAAAACCATGCAGTATTCCCTTGTTTTGTTTCCACACCTGCCTCTTTACCCCACATACACCTTATAAGGACCCCATCGGACAGAGTGGGACTGCCCTGTTCCATGTTGACATTGATAGAGACCCAGAGTGTCAGAATGGGCTCTGTGACACACCAAATGCTCATTCCCCCAGCCCAAAGCGTATAAATGGCATTGAAGACGGTATATCATCCACGCAGTGGAACCCTGTTTTATGGAGAATAACCTACCAGAGTGGGAAAAGCAAAGGGAACAGCTATTAAATTTCCCTCTCCAAATCAAAACTAATAGTATAACCTAGAAATGGTCATCCTTACCATGTCTATGTCTAATCCACCAATTTACTCCCTGAAGAAACCAAATGTACCTGGAAAATGTCTCTAGAATATCCCAGCATAGCCACAAAGGATACTAGCTGCTGTGTTGGAGGTAGTATCATTCCTTGAGCAAATAAATTAAGACTTGGGTACATTGGTTTGGAAAATATGTTATTCTCTGTTCAAACTAAAGAGGGCCAGAAATCTTTAGCATTCACATCTGACATACAAAATTCATCTTAACTCCACCTGAGAGCTATTTTATCTTCCCACCTGTGTCATATATAGCCCTAAAAGGTCTGGACAGTTTACAGCATATAATACTGCTCTATTATATAAATGATATTGTTCTGATTGGAAAGGGTCAGCAAGAAGCAGTTAGTATGTCAGAGACTTTGACAGGATGAGAAATCCTACAAAAATTCAGAAACTTGCCATAACAGTAAAGATTTTAGGACTTGTGGTAGTTACATAATTGTGCATCAATTTGAGGATATTATGAATAAAGGGGTGGAGTCTAGCCTGTCAATCAGCCTGGTAATCCCTCCTTGTGGGCAGGGCCTTCTCATGATGATTCCGGGAGTTTCTCTCTCTTCCTCCCTGGAGGTGGGAAACACACTCTCTCTGCATGACATTCCTGTCGACAAGCCACATGGAGCTATGCTGATAGCAGCCAGGGCCCAGGAGTTGGAGGAGCCACGTGGAGACCCACATCAGTGCTGAGATGCTCCCATCGCCAATGGATCCACAAGACTTTCTACCCACTGGCCTGTGATCATCCTGCATTCGGTATCATTGCATTGCTCCATCAGTCTAAAGAGGAATTTATGGACTGTATAGGACAGATGGGCTAATATCAGACCATTGAACTTGATCTAGGCTGGGATGTTTTCTTAATATACAATTCCTCTTTGATATAAAGCTCTCCCTTATCCACACATGCGGAATAACAGCCTGGACTAACACGGGGATCTAGTGGTCAGAGAAAGGCCAGGATCTCCTCTCCAACTGAAATGGCAAGTGACAGAATCAGAGTTCAGGTCGAGATGCACTATATGATGCAAGCCCCAAATGGAAAACAGCTGTATTCCAGGCACATTTAGCAGTGGTCTTAAAAAGGAAATCTTCCTGATGGGCAGAGCTACAAGTAGTATGCCTGTATGAAAGTCAATTGGCCCAAGGTATGAATACCTATAAATCCCTGAGCAGTAGACAAAGAAGTCCAGAGAGCAGACATGTCATTGAACATAGTAGAGTGTGTGAAGTGTTCTAGGTTTTTGTAACCTGTGATTGCCCCCCAGAAAGCTCCTGCCTTGGAATTGCTGGAGCTGTTAAGTCGGCAGAATGACTCAGTAGGTTGATTTTAGCAAATCGTGGTGATCTGCTATTACAGATCTTCTTCTCTGACTAATAAATATAGTTCTTCTCCAGGGACTGGACCTTCCTGAGAACATGTCCAAGTATGAGAGATGACGTCTTGCCATTCTGCCCTCCTAGAAGCATCCTGGCCGCATGCCTTCCAACACCGATTCATTCCTTCTTCCGGCGGGCATGGGAGACTCCATATACCATTCAAAGGTGCTGATTCCTTTCAGATTGATTCTCAGTATAATGCAATGTCCCCAATTTTTCTCTGGTCTCTTTTCCTTTTCTTTCTTTCTTCTTCTTTTTTTTCAATAGATGAATTCTCTATTAGAGACCCTTAGAAATCTGTTTTAATTTGACTGGGTTCAGAGGTAGACGCCTCAGAGAGGGCAGTCTCATCTCTTGGCAATCTGTTCCCGACTTTTCCTTCTGCCTCCGCCATTCTTTTGGCCACAAGCTTGGTGTATTCCACAGCCTCCTCCGTATTTTTCTCAGTGCGCTCTTTCTTCTGGGCAACACATGGAGTCACGCCACGCTGAACTTGAGTGCTTTGGTTCTGGGTTTCTTGCCTTCTTTGTTCAGGACTGTTCTCACAATATATCAGTCAATCTCATCTTATTTAAAGAGGTTTCAGATTTTGCTGCTCTTTTGAGTCCCAATTGTATCAGTCAGCCTTGGGACAGCTTTCTCCCCTGCTTTTTAACAATAACTAAGTTGAGGATGCTTAGATTGGAGGACTTGGGCTTCCTCTCCCCAGTTCTCTTTGGTCTGTAATGGGAGTGGGCCCTTACTCAGCAGCAGAAGGAAATGGCTAAGGGTCAAGACACCCTGCTTCATGGGGAAACCTTGCGTATTGCTCCCACCACTGACACAGACAACATAACCCTTCCATTCAAGACTCAGCGCTTCCGCAACTTCTGTGGCCATTTGCTTCTCATAAAAGATGCGAAGGTTAAGTTCATCGTCCACGTCAATGAGTTTCTGGTAGCCAGTGGCTGGAAGGTGATATTCCGCTTCATGGTGAAGCAGCCAGCCACCAAGTCAGTGATGCCAAGAGAAAGAGACTGGCCTTTCCAATTTGTCAAGCTTCCACATGCTGGCCGGAATACCTTGACTCGGGCCAGTGTGCCTTCTTTCTTAACATTGTATTTCCACTCTGTAAGACTTTAAAGACATTTTTTTAAATAAATAATTTTCTTGGAGGCTCTTATAGCTCTTATAACAATCAATTGTATCAAGTACATTTGTACATATGTTGCCATCACCATTTTCAAAATATTTTCTTTCTACTTGAGCCCTTGGTTTCGTATCTTCTTTTTCCCTCCCTCCTCTCCCCTCCCACCATTGTGAATCCTTGATAAATTATAAATTATTATTTTCATATTTTACACCATCCTCGGTCTCCCTTCACCCACATTTCTGTTGTTTGTCCCCTGGGGTGGGTGGGTTATGTGAATCATTGTGGCTGGTTTCCCCTTTCGCTCCCTTCTCCCATCTTCCCCCTGCCCTCATCGGATCGTGACTCCCATTACTGTTCCTGAGGGGTTTATCTGTCCTGGATTCTGTGTGTCAAGAGCTCTTATACCAGTGTACATGCTTTGGTTTAGCCAGATTTGTAAGGTAGAACTGGGGTCATGATAGTGGGGGGGGGCACATTAAAGAACCAGAGGAATGTTGTGGGTTTTGTCGGTGCTATGCTGCATCCTGGCCAGTTCATCCCTTCCTTGTGACTCTTCTTTGAGGAAATGTCCAATTGTCTACAGATGGGCTTTGGGTCTTCACTCCAACCACCCCCTCATTTGCATCAATATGATTGCTTGTTTGGGGTCTTCTGATGCCTGATACCTAATCCTGTCAACACCTCATGATCGCACAGGCTGGTGTGCTTCTTCCATATGGCTTTGCTGCTTCCCTTCTAGATGGCTGCTTGTTTACCTTCAAGCCTATAAGACCCCAGATGCAATATCTTGTAACAGTCAGGCACCATCAGCTTTCCTCACTGCATTGCTCATTTTGTCTTCAGTGATCATGTTGGGAAGGTGAGCATCACAGAATGCCAGGTTATTAGAACAAGTGTTCTTGCATTGAGGGAGGACTTGAGTAGAGGCCCATGGCCATCTGCTACCATCATACTTAACCTATAAATAAATGTACATAGACCTAGATCCCTATCATTATATATTAATATATTTACATCTATACATGCCTATATTTATATCTCTATAAATGTCTCTTGCCTCATAGTTCTTTCCTTAAAGAGACCTTTTGCAGCAGACTTGCCCAGTACAATGCTGTCCTCTGATTTCTTTGACATTGTTTACTTTCAGCCAAGATCCATCTAACACGACAGCCGAGATCCAATGATAGCCTTTGTTTCAAGTCCTCCTCTATGCCCAGCCTGATTTTGGGCACAGCTTTTTCTGGGAAACGGGTGCAAATACGGGTCTCTTTCAAGTAATTGGTCAAATAGCTGTTTCTGAGATTGCTGAGCACATGTGAGTGAGTGCTCCCAGCATTGCATTCGTTGGTTGAAATATCTCATTTAGCATTCTGTCAATTCCATGCTTTTGACCAATGCCTTCACTGCCGCTTGGATGTCTTCTTCTCATACCATTGGTTCTTGATCATACATTACCTATTAATATGGTTGGACGTCGACGTATTCTTTTTGGTACAATGATTCTGTGAATTCCTTCCTTCCACATGATAGTCAAAATACACTTGGATTCTCTGACTTGAACAGGTAGAATTTGCAATGTGGTAAAACTGTCAGCAGGGGGCGGCAGATTCCAAAATGCTGAGGGTAGAAAGCTTTGGAAACGCGGTTAAATAGGATTTGCTATGAGTGAGAATCCCCTTGATAGCTAGTGCCTTCAAGTATTTTAAAGATGGTCACTTAAAATGCAGTAATATCCAGTGCATAAACTGAGGAGTCACATAGCTTGTAAGTGTCAGACCAGGACTCAAATCCCAATTGTGCTTCTCTATTAATAAATTCAAAACCAAACTCAGTGCCATCAAGTTGGTTCTGACTCAAAGATGACATTGCCAACTTTTCACGCTTCCTTTTCCAAAGAGACTCTCAGTTGGATATAGTCCCAATGCTTTAAAATGATGGTTGGGTTGAATTTGAATTTCATTTAAAAAAATCATTTTTTTTAAGTGAGGGACCGTTAGCCAATGATGGGAGAAAGACAGGTCTCTGCTCCCAAGAAGAGTTTCAAAGTCACTCACAGGAGTCTGCATCGACTCGATGACCGTGCACTTGAGGAGCACGTGTTAATGTGAGCAAATTGCAAAGCCTCTTACAGACTTTGAGACCAAAGGTCTTGGAGACTTCCGCATGGCTGATTCCTTCCCCAAGTACTCCGAGGGATAAAGGGACCTCTTTGTGTGCCCAGAATGTCCCCATCATCTCTAGGAAGTGGATGTGGCCCCTGAAGAAGTGTCTCTACTCACCATGGCGGAAGATGCTCACAGCTGCAACACATGAACTGTCAACTTCTGAAAGGGAAAAAATCGCAAAGCTAATTAATAAAGCCAACCTGACTGAAGGAGTAGAAGATAATGAAAGGCAATAAAATTGGGAGCAAATGCAAATATACACAAGAAAGGAGAAAAGGGTCACACATGCTGAGGAAACCAACATATTCAAGTTGATAGGTGCCAAGGGAGCCAGTTGAAAGATGTAGAACTTAAGGGGAATAGTGGCAAGTGGGACATCTGGGATGAAGGCAGCGGCAGAGAGCAGAGATTAAGCACAGAGTTAAGAGCACAGACGAACACTTAGAATACCTTGTGCTTTCATGCAAGAGGGTAGATGGAGGGGAGCATGTGCAGGTTCTTGTGGATAAAAGGAAGTGCAGGCACTTGCAGAATCTGATTTTAATTGATTTCTGATTTCTAGCTAGGTTCCTGGGTGGTGCAAGAGTTAATGTCTTGGCTGCTGTATTAGTCTAGGTACTTTGGAGAAACAAATCCACAGCAACTCATATATGAGAGAGTTTTATGTAAAGAAAAGGTGCATCACGAAAACATCCCAACCCAATGCTGCCCAAGCCCACAAGTCCAACATTAACCCATTAACCCAACACCAGTCCACAAAGTCCTCCACCTCACAAAACAGAGGCAATGATGCCGACTGCAGGAGGAAAGCTGAGTCCGTGAACGTGTAAGCATCTCAGCACTGGCAAGGGTCTCCACACGGCTGCTCCAGCACCCAGGGTTGCATCGGGATAGATCCATGCGGCTTCTCCTTGGGGATGTCTTGTAGGAAGTCAATCTTGCAAGCTGAAGCAGGGAACTGCTAAGGCAGCTGCACCCAATACAGCTATCACAAAACAAGAGACCCGAGAACTAGAAAGGCGAGGCTTCGCCACCCATTTATCCCTCCGCCTTTCAACCAGCACCACATGTGATTATCGGCCAGGCTGGCACAATTAACTAACTCAGCTGCTAACTGAAAGGTTAGAGGTTTGAACCCACTCCAAGATACTTTGGAAGAAAGGGCTGACAATGTACTTTAAAAAAAAAAGTCAGGCACTGAAAACCTTCCTGGGTACAGTGCTATTCTCCACCTCCCCGCCCCCCCCCCAACTCAGATCCACATACTCCAACAAGTTATCACCCCATCTTCACCAACCTGGTCCAGTCGCCCGACTGTCTAATTTTTCACAGGCGCAGTTTTATCCCCCGAGGAAGGATTACCACGAGTTGGGATCAACTCAAAGGCAATTGATTTGGGTTTTCTAGGGGAAGGAGGAGACAAGGTTTCTGAGTAAGGGAAGCCAAGCTCTGTGGATAGTGACAATTATTGTTTTACACTAATTGGTGAGGGGAATCGGAAAAGGAGTGGATCAAAGATGTGAAGAGGCTGAAGAATTGTGGCCCATTGCAAAGTGAGAAGAAGGGCTTTGAGCGACCCCATTGTGAATGGCCTGTAATGATCTGCTAAGGCTGAAGTGGAGATATAGAGATGGCACCGACTGGGGACTCAGAAAGCTTCTGGAACCATCAAGGAGTGAAAATGCGGAGGCAGAAATGCTCAAGTGATGAACAGTTAAGGAACAGGGTAGAATCAAGGGATTAAATGTCAACAAGATCTATCACTGACTAAGTGGGGGATAAAGGCGAGGAACTCAAAAGAACAGGAGATTTGAACTGAGAGAATGTCTGCATCTTAACATTTCTGAGCTGGAAACGTTGGTGATACAGGCACGTACAGGTGTGGGGGTGATTTCAGGGCATTGTTATCAGAATCAATGGCGATATGCCATTAGAGAGGCAGAGCAGACACTGAGCCATCCAACAATCATAGAGGAGGGACGGAGAAGTCCTCAACGAATGGAGAAGGCAGTTAGGAGGGCATTAGGTGTCACAGTCAGAATCACCAGGTGAAGAAACAGGTGAGGCACCCTGGTGACTGCTGATCAGCCACTCCACAGGAGAAAGATCGGGATGTCCGCTCCCTCCAAGATTTAGGTGTCCATGGGTCTGAATACACGAGGGGACAGCCAATTTGAGTTTTTCTGTCTGTCGGTCGGTCTGATTGAGAGATGAGTGCTGTAGCACAGAGTTTTGAATGGGAGCATGAGGGAATTCACTCCCATTGCAATGCTGCCAACTCATAGCCCTCTTTAGAACTGCCCTGGTGGTTTCCCAGTCTGTAAATGTCAACAGGAGAAGGCAGCCTCTTCCTTCTCGCTTGGAGTGGCTGGTGCTTTCGAATTGCTGGCCTTGCGGGTAGCAGCCCAGTGCATAACCCCCACGCCACCAGTCGTCCTAAAAGAGGAAGCACGCAGAGGAAATTGCAAGCAGGAAGAAAGTCTGCACCCCCCGGCCCCCCAGCAGCAAGTGCACTGGTTCAAGAGACAATGCTTCCTCCCCTGGAAAAGACCCCAAGAAGAAGGGCGTGGGAAGACGATTTAGACTTCAATTTGGGAAAAAAGAAAAGGAGCTAATTTTGTTAAGCAGCTAAACTCTGTTGTCGTGAGTTGATTCAGCATCATTGTGAATCTGCAGCACAGGATACAACTGTCCCATAGGGCTTCCCAGGTTGTAAATCTTGACAGAAGTAGACGGCCACGTCATCCCATCACGGAGTGGCTACTGGGCTCACATTGCTGCCCCTACCGTGGAGTGATTCTGGCTCTTGGTGACACACAGGAACTCCATAGGACTTCCCATGGAGGATCCATTTGGGAACTAGATCACCAGGCTTTTCTTCTGACCACGACAGCATTTTTAGAATCATGTGGACCTTAGAATTTAATAAATGAGTCTTAAGCCATATCGTGAGAAAGATTAAAGTCCAGATGAAACCCCAGTTGTATATTATTTGCAATGGTCATGCTGCGTCTGTCTCTTGGGGAGATGTTACTTCCACAGAATGGTTGACTAGATAAGATTAAAATCTGCCTGATCTAAAAGTGGCTAGCAATGTTAGATAAAATAAAATAATTCTTTGAAAGGTCATGCTAATCTTAAAGAACTAAAGGGAACTGTCGACATCAGAATCAAAGGAAAAACTGAAAAACAGAGTAGCAAATACTTGAGTTGCTGCTCTGGTTGCCCAAGGCTGGGGAGGCAGTTACTTAGATGTGAGGGCTTAACCTCCACAGAGGGAGAGGGGTCAAGGCTTGGGGCTGAGAATGCAGAACGTTGGAGGAGTGAAAGGGAGGCCCTAAACACACCTGCCCAGGAAGACAGAGAGACCCGAGGATGAAGGGACCCTGGGAAATAAAATAAAATAAAATCCTGGGCCCCTGCCTTACACAGGTTCAGGTGCATGTTTTCAGTACAAGGTATAGTCTCATAATTACTAAGCTCAAAATTACAATAAAAACCCGTGTCAGGCAGGCAATACTCTTCGTGTGGGGGTTGCCAGGTTTAGCAACTACAAAGGAATACTTCTGACACGGGGTTGCTCCCAGTGGAAATGAACTCAGTGGCATCTGATAACAATACGTTGTTATTAGAAGGTGGCCTAAGTGCTGAGGAGAGAAATAAAAGGCAGGGAGAGAGCATGTGTATTAGGGAAGATGTTGGAAGCTTTAGATTGGGAGAGGAGGAAAAAACCTCTTGGGGAGGTTACATTGAAGCACACACTTTATTATTCGTATTGATTTTTAACTTCGGCTGTGGGAATGCAGACTTGGAAGAGACAAAAGAACTTGCAGCTATCTGGGGAACAAAACAACAGAAAATCAGGCAAACGCAAAAGCCTGCAGATGGCAGTGTCTTGTGTTTAAGAAACAGCGGGAGGCCCACGCAGGCAGTTTGAGTGAGCGCGGGAGAAAGCAGTGGAGTGGTTCTCACCCTTCCCAATGCAGTTCCTCATGGCGTGGTGACCTCCAACCATAACATTAGTCTCATTGCTACTTCATAACTGTAATTTTGCTACTGTTATGAATCATCATGTAAATATCTGATATGCAGGATATGTTTTCATTGTTACAAATTGAACATAATTAAAGCATAGTGATTAATCACAAATAATATGTAATTATAGATTGTGAACTATTTATTTCTAATGATAAATAAATGAAATTTTGTCTTGAAGCATGGTGCAGCATGGGTAACAGTCTTCACGCCGGGTACTCACATGTGGATGTATCTGCATGTGGGCAGACCCGCCTGGAAACACAGATAAGAGGAGCTATGTCTTGGTTCATTAGACCATCTGAACTTTGTTTTCCAAAGGTCTTTGGCGACCCCTGTGAAAGGGTCGTTCGACCCCCAAAGGGGTGGCGACCCACAGGCTGAGAACGCTAGAGTAGTGCGCGGCGGGGTCAGAGCAGTGTCTTAGAGCTTCAGTTGTGAGCACTGGGTCTGCAGGAGACGCGGGTTTACAGTGGGTCCTAAGTCGTCTGGAGCTTCCACAGCCACCGTGATTCTGCCTCCAGGGAGTTCTTTCCGATTCCTGACCTGCCAGGGGAAAAGCCACGCCCTCAGAGTGTGTGAAGGGCTGTACTACGTGGCCAGCCCAGGGGCAGCAGCCCTGCCCTCGGGGACCTGCGTGGGGTGTGGAGTCACACAGTCATGGATCAGACGCTGGCCACCTTGCTAGGAGGCCCTGAACGGATCGTGTGAGATTTTCTACAATAGCCTATCTCAATCCTGGTCCCTTTCCTGCACCTGTAGTGCTGTCTGCAGCGGTGACGAATCCACTGTCACCAACCACGATTTTGTGAGTATTGGGGGCCCTTGGTGGCACCGTGGGTAAGAGTTGGGCTGTAATCTACAGGTCTGAAGTTTGAAGCCACCAGGTGCTGTAGAGAGCAAGATGGGACTTTCTAATCCCATGGAGTGAGTCTTGGAAGCCCACAGGGGCGACTCTACCCTGTCCTACCGGGTCTCCAGAGTCGCCAGCAGTGAGCGTTTTGAGTGTGTTCTCCATGTCCTGTTTCCGTGGCTGCCTGCCTGGGAACCGTGGACAGCCTCATGGCTTCCCACAGATGGTGTCCCTGAGCTGGCTCTTTCCCTTGTTTTGGGACTTAATAAATGGGCTTCTAGAAGTTACATTTTTATTCGGGGGTTCTCTCTTTCCCTTAGAACAAAGGTGATGGTATAGTAGGAGGTATAGAACACCACACATCTGGTTTAGTGGTGTGACCCCTAAAGTTACTTCTGTAAATCTTTACAGAAACTCTTGGAAGCTCTATAGGGCTGTTCTCTCTCCTATCCAGTCACTCTGAGTCAGAATCGACTTGACGGCAATGGGTTTGAATGACATCAATGTAAAAAAAGAATTTTTTCACATATTTTCTAGGTATTCTATAGGCTAATTATTCATATAAGCCCAATAAATAAAACATATTGCCATTGAGTTACTCCCCATTCAGAGTGGCCCCAGAGGACAGAGAACAACTGCCCCACAGAGCTTGCAAGGTTGCATTCTTGACTGCAGCAGACTGCCACATCTTGTTCCCAAACCGGCAACCTTTTGATTAGTGAATGAATGCTTCACTACTGCACCACCTATAAATATTGAGATTTAAATAATAGTAATACAACCCAAAGTTTCCACAGTCCCTAGACAGGCGTAATCTTGTCAGAGATGTTTAAAAAACAATTGTAAAAAAGTTACAGAATACAATCTTTACTTAACAATAGGATGCCAAAGGAATCAGATCATTGGATTTTTTTCATTCTTGCCTTCCTGTATGTACTCATGTTGAAAAACACCAAAAAGGGCGAACTATGTTACTTTTCTGCTCTTCTCCTCTAGTTTAGACCTGGCTGTGTAGGATTATAGCAGAGCTTTCCATGACTACCCCAGGTCTACATTGAGCTACCCTGGGGAGGTGCTATTCCCAAATGAAGTCTTGCTATCCTCTTAGATCAGGGCTATGGGGAAGAAATGTGTTGGCTAAAGATAACTCTTATCACAGAGACTATAGCCTGAAATCTATGCTTACTTTAAAGTCAAAATACTATACACAGCCCTATCAGGGCTTGCATTAGAGGAAAGGCCTATTAGAGAGCAAATACCTGGTATAGTGGTTGAGAATTGAGCTGCTAACCTCAATGTCAGCAAGTCAAACCACCAGCCCCTCATGGGAGAAAGGCAAGGCTTGCTACTTCTGTAGGGATTCACATTCTCTGAAACCCACAGGGGAGCTCTACCCCATCCCAGAAGAGGGCTGAGGGTCAGGGCGGGCTGGAAGGCAGCAAGTGAGCATGAGTGTCTGGAGGCGCCGGGTGACAAACCTAGATCCCGGTCTCCCTGCTACTGATGGTGAACTGGAACCTGTAGGCAAGGCCCATCTGCCTGTGAGCCGCGTGTCCCCTGCCCCATCAAGATGTTCGCTTTCCACTGCCCAGCAGCGAGCGGGGAACCCACGACAAGAACCAAGGGTACTTGGATTTGGCATCGTTTATTGCAATCAATACTCTCGGAAAACCACATAAATACCACAAAGGAAACAGGTCGTCCTCCGTGATGGCTGGCAGATGATCTGCCTCACTACTGATACATTTCTACATTTCACAGAAAGGGATAATCACATAAGGAGATTATAGTACAACTCTTCAATGATAAAGATCTTTTTGGTCAATATTTTCTGTTACCAAAGCAACAATTCTCCTCTTTGGCAAAAGAGGTTAACCCCCCTGCTCCACCCCAACTGTTAACTTACAAAACAAGTTCAAAGTAAAAAAAAAAAAAATTAAAAATCACTGAACATGAGGTACATCAGAGGCCTGGCCAGATCTAGAATTACAGAGACATAGTCTGCAGAGAAATTGTTTCTTAAAACCCAAGTCCTGTTCCTCTCCATCTCAGAAGAAAAGCACCATTTAGATTTGGTCTTGGTCATTTTGTAAGAGCACGCTGCAAGTAACACCCCCTCCCCATCCACCTCCTTTCAGGAGAACCATGGAAGTCACTCCAAAAACCAAACTCACTGCCCTTGAGTGGGCGACTCCCCTGTGGGCTTCCACGACGCTGTTTACTGGAGTAGACGGCCCAGGTTTTCTCCCGATGCGGCTGCTTGTAGTTTTGAATTGCCGACCATGGGGATCACAGACCAACGCATAACCATTATACCACCAGGGCTCCTGTGAAAGTCCCTAGAATGTTCTGATGGACACACCCTCCCCCGCCCCCCAAGTATTTCAGACTGTAACTACTGTGCCTTCGGCATTGCACTGTGTTAGAAGAGCAGGGGATGCTGTCAACTCCAGCACTTAGCTTTATGGACAGATTTGCCACGGCAGAGGAGAAGGTGAAGAAGGCGGCCGTGTCAGCCAGGCCTGAGGCGAGAAAGAAGCACAGCACGACGAAAGGGTCACCTTTCCCACAAGCTGGGGCACGACAGTCCCTGCAGGAGACAGACCTGCCTCTCTGCGTCCACGCTGACAGACTACCTCTCATTCCCTTTGGGCAGCGGCTAACATGCCTTTTAATTTTATTTTTTTAACAATCTACAAACACAATTGCTAAACAACCACCCTGGTGTGCTTTTCATGCTTCAAGTAATTCCCTTTCTCCCAGGAGAAGAATGTTAAAAATGCTCTTAGTTCTCTCTATCAGAGGAAAACAGATGAACCACAACCCAACAGGCTCCGTTTACACAGTCCTGCTGCGAACAGTGTCGGACAAAAGGCGTCTTCTCCGTGAACCTCCGTGAACGGGCTCTCAGCTGGGCCTTGGCCCCGCTGCCTTCGCCCACTTCCCTCTGTGCAGGACTCAGGTCTTATAAGGCAAACTTAAGTTATTTTAATTCTTGTTAAATACGACTCTGTACAGATTGCACATTTTACACCAAAGCAGCTCAGTATCACAGTTAGCGAAATGAAACATTTTCATTTTTCTAGCCCGGCGAGAACCGATGATTGCCCTAAGGGCTGGAACAAGATCAGCTGCTCGGTTTTGTAAACAGTAGGGGGTCGTCTCCGGGACTCCACCGCAGGATCCGAATCCATCACACGTTCGCAACGCAAGCGTGCACCAACACGCACGGGTGCACGCGCACGCGCATGCCCAGCAGGCCCCTTCTTCCAGTGGCCACAGCACAGCAGTCTGACGCTCAGTGCCCGCAGGTGCCTTTCACAGGGTGCTCACAAAAGAGCGTTCACGGCCATCTGGGGGATGGGCCTGAGGCAGTCGCGGGGTGCCGAGTAGCCGTCGCTCAGGCCCGCGGCCACGCACACCCTGTCCGCACGCGGGGCGCTCTGCGGCATCTGGTAGACCCCGCCATGGGGGGCTGCCCCTCCGGACGCCGAGGAGGAGCTGCCGGAAGAAAGGGAATGTTTGTGCGTGGGCACGAGGCCAGGGACGCGGTAGCCGTGCGCCGAGAAGGTGTTGGCCCTGGTCAGGTGGCGCTCCACGATGGGCGTGGCATACTCGGGCTCCTGGTGGGTCAAGGGCAGGGCGTACTGGTGGCGGGCTGCGTGCTGTGGGCAATCGTAGTGGCTGCCCGCGACCGCACTCAGCCCGGCCTCCTCGGCGTCGGTGTCCATGGGCCGGAAGGTGGACCCTTTCCTGGTAACAGTCCCCGTGCCAATCATGAGAGGCTGCTGGTAATCTGCAAGTAAGCGAGCGGTAGAGGCCACGTCATTTGTGCACCATGGGGATGCATGGGTCAGCCAGTTCTTAGTAGGGGGCGACGGCTGCTCTAAGGTGGTGGTGAAGCAGTGCTATCCTGAGCTTCTCCAAGCGTCTGCGGCTCCTCAGTCTGTCCCAAAGTGGATACACAGAAATCGCCACCAGGCACCAAGGTGCAAAAGTCTCAGATCCATCACACAGGGACTGACACAGCCATAATCACTGTGTGGGTGACTGCACCCAGAGAAAGGCTGGGACACTACGTGGATCACCGAGGAGGCACGAAGGAGGAGTCAAGAACCCTCCCCGGAATGTGCAGGGGTTGTGGGGTGGGATAGGGACAGTGGGGTTGATTGGGGGCATACCAAGGAACTGGGAATACTTTCATGGGGACATGTCCAATGGGCGGAGACTAGGATGGATCCCTGGGTGTGAGATGCCAAGCAGACCAACATGCAGGGGAGGGCTCAGGTGGAAGCTCAGGGTGCCGCTGAGACTCTGTGTTGAGTGTAGGCAAGGGCAGGCCTGGGAGCCCTCTGAACATTTAAGGAAGCTGAGGAGGATCCTTCAGGGAGGGAGGAGGTGAGGCCTTACTGGAAGCTGAAGGATAGTAAAAGGCCGGAAAGAGGTGCTCCCTCCTCCCCTTCCATCATGCTCTGTGTAGACCTAGAATTTATTGGGGGCCAGGAATAAGGGTTTGGGTTGGAGACAGGCTGGCCTGGCCCCCAATGGGCTACAGCACCCTTTACAACGATGTGCTCCTTAGGCTGTAATCATCCCCTGGGAACTTCTGGCTGCCTAGGCCTGTGCCAGCGCTTAGTGCTGTCCCAGTGCTGCTGGGTCTCAGGACAAACAAACCCCCAGATCCTTCCCCACAGGTGGTTTTCAAGTTCAACTCTTGATGTCTTTTTAGGGACATGGAGGTCATTCTAGCACTGGATGGCTTCCTTGACCTCCTATCTCTTCTTCAGGGCAGGAGATGTATTTGTTCTTCTAGTGCCTCTTTTCCGAGCAAGATGAGAACAAGCTGAGGCTGCCTGCTCCCATAAACAGTTACAGTCTGGGAAACATTCAAGGAAAGTTCTGCTCTGTCCTATTGGAGCTCTGTGACTTGGGATTCACTCAGTCCCCCTTTCCCAGTGCCTCCCTCGACATAGAGTAGGATGTCTCCTGGAGTCTAGCAGCACTTCATGGCCATCACTACATTCTTATGGCTGTAAGAGATGAGCCTGCACTGACCTCGTGAGCAATATCTCTGTGTCAATGTGTGACTGTGCAGAGGGCAGAAAGAGAACTGCTGGACACACCACTGATTTATCAGACTCCACCTCGACCCGGACACTCGTCTCATTCCTCTGCAGGCTCTCACCCCTGATAGCATGGTCTGTCTAGGAGGCTGCATGCTTACCTGCCACATCACATGTGGTGAGATCCAACTGCTGGGTCATCTCCTTTTCGTTGTCATAGCTGATGGTAAACTCAGATGACTGATGTCTGGCAAAGGGATATTTCATCTGCTTCCAGCAACCTGGAATGAAGAGAACATGAGACTGGGACCTCAGAAATGTAACACAAGCTCTTTACAATGTATTTAAGCCCTTCTTGATGGCTGGCTGTAACCAACACAAGACCATGCTCTTTAAAAGCACTTGGTGAAAAGGGCATGCTGAGGTCATTAGCAATAGCCACAAGCACTAGCTCAGTCGTGCTTTACACAGTGCCTGAAAAATAGGTGTTTGTAGGGCAGAGGGAGATGGCGGACAGTGAAACGTATAACAAAACTCTTAATACTTTATGAATTATGAAGGGTTCATGAGGGAGGGGGGAAAATGAGCAACTGATATTAAGGGCTGAAGTAGAAGGCAAATGTTTTGAGAATGATGAGGGCAACAAATGTAGATATGTGCTTGACACAATGGATGTATGTATGGATTGTGATAAGAATTGTACGAAATCCCAATAAAATAATAATTTAAAAAAAGGTGTTTGTGTGCCTAACAGGTGCCAAAGTATTTTTATGCTGGGCCATGCTGGACAGGGTTTTCCGCAAGCTGACATTACATCAGTGGCCTTCAACTTCCCAAGTCCCTGGCCTCGCTGGCCCTTGTCTCAACCACAGCTGGCTTGCTGCTCCATGCTTGTCCATCCCGTGTCATAAGGATCTGAAGTCTGAGGTAAGCATTCGTCTGGTCCATGGCTTACTTTCTCAGAGTGGACAATAGTGGAAGCCAGCAGATGCTGACAGTGTGCTGGTTGGTGTTTCGGTCAGAGGCCGACCTTTTATAATTTCTCAATGTGCCGCCCAAGACTCCAGTGGCAAAAAACTGAGTGAGAACAAATGATGGTCATGATGTTAAACAAAGGTAAATAGGTCAACGAATATCTGAATTAAAATGCAATGATATCTTTCCTTCTAGATTTACTCACTTTAAAGCTCTACATTGTGTGTGTGTGTGTGTGTGTGTGTGTGTGTGTGTGTGTGTATGGAACCCAAATAAATGTGGGCCACAGGCTTGATTAGGCATGCTTTCCACAATCTGACCTTGTCATGTCCCCAAACAGAATAAAATCATAGCGTTTTCAACCAACCTGTTTTCTGAGCCTCTGGAGACCCGTAAGGATTTTCTTTCTTCTTCTTTCTATCAAGATAAAAAGTCTATCTGAATATCCATAAATCACTAGGTTCCCCTCTATCAGATCGGAACAGCACTCACTGGGTGGTAAGATTAAATGACATAACCTCCATATGCTTAGAATAGCAAACATCTAAGTATGACATATAAATATAGCTCACTTTGAATAAAAGGAGCAACATTTTTCACCAGAAGAATATGTGTGCCAATTTTACTTTATATCTAAGAAGCAATCTTTTAAAGAATTACTTTATCCTTTTACTAGCTCAGGCACTCAATACACACCATGGACTCTTTTTAAAAATAATGTAGTCCAATACTTCAGAAGGAAAAGCACAAAGATTAAAAAAAAGGACAGCTGCGGCAATGCCTCCTGCTGGCATGGCGCCCTTCCTCTCCAATCACTACCCCCGGACGGCCCAGCCCTGCGGCCACCGAGTGGATTGTGGCTTATGGCAACTCAGGAGTTACAGGCAGGGCTCTCCACAGGGTTCCCTTGGCTGAAGTCTTCACAGAAGCTGAGCTTCAGCCATTTCCATGGACCTTAGTGGGCAGGAACTTCCAGCCTTTTCATTAGGCAACCCACTGTTCGGAGGTCAATTCTGACTCCTAGTGACCTGCAGTAAAGGGTAAACTGTTTGTGCCCCAGAAACCTCTGCAGCAGTGGTCCTCCACCTTCCTAATGCTGAGATGCTTTCATACAGTTCCTCATGTTGTGGTGACCTCCCAACCATAACATTATTTTCGTTGCTACTTCATAACTGTAATTTTGCTATTGTTATGAATTGGGTGACCCCTGTGAAAGGGTCATTGGACTCCCAAAGGGGTCACAACCCACAAGTTGAGGACTGCTGCTCTAGACGGTCTCCCAGTCTAAAACTGGGGGTGAGTACCTTTAAAAGCATCTACCACAAGCACATTAAGCCAAGGAACTTGTTTTAACTTATGAGGTATCAAAACAAAACAAACCAGAAGATTTTGGTAATACTCTCTCAATATTGTCCAGAGAATTGTCCTTCCTTGTTTTGGTACAAAGACCCACACTTATAAATTCTGAAGCGCTCTAAAATATAAAAAGAAACTAAAGAAATGTGTTTGTGTTTTTTTGGGGGGGGTCGGTGTTTAAGATCCAATCCTTAATTTTGTTATACTAAACATGAAGCTTTGGAGTTCGGGACAGAGCTGGTGCTTCTCTGGGCAAAAGCCTTCTACTTTTGTGCATAAGAAACGCAAGGCTGGGGAACTAAGTGACCTTCCTACTCAGCGAGAGAAGTAGAACAGAAACCAGTCTTCGAGACCCTCATTCTAGTACTCCTTCCACTCAACTGGTGGGAGAGAAAACCCGACACTTAAAGAAGCAAAGTTCAGTGCTGCACTTCGTAGCAGGAGCCTCGGAGTTGTAGGGGGTCCCCTATGTTGGGCTGCTAATTGCAAAGTCAGCGGTGTGAGTCTACCAGCAGCTCCCCAGGAGAAAGATGACGCTTTCTACTCTCATAAAGATTTATAACCTCAGAAACCCCAAACGGTGAGTTCTGCTCTGTCCTCCACGCGGATTCTAAGCCATAGTTGACTTTAAGTCAGGGGTCCTGACAGCTGGAAGTTTCTTCCTGGTTTCAGATCATTCCCCCAACAATGCTCACAAGTCAAGTTAACAGCAAAGGTTTCAAAAGGCCCTAGACAGTGTATAAAATAATTATTTTAGAATTTCTACCAAGATTTAAGTTGTTTTAAGTTGAAGTGCTCTCAGAACAAGTCATGCTGCCTTTCGATACAGAAATGCCTGAAAAGTCAACGTCTCATTTTAGAACCACTTAAGTAATTAGAGAAGGCATTTAAAACAGGCGACGTACTTTCTGATGACTGCAAAGATTCCCATTCCAGCAGCCACGAGGGCAACCAGGAGCACCAATGGAATAGCAAAGGTTGTAACGTTTAATCCTAGAGATGGGGAGTCGGGGTTGGGGAAAGGGCAGAAGAATCACAACGTAAGTACAGTATAACCAGATAACATTATTAATTGGATGTTGATTTAAAATGTCCTGATTGCTAAATATGTGGAGGAAATGAATGCATATAATAATTTACTGATATGTGAAAACAAATGATTTCAAGTATTGTCTAAAACTTAAACTCATTTTTCATCCCCACAAAAGTAGTTTCTAACCTCCCTCCGGGATTAACCTTTTCTCTGAGCTTGTTGTTTGGCCCAGAAAACTCAGACCCACAGTGGTAGAGTCAATCCTAACCCCTAGTAGGGACAGAGTAAACTGCCCCAGATTACTTCTAAGACTAAAATTCTCATGGAAGCAGACCGCCACGTCTTTTCTTCCGTGAACAACCGGTGAGTTCTACTGAACCTCTGACTTCGCAGTCAAGAGGGGAGCTCTTTAACCACTGCACCTTTGTTGGGCCCACACTAAAAACCAACAAAACCAGCACCAAGCGCAATTGCCATGGAGTCTACGCTAACTCACAGTGACCCTACAGGACAGAGGAGAGCAGGGTTTCCAAGGCAATACATCTTCATGGGAAATGGGCAAACTGACACATCTTTCTCCCACAGAGAGGCTGCTGGGTTTGAACCGCTGAGCCACAATTAACAGCCAAGTGTTTAACCACTGCATGACCAGGGCTACTCTTGGCCTATCTTAGACTCAGAAATTATTTAGACAGCTAAGTGATTTATGCACAATGTGGAACTCAGGTTGGCTCATACAACCAGTCCTTCAAGATGGTGGGCAGATTTTGCCCCATAGACTCACAGAGACCTGGTGAACTCTTCTGCCCTGTGCCATAATTTAGTCCGAAGGAATCTTGATCACCTATCTATTCCACAAAATGTCACACTGGTCCATTATATTGATGACATTATGCTGATTGGACCCACTAAGGAGGATGTTTCAAAGACTCTAGATTCATTGGTACAATATCTGTGTACAGGAGGTTGGGAAATTAACCCAACGAAGATTCAGGCACCCTCCACATCAGTAAAATTCCTGGTGGTGTAGTGGTAACGAGTTGAACTGTGATTCACAAGGTCGTAAGTTTGAAACCACCAGCCTAGTGGTGGGAGATAGATGGAGCTTTTTACTCTGGTAAATAGCTACAGTCCTGGAAATTCACAGGGACAGCTGTATCCTGTCCTATAAGAGCCACCGACTGAAAGGAAATGACACTGGCTCACACTGCATTTGCCCCAGACTCGAAACACGAGGCTGAGTTTCCTAATACCACTGCTTTACAAAAGGAGCTGGTGGTGCAGTGGGTGAGTGCTCAGCTACTAACTGAAAGGTTGCAAGAACCAAAGGCCACCAGCTCTTCTGTGGGAGACAGAAGTCACGGTCTGCTTCCTGAAAGGTTACAGCCTTAGAAATCTTTGGGGCAATTCTATTTTGTCCTGTAGAGTCAGTATAGGCTGGAGCCACCTTGGCAGGGCCAGGTTTTAATGACCACTGAAGCAAGCCCCAAGTTTGTAAATACTTTGCAATTAAAGCAGAAATATTTATTTTTTTTATACCCTTCTTTCTGTGTGATCCCTAGTGGGTGGTGCTGGGGGATATAAAGAATAATCAGAAGTGGAAAAGCCTAGTTTTATCAAAGGGGAGATAAATAATTTTTATATGGATGAAAATTTATGTAAATATGGCACTATTACTTTTAAGAGTGATAAGGGATTATGCATTTGAAAACTTAACCATCCAATAATAGGGGAATGATTAAGTGAATGATAATATATCCTTATGAAAAAAATAAGATGATTAATAATTGTTTCTCAACTATCATAAACATTAAAATATTATCATAATACAATGTTAAGTAAAACTTGCTATAGAATATATGGTATACTCCCATTTTTTCCTTAAAATTATATATATCAATACAGTGGACCGGACACAGTGGGATATGAATGAATAATATATAGATTATGGGTTTTTTCATTTTGTTCTTTATATTTTAAAAATCTTTTCACGTTTAATAGTGCTAACATAAAAATTATCTTATTAAAATGTACTTTAAATATGATCATTACATAAAAAAGATGAACACTTCTACCAAATTATGTTTCTTGACATTTATCCAGACATATAGAAAAAGTAAACTTGTAAATTTATATTATTTTCTCCCCTCTTTGCACTGATGGTATAGCAGGAAGTCTGGTGGCACAGTGGTTATGTGTTGGGCTGCAATCTGAATGGTCGGCAGTTTGAAACCACCAGAAGCTCCTTCAGGAGAAAGACTGGGCTTTCTACTCCCACAAACAGTTACAGTCTCAGTAACCCACAGGGGGTCACTATGAGTCAGCACTGACTTGATCAGTGAATTTGGTTTTTGGTTTTGCATACATGGTAACATGCTACATAGGATCATTCTATTCCTTTTTGTAAAAACTTGTCAATATATCTCATAGAGCTTTCCATATTAAAAACATAAAGTGTTTATTCTTTCTTTTTAAAATTTTATTATTTATTTTGGGTTTTTTTATTCTTTCTTATAGCGAAAGAATACTTCAATGTGTATTTCAGATAACATATTTACCTAGTATTTGAAAACATTTAAGTTTGTTGGCCATATTTTTCTAATTGCAAGTTGAAATAAGTGTTATGAACATAAATCATTTTATACATGTGCAAATACTACTGGACTGTCTGCTTCCACATATTTATGACCGAGAAAATAAACTGTTGAATTCCTGTGACACTGGCTGGGGCACCAGCTATGCCCCTGACGGAGCCTACAAAGCAATCTAGCTGCCATACCTGTGGCTGTTTTCTCTGAAGGGGTGGGCTCGGTGCGGGTCTCATCTTCTCTCCTCGTGAAAACCCCAGTCGTCTGGCTTGTTTTGCGCCACTGCAGGGTGTTATTTCCTGTGAAAGGAGGGATGTTAGGAAATCACATGGAAAGAAACCAGAACCTGGGAAAGAAAATGGCCCAAATCAAATACCGAATCGACTCATTCTGAGCCCACCTGGTGTAATCCGGCAGCCAATGAGCTCCACTTTCAAGGCTATTCTCTGGTGCCAAGTCTGAGGGATGACCCGCACGTATCTGGCCACGATGGGGGGGATGAAATTGTTCCTCACGGGGTCCTGGAAGTTAGAATTGCCTTGGAACACCTGAAAGAGAAGTTACTTTATTTGAATGTTTTGTTAGTCTTTAAGTCTTTACAATCTGTTCATACCTAATTAGGTGCACCCATGCAAAGAGCCCTGGTGGGGGTCATTACACATCGGGCTGCTAATCACAAGGTTAGCAGTTTGAAATCACCAGTCTCTCCACAAGAGACAGACAGAGATTTCTACTCCTGTCAAGACTTACAGACTTAGAAGCCCACAAGAGCAATTCTACCCTGTCCTCTGCAGTCTCTATGAACCATAATCAACTCGATGGCAGTGAATTTGTCTTTTGTTTTTTTGGTATGCTGATGATATACAACCTTTCAAACAAAGGTCAAGTTACTCAGGTGGTGCTTCTCAGCTGTTTTCTGATTTGAGTGTCATTTTGGATAAACCAGTTAAACTTTCCTGGTTGCAATACTTACCTTGCTCTTTCTACATCAATATTGTTCTATTGATCATTATCCTCAAGAACACACTCTGCCAATTCTTATCCCATTCTAATTCAAATAACTTTTAACCGTGTCCTGATAGAAATTGCCAATCTCAAGTCTCCCCCATGCTCGAATTCAGACTAAAGCGATGACTTCTACTTACCAATTATCCTCTCCCTGCAAAATCACAATGATCTCATTCTGAAGTACGGGAGAAATACATTTCAAATATCTCTTAAGAGTTTCCTATTTGCACAGGCTCAAGGAAGGACTGTCATTGTCCTTTATTAATGGAAAATACAATGTAAACACATGGACCAAGAGGTTTGGCGGTTTGTTCCCACTACTCAGGCTTCTCTCACCTTTTCTTCATTCTTTGCAATTCCTTTATAGGTCTTCCATTTGGAGTTGTTGTTTTTAAAATTCATCACAAAGCTCTTAACATAAAAGTTGAAATTTGACTGTGTGGATCCTGTGGTCCTAATTCCTTGTAAGGAAACATTATTTGCAGGTTAGCGCTTAAAAGAGGTTAACACATTGAATGCATGTACTGTATTTTCAGGCTGTATTCGAGTCTCTTTTGAAAGCTCAGTATTTTACAGACCCACTTTTCCTAGGCAAATTGAGAAGTCGGGAGCTAGACAAGTGTTTTCATGTTGACGGTCTACCAGATAAGGGTTTTTGCCAGTGACGATAATCCATCAGGAAAACACTGCGTTGACACAGTGTGCACCCAGTTCTCACCGGAGCCACGTGAAGCCTGCTCACATTTTCAAACCATGTCAAGTCCTTTGCATTAGACAAAGGCAATTATGTAAATGGAACCATAATTTCTACCAAAAGTCGTTTTGCACTTACAAAACTGCTACCGTGCTTCCCCTCAGTACCTGTTATTTTCTTTTTCTCTCCCAAGTCTATCTCCAGCCACTCTCGCCGCCTGTGGTTGCTGCTATTATCCCCGGAAGCCCAGGAAGGCCCTTGATCCTGAAGCCGTGCTCGACCGGGAGACCAATGAACTTGTTCTCCAGCCTCACTGACCCACTGCCATGAGGAAGAAGCTCGGATTTGCCTGTTAGGTTCCAGACTCAAGGATTTGCTACAATCTAGGTAAAAAGGGAAAGTCAGACATTTAAGATATAGTTATATAATGAGCATTATAAAAAGTACCTCGACATTGTGTTGCTTCAGTGAATGAGTGTGATCAACATGTTTGCATTGTGTCCAGACGTCAATTGCTTTCCTCAGCAGTGTTCAGTCACTTTAACTTTGTAATCTGTGTAAGTAACATTGCATGTATTTTAGTCTAGGAAGCTTCTTATTTATGTATATTTTCCTTTTCTCATTAATGTTTCAGATTCTATACCAATGGGTAGATTAGTGATATTATTATTAGAATTACTAAATGTTCCCTGCAGGCTATCTATATTATTTCTCAAGAAGCTGATAAAGGTTGATATAATGGATATATATAATGTTATATATATGAATAGATTTTGAGCTCACACTTAATCATAATCCTGAATCCGGGAGCAATTTGTTCTTATGATATAGCCCTGCTCAACACTTGTCCTCATAAAGTGATCACTGAAGAAATGGATGACATAGCAAAATGTGGTAAAGAAATCAGATGGTGCCCTACTATCAGAAAGAAGAGTGTCTGGAATCTAAAGGGCTTGTTATAAAACAAACACCCATCTAAGTGAAGTGTCAACCAGGTGTGCATGGGAAGGGTACAGCAGCCTATGTGATCTAAGGATTGTAAACAATAAAATCCAAGTCCAGAGGAGGGAATTGTATTAGAGCTTAAATTCTGAGTACCCAGTTTGTAGAGGCTATCAATGGCAGGGAAAGTTCAAAATCCATTTGCAGAGCCCCCAAGCAGATTAAGCCTCTATTGAATTCCCTTGGACGACTAACGGATGTGAACAGTCTTGTCTTCAGACAGAATGCACTGGAAAATGTAACACTGCATCTATAAAACAAAAACTTCACTGCCATCAAGTAGCGCAATTCAGAGACCCTATATGACAGGATAAAACTGGCCCTGTCAGTTTCCAAGGCTATAACTCTTCATGAAAGTAAACAGCTCCACCTTTTCCCTGAGGAGTGACTGATAGCTCTGAATTGCTGATGTGTGGTTAGCAGCCCAATGTGTAACCCCTATGCCACCAGGGCTCCACATTGCAGATGTAGTTAGATTAAAATTGAACATCTTACCATTTGTTTTCCCTTTTGATCTATTTTTAACCTTTTCTCGATTTTATTATTTTCTGCTTTCTTTGGGTTTAAGTTTTTCTGTGTTGTTGGTAGAGAAAAAAAATGTATAAAATTTGGTATGATTTTCTTGATATGAAATACAGGGTAGGTGAATGTATGCAGACAGTAACAGGTAGCTCTGCAGCACAATGGATAGTGCACTGAAGTTCTAGAGACAGTAACCAGATTAATAGTTTTTAGGGTTATGACAGGAGAGGGTGAGGGAGATGGAGAGCTAATAATACTGGATACAAGAGATTGTGGTGATGATTACACAACCCTTTTTACTATATCCTAGCCACTGGTTTGTATGGTATGCAATTATATATCGATAAAATGGTTTTGTAAAAAGTACCATGAGGCTTTCGAAGGCGCCCTCATTTCACACTGTTGGTTAAATGCTGGACTCCTAACGCTAACTCTAACCTGGAGAAAGACGAGCCTGTCAGTGCTGGTAAAGGTCCACGGTTTCAGAAACCCTATGTAAGGTTGCTATGAGTCAGAATTGACTAGGTGGCAGTGGATGTGGTTTGCTTTTTGTTTTAATGCATCTAGTATTACGTTGATATTCTTCTACCCTAATATTAAATCAACTCTTTTATTCCTAGGATTTTTTTTGTTCTCATAACTCAGACTTCCATTTTGCTACAACATTTTGTTTTTCTTTCTTTTGAAAGAAAAAACTGTGGTAAAGATATATATATATATAAAACAAAATAATCACTGTATCAATACTTTTCCCATGGATCACTGAGTTACAATAACTAGTCACTGAATGGTACATGTTAAACAACTATCATATTAGATAACGATCACAATTTTCCCTTTCCAGATTTTTCTAATACCCTTATCAGAAACTCGGTGCCCCTTTATATTCTCCCCCCTTTGGCAGCAGCCAATAAACTTGGATTGTTGTTTGTTTGCCAGTTCTAGATAGTTTATATAAGTGGGATGACATATTTGTCTTTTGTGACTGACTTATTTCACTTAGTGTAATGATATCAAGGTTTCTTCATATAGCATTCACCAGGACTTCATTTCTCTTTATGGCAGAACAAGACTCCACGTGATCCATGTCCAGCACTTTGTTTTTCATTATTTGGCTGATGGGCATTGAGGCCGTCTCCACATTTTGTGAGTCGTGCTGCAAAGAACAATGATGTACAAGCAGCTGCACTCCCGCTTTGGATTCTTTTGAATATGTGTTTCAGAGAGGAATTGTTAAACCATATGGTAATTCAATATTTGACTTTTTCAGAAACCATCACAGTCTTTTCCACAGAGGCTACACCATTCTATCATCTACCAGAAGTCGAAGAGGGTTCCAATTTCTCCATATCCTTGCTAACATTTGTTGTTCAGGTTTTTCATCAGTCATTCTAGTGGGAGTGAAATGGTACTTCATTATCCTATTTTAATTGGCATTTCCCTCAAGTCTAATGATCAGAGACAGCCCTGTATTACTGTGGGCTAGGCACTGGGCTGCTACTCATTGCAAGTTTGACAGCTGGCTGTCTGCTGCTGTAAAATGTAGTCTTGGACACCCCACGCAGTCATTATGAATTAGAAGTGACTTGCTGGCAGCAGGTTTGGTTTCTGGTTTAATGACTACTGAGAAGGAATCCTGGTGGCACAGTGGTTAAGTGCTCAACTGCTAACTAAAGGGTCAGTGGTTTGAACTAGCTTGGGGAGAATGTTGAAGCAGCCTGCTTCCACCAAGAGCTCTAGTCTTGGAACGGATGAGGCAGTTAGTTTGTAAGGTGGTTAGAAGTTGAAAGTGGCGTGATGGCACCTAACGACAACGACTAATGAACATCTTTTCACGTGGGCATTTGCTTATCTTCTTTAGTTAAAGCCTACTCAAATCTTTTGTCCATTTTTTGGGTCTCCTGTTGCAAAGTTGTAGGAATGCTCTATATTTTCTGGAATCAAACCATTATATTATATACAAGGAGGCTTCAAAAGTTCATAAAAAAAAGATACAGAAAATTTCCACAAAGCCCTCTCATGTGTGTCTGTCTATCTGTCTATCTACCTATCTATGTGTCTATCTACCTGTGTGTCTGTCTGTGTGTCTATCTATCTACCTATCTATGTGTCTATCTACCTGTGAGTCTGTCTGTGTCTGTCTGTATGTCTATCTATCTATCTATCTGTGTCTATCTGTCTATCTGTCTGTCTATCTATCTGCCTATCTATCTATCTATCTATCTATCTATCTATCTATCTATCTATCTATGTCTATCTGTCTGTCTGTCTATCTATCTATCTGTCTGTCTATCTGTATCTATCTATCTATCTATCTATCTATCTATCTATATCTGTTGCTGTTGTTTGGTGCCTTCAAGTTGGTTCGATTCAGAGACCCAATGCACAACTGAATAGAAGGAAACACTGCCCAGTCCTGCACCATCTTCACAACTGTTGTTCTGTTTGAGCCCATTGTTGCAGCCACTGTGTCAGTCCGTCTTGTTCATGGTCTTCCTCTCTTTTTCTGCCTCGCTACTTTTGATGTCCATTTCCGGGGTTTGGTCTTTCCTGGTAAGTCTCTGCAGCTTTCCTTCTAAGCAGCAGTTTAGCTATACTTCTTCCAAGACACAAATGTTTTTCTTTGGCAGTCCATGGTATGTATGTTCAGTCCTCTTCACCAGCACCATAATTCAAGTCTTCATTCTTCCTTATTCAATGTCCAACTTCCACATCCATATGAGGCCATTGAAAAAACCATGGTTTGCGTCAGATCCACCTTAGTCCTCAGAGTGACATCCTTGTTCTTCAACACTTTAAAGAGGTCATCTGCGACAGATTTGACAAATACAGTATGCCATCTGATTTCTTGACTATGCTTCCATGAGCACTGATTGTGGTTCTGAGCAAGACAAAATCCTTGAAACATTATTTTATTCTCCATTTATTATGATCATATCTATTGGTCCTAGATAGATTGATGATAGATATTTTTATGTATGTGTAATGTTTATGCATAGGTCTTGGCTTAACTAAAGTTTTGGCTTTTTATGAACTAAATCATATTTCTAGTTTTCAGATTCTCTTAACAGTATCTAGTATTTTATCTTAAATATGTACTAATGGAAACTAAAGGAAACAGTTTGATAAAAAAGCCTTTTATTTTATAACCAGTCTTCCAAGTTACTATAAATACTCTCAAAATTTTTAGATACAAAAAAATAACACTATATATAATGGGAGTGAAAACACAACAGAAGTTGAATAAAGGTCACTAATAATTTTAAAATATGGAATTCTTAAGGAAAGCATGATCCTTACCATTGGAAGCAAAATGAAATCGCTTGTCTGACAGGAAACCACTGAAACGAAATACAGGAACAGAAAGAGGTGAGCTGCTCCATGGTGTCATTCTGACTGAGCTGGCAGTATGGGGGGGGGGGGGGCGGCTCCCTTGTTCTTGTAATGCCAGAGCTTTCCGATGTGTGATACTTCACGCGGCCTCACGCCTCCTTTAGTTCCCGCTACCCATTTCACTATCACACCATCAGTGTCTTACAGATGGGGCCGCCGTAGGTAAGCACTTCCTCAGTCCTCCGGGTGACAAGTGGCCAAGACTGAGACATCATTTCTGAATACAATTCCTGAGCTCTTTCCACCATACCATACTGGGTTCGGTAGGAATGCTCAGATATGCAGTGTCAGGAACAACCCTGAATCTTAAGGAATTAATATGGAATACATGGTGCTGGAGACAGAAAGGATTACTACTCTGCAAACTTCCTTGGCTTCACAGTCACTTTAAAACACTCCACTCATGGTCAAAGCAAGGACAATTACATTCAGGAGAAATGCTGAGCATGGCATTTCTTTAACTGCCTTCTATCCTGCCTGCCTCACAGTAGCATCTTGCCCCAGCACTGGTCCTCCCGGGTAGGCTCAGCCCGGTATCTGTCGCTCTCCAGTCATGCTCTTGCCTGCTCTTGCAACCAGGGCAAAGTCATGACCATCTCCTACTTCTGGATTTCAAGGGATAGTTAGAGAAAAATCACAGCAACTCACTGAACTGGGCGGCAATGGGCCCTAGGCCTACTGGGCCTGGTATCGAGGTTCTGCCGTCCTGGGCCTTACAGTTTGCTTTATGTTCATGGGAGAGTTTATCAAATCAATCTCATTGCGTAATTCCTTCCTTCAGTAAAGAAGAGATAGCTAATGTCCCAAACTAGGTCTACTTTTATTATTAAATCCCTTACCAAGGTATGAAAAATGAATGGGAAATTTAGAATTGTCATAATTTCCTTCCATGCATAATATTTACTATGTTAGATCGGGAGGTAAACATGAAAGAGAGATGCTAGGGTCATTTTATAATCTGAGAGTGTCGCTTATCATTTTAAATCTTAACTTTGAAAGTTATATTAGAAGAATGAACAGTGAGATGAACAAATTGGGAAACCCACAGGAACCCCCAAATATTTTTGCCACAAGTTTAAACATCTGTCCATCAAAAGTTCATTCTAGTAAACACATCTCCTGGAATAGTTTCTCTTCCATATTCTTCATCTCCCTCAGCCAGAGACTCTGTAAGTCCTGGTCTGCCCCAGCCAGGTTCTAGGATAACCTAAGCATGGAATGTAATAGAGGCAGCCATCCTTTCTCAGGTGAGAAAACTCAGACCCAGCTGGGCCATGGAACTTGCCTTAGCTCCACGCCAACGGCAGGCCTGGGAGGAGAACCAGCTCGGCTGGGACTCAAAGAAAGCAGGGGGTGGGGGAGTCATCTGGAAAAGGGTATCAATACTGGCTGTGCAACACAAAGAGTATAATCAGTGGCCCTGAATTAGACAAGTAGAAATTGTGGAATTGGAGAATGTTTGGTTGTGTATATTTCTGCCACAATTAGAAGAAAAATAATTACATGAATAATGATGAGTCAAGGAAAAAGAAAATGTTCTACATTGAATATGGTGACAATTTTACAACTCTTCTTGATATGATTGAATTATCGACTTGTACAACATGTGGATGAAGTGCTAATAAAATGCTTTTTTTTAAAAAGCAGGGGTTGTTGTTATTCATATTTAAATTTTCATTTAGACTTATTTAAAATCTTTCTCCTCTCTGTTTTCTCAAATGTACCTCTACTCAGTATTAAATTTGAAATTTGACCCAATGTAAGTCCAAATAATAACTGCGACGGCCCTGACAGCCAAGGACCTCTTCCACTGCCATGACAAGTTTAAAATACTTAAGACTGTTGTGAACAAAGAGATGTTGTTATAGAAAGAAGGTAACTTCAGAGGCGAAAATGCCCTCTCCTCCATTATCAGCCAGCAAAGAGGCTTCTGCACTCCAGCTGTCTGGCACAGGCTTCAATAGCACCACCTACAACAGCGGTTCTCAACCTGTGGGTGGCGATCCCTTTGGGGGTGGAACACCCTTTCGCAGGGGTCGCCCAATTCATAACAGTAGCAAAATTACAGTTATGAAGTAGCAATGAAAATAATTTTATGGTTGGGGGGTCACCACAACACGAGGAACTGTATGAAAGGGTCGCGGCATTAGGAAGGTTGAGAACCACTGACTTAGAAGGTTCTATTAGTAAATAAGCCTTTTCTTCCAAAAGTGGGAGTACCCTAAGGTTGAGGGTTTTGACTCATTCACACTTTAATAGAGTAACTCCATCAGTTTACAGGAAGTGCTAGTCTTTCCAGGTGGCTCCTGAAGCAAGTTAATAGCAGCTCCTAATGCTGGATGTTAAGCTAAAGCTGGAGAAAAATCACAGAAGCTCACTGACCTGCAGTAACTGGGCGCTGGTCCCACTACTCATCCATATTGAGACTCTGGCCTCTTGGACCCTACAGTAGATTTTACTTTCATGGGGGAACTTATGAAATCCATCTTTTTCTGATTTTCTAGGGCTCTGAGGATTCATTCACACTTTGGTAAATTAACTCAATCAACTTACAGGAATTGTTAGTCTTCCCAGATGGTTCCAGAAGCAATCAACAGTAGTCTGGTAAGCAGGTACTGCCTTTGTGAATGAATGTTACTGGAAGTTTGGGCCTACAATCCACCCCCATTATTCATGTAAATAGTGTCCAGTCACTTAAAAGTTTAATCTGTACAAGTCAACAATTCATGTATTGTGGTCTGAAGCTGGCCTATACTTGTATAATCTCCTTTTCCCAACAATATTTAAGATCCTATACCATTCACTAAATTAATGATACCATCAATAGAATTACCTTATGCCCCAAGGGGATTATTCATAATGTTTTATATTATAAAATGATAACAATATCTCTAAAGGGATCCAGAGACATTTATGAACCATAGATATACGAATGGATTTCGGTCTCACACATAATCTAGGAACGATTGGTTCTTATGACATGGCTCTACTTGATACTAGTCCTCATGAAGATATGGGTGCTATAGAAAAGTGTGGCGAAGAAACCAGATGGTGCCTGTTTATCAGAAAGAACAGACTGACGTGGGGGTTGAAAAAGGATGTCTTACAGCAAGCAACCATCTAAATCCACATAGAAGAAACACACCAGCCTGTGTGAGGCAAAGACTGTAAATAATAAAACCCAAATGTGAAGGAGTGAATAGTATTAGAGTTTAAATTCTGAACACCCGGTTTGCAGAAGGCTACGAGTTACAGTGTAAGCCCAAAATCTGCTTGCCATGTCCTAACCTAGAGTAAGCCTTAGGTGAATACCCTCTGCCCATGGTCCAGGGACAAGAATAGCCTTATACCAGACAGAGAGCACTGTAAAGTCAATTACAGCAGAGGTAGTTGGGTTAAAATGTTATATTTAATCTTTGACCCATTTTTAAAGTTATTTCCGTTTTCAATATTTCCCGCTTTCTTTTCGATCGAGGGTTTCCTGTTTTGCTTAATCAGTGTTGCTGCTTTGCTTGCTTCCTACTTGTATTTTGTATGATTTTCTGTACATAACATTCAGGATAGGTAAATCTACCGAGATGATAACTGGATGAATAATTACCCAGGGGCCTGGCAGGGGAGGTGGGGGGAATGAGCTAACAATGCATATGAGAAAGAAAAAAGTGTTCTGAAATTGATTACGGTGATGACTGTATACTTCTTAATATGATCAAACGATTAAAGTGTATGACAGGTGAAGGATATGCCAATAAAACTATTATTCCAAAGATATAAAAGTACCCACATACAAGCAGCAGCAGCAGCAGCAGCTGATGTAAACATAAAAGGCGGCTTTCTTTCTGTGGTCCCAGCCACCATCCTCCGAGTGAGATCACTGCCTCTTCCTGATTCCATTCTGGACTCGGCAAGTCCTGGGCTCGGCAAGTCCAGGAAGTGACCTGACCTGGGATGAACCCCAGAAGAACCCTGTGTATCTACTTTAGGGACCCTGCTTCCTCAGTGGCAGCGCTTCCTTCTTTGTGTCTTCCTGAATGCCAAACAATCACAAGTGGGAACAGAAGTTCAATGACCGCATGCACAGCGGTTCCCCAACAGCAAAACAACACCGATAGAAAAAACACCACTGCTCCCTGATGATTTGAGAATCTAAGTGAGGGGAAGAGACTATTAATATACAGTCGACTCTTCTCCGCTCAATACAAAATCACAGACGGAAAAAGAAACCTAATTTAGTTTGGACTTCCTATCTCCTCCCACCAAAACAAAAATCATTGTGGAAAATTTGTTGAAATAACTATATGAAGATGGAGGAAAATGCTTTCAAATTCATTCATTACTGGCTTAGACTTTGGTGTTTTTCTTTTTGTATGAAATTTGAATTTCAAATTATAAAGCTAGTTCCTGTGTATTGGGTACCGTTATGTAGCAGGAGGAATGGAAGGGATAAGTTTGCAACTCAGTAGTTTTACCACATGGAATTTTTTTCAAAATAAGGTAAAATTCAAGTGGTGCAGGTTAAACTTATTATCCTATTTTCCTATAAGTTAATCATTCAAAAATAAGAATAATTTATAAATTATCAAGAGTTCATGAGGGAGTGGGGAGCGGGGAGGGAGGGGCAAAAATGAGGAGCTGATGCCAGGGGCTTAAGTGGAGAGCAAATGTTTTGAGAATGATGAGGGCAATAAATGTACAAATGTGCTTGACACAATGGATGTATGGATGGACAGTGATAAAAGTTGCACAAGCCCCCAATAAAATGATTAAAAAAAATAATTCAAATATTTTAAAAAAACATAGGCAAGGGAATCTAAAAAACAGATTTAAACCCAAAGGCCAGTTCTTCAATTCTATTTGGAGGTCAGCAAATTAAGGCCATTGCCTATAACTTTCTTCATGTGTCACACCGCAGTAGCAATAAAACGAACCATATATATCCCAACTGCTCTGACAAGGATGGCATTACAGAAGGTGCTGGATAGAGTGGGAGGAAATGTGAAACAGAACTCAAAATCAGGCTGATTGGTCAGATAGAGACCGATGGGACCCCCCAAACTGTGGTCCCTTTCCCTTCAGGTCTAGAACTGAACTCACCCTAAGTGCTGTGTTGGGATAATCAGCCATTTAAGATCACCAGGGCAGCACTTACCCAAGGGCACAGTCCAGAGGGCAGGAAAGAAGGAAGGATGGAAACAGGAAACAAGGCAAGTGATGGTACCCTGAGGGAACTGCCAGTGACGCATTGAATCAGAATGTGCATGGACTGCTGCAGGCAAAACTATGATCCACGCTGTAAACTTCCACCTCATTCACAATCAAATGTTCAAGAAATGCCACAATTCAGCTGACAACGAAGGGCTTACTGTGTGCCTGTGTGGCTACTTTTGTTATAAATCAGAACATAAAATTTAATGTTCCAAAGAGTTCAAGGAAAGAAAATATGTATGTGTATATACACATATATACACACATACCTGTATGTGTATGCTATGTATATGTTTTATACTTTTATAATTTTACTTCAGTAAGAATAAAGGTATTACTGTTTCTTAGCTTTTCTGAGGCACAAACTTGAGACTATTATGTCTCTGACGGTTCAGGTGCTAGGAAAAGAATACTTGGGGCTTTCTCATAGCTAAATATCCACCCAGAAAGGAGAAGGTCATGGGAGTTGAAGGACACAAATATAAGTTAGCCTGTATGTCCTGGGGACTGTCAACTTGCTCTCTTCAGTGGATGGTCTTGCTGGCCAGGTCTATAAAAGGTCTGGGTAGGGATGTCCTTTCCCTCGGACCAACCCTTGAGAGGCTCTCTGCTGATCTTCCTCAGCCACCCCACCTGTCAGCCAGTTGGTCACAAGCCTGGTGTTGTCACTACCATCTACAACTCTTCTCTGGCCTTGATGTTCTTTAGTCTCCACTTCCTGCTTCCTATGAAATTCAATGCTGACCCCCCTCCTGAAGGTGACCGACCTAATCTTCCTCACTCACTGCTTCCAGCATCTCCTTTCCTGTCAGATTAGCGAACACCACACCCAGCTACGGGTCTCAGAGTTTTCGCTTATGTGTGGAGCTCACAGAGGGGATCTTTGGAACTAAAACACAGTTCACCGTAAAAACAATCTTATAACTTATATTTAGTTCTGTATACTTCTACATTGATGCCTTCCAGAGGCTTGGGGAATCAACGCATTACAAGCTGAACCAGAAACATTTAGAGCACGTGGGAGAATTTTTTCTTATGATGCAGATAAAGAAGAGGGCACATCAGTTAACAAAATTCATCTTTCTTAATCTACCCAATGTATTTGTCAAAAGGCATCTCTAGGGAGTTTGGGGGAGAGCTCAATGGTTCCCTAAGAGTTTGTTTCCGTTCACTGCCTCCTTTAATATCTTATGAAATATGGAAGACAACCCATGATTTACTGACCAGTAAAAACTAAGAAGAAATAGGCCTTTATTCTCTCTCTCATTAACACATTGGAAAGTAGAAGAATTCTTCTGCCCTGGGACCTCCGAAGGGCGCCTTTGAAGTTTACCTGTCAGCTTAAGCAGGGAGCTTTTCATGTGCTACATTCTACTTCCACCCAGAAACCCTGAATGCTGTTCTCAACACACGTGTAACTTGTCCCAATTGAGAAACTCTTACCATCACATCCCTGCTGTCCTCTTAAAATTGTTAACTGATTAATTATGCCTTCAGGGGTCCCTTCCTCTCAGAACAAAAGGCAAAGTACTTACTCCCTGGAGAGCACACCGTTGGCCAGGATTTCTTCACTTAACCCTTTACTCTGAAACACGCTGATCTGGCCACCCAGTTCATCTGCAATTACTCCTGCATGGATGGCAGCTTTGCACAATAAAGAGGTCTGAAAGACAGCAATATCAACAACCATCGCTTACTTAAAAACCAGTTGGATTCAGCAATTTTGTTTCTGTAATGATTTACTCCCCCCTCCACAATGAATAATGCTTCCAGATAGACAGGCTCATGTCATCACCTCTCCTTGTGCCACAGTGGAATGAGGCCAGGCCATTTGCTTTGGTCTGCTGCACTTAACATGGCCCAACTACCTGTCAGCATCAATTGTGATAACGCGTGGTCCACATGCAGCTATCGTAGACCCTCAGCACCGGCTGATCCCCTACTGCCTGCAGCTACTTTGAGATTCCAGGTGAGGAACGGTTAAGAGCCATCCAGTCCAAAATCATACATAGCCCACAAACACATCAGCAAATGGTTATTCTAATAAACCTCTAAATTTGGGGGTGGCTGGTTAAGTAGCAATGGATAAATGACCCACTTTCTAAGACTCAGTTTACCAATTACAAAACGCTGTGTCATGCAAGAAGGTAAGCCCTTTACCACAGCTTCATTTGTTAGTGAAGTTTGACATTTTAACAAAGCAGCTAACATAAATTCTTAAGCAAGGCAGCGGACACTCTATGGAAGAGAAAACTTCCTGAAGGTCTTAGGGTGATGATGAACAAGCAAGGGTCTACAGCCTCCATCTCTATTGCTGCACCCACCCAGAGAGGGTCCCTGTCAGCACAGCAGCCTGCTGGCTGGTCTGACAAACCTGGCTCTGACTTAATCGGTCACTGTAGCACTGGCATTGACTCATTGAGAAGCATAGCAAAGGAACAGCCTGGATGTTTTCCACGGGCTGTACAGTCCTGTAGGCCCCATGAGCATAATTCTATGTGAGGATCATTTTCTCTGTAAGCTTTAGACATTCTCTACTTCTCCATGATTGCTACTGCCACAAAAAAAAAGAAAAAGAAAAGGGGGGGGGGCAATATAACTGTTTTCAGTAATTGGACTTAGGAGTCCCTCTCTCTGTTAATAGCGTGTATTTTATTTGTAATGGTTGAAACAATCCCTTAGATTTAATATACGATATTAGAAGAGCCAATAGGACAAAGCTTATTTTGTAATCAAAGTAGTTGTAACCAAAATCGAGACTTTCGTGATCTTTAGTACAGAGTTCACATTTCCCAAATCATATCTGATTGGGCCACGTGTGCCAGTCTTTCAAGTAACTGCTGCTCAAACCACCACCACCAACAAACTAGAAGAAGTTCTATGCGAATGCTTAAACACAAATATCACTATACTTCTTGGCTTATAAAGAAAAGAATTAGGAGGAAAAGAGTGTCTTCAATAAAAATATTACTTGCATTTTTCTTCTTCCTGCATTTTCTTACATTAAAAAAGCTTTGAAGTTGTCCTGAAACTCTTGAGGTTTCTAAAACAGAAGCGCTGATTATAGTGAAAAAGTTGTGACTTGAAGTAACTGGGTTTGTCCCTCTGGCTCTGCCCCCAAACCTACTTTGCACGCTCAAGCCACTTCCTGGCGTATCTGCAGAATGAAATGGCGGGACTGGATGATGTCTAGTCTTCTATCATGTTGTGATTCTAAGGGGACCCAGTGAAGGAGACCTAGTGTCTCTTCACTAAGGTTCTTGCAAACCTGCCTTCCCTGCCCAAGCCCCAGAATGTAAAGGAAATCAGCCCAGTAGTCTGGTGGGCAGCTCCTACTTCTGTTTCTGGGGTTCCGTGTCTTCCTTGAACCTTGTCTGGAGAGGAGATGGTCCTCACAGGACCCCTGCCTTGTGTCCAGCGCTCTCTGGACTCGGCATGTCCCCAGGGCTCAAGAGGACAGCTTCACAGGCTCACGGGCAAGAGGACTTTGTTGGGTAATTGGCCATCAGGCATTTTCATTTCCCACCATATTCAATAATGGAAAATCCAATATATATCCTCTGGGTGGGAACACACCAGAATGTACATTTTCCGCATTCTGCAGATCCTAGGAAGTATCTCCAAGAGAATGGCCACTAGGTATGGCCGTCATATATGATGACAAAATTACTCCTCCCTAGGAGTATGTCCTTAAAAGAAAAAATCGCTCTCAACCAACCAAAATATGATTGATGTTTATTGAAAAAAGTTGGCATTATTAAAAAAGAAACTAAGTAAACCTGATACTTTTATAAAAAAATCCCCTTTAAAGTAGTAATAATTTATATAAACTTTTCCAACTATTTTTGAGGTTGAAGATTCACTAAGATATAAATGTACAAAAGGCCACATCACTGGCTTATGTTAATGAGTTTCTTTAAAACAAGTTTATTAAATCAAATATAATAATTCTTTAGGAAAGGGAATACAATGGATATCCCAGACAATTTGATCAAATTAACCAAGGCAAGCTTTGCTGAAGTTCATGAACCACAAATGATGGACGAGTTAAGATTGAAACAATTTTCAGGAGTGCAGACCCAATGCCCATCTGTAGACAATTGGACATCCCCTCACAGAGGGGTCACAGGGAAGAGATGAGCCAGTCAGGGTGCAGTATAGCACTGATGAAACACACAACTTTCCTCTAGTTCCTCACTGCTTCCTTCCCCCCATTATCATGACCCCAATTCTACCTTACAAATAGGATTAGACCAGAACATGCACACTGCTACAGATAAGAGCCCAAAACACAGTGAATCCAGGACAGAGAAACCCCTCATGGCCAACAATGGAGGATTAGGAGAGAGTGGGGAGAGAGAGGAGGTATCTATCATCACAAGGATCAACCTATACCCCCTCCCAGGGAGAACAACAGAAAAGTGGGTGAGGGGTGATGGAGGACGATGTAAGCTATGAAAATAATAATTTATAACTTATCAAGGGTTCGTGAGGGAGGGCGGGAGGGGAAAGGAGGGGGAAGAGAGGGGGAGCCGATATCAGGGGATCAAGTGGGAGGAGAATGCTTTGAAAATGATGATCGCAGCATATGTACAAATGTGCTTGACATATTAGATGAATATATGGATTGTGATAAGAGATGTAAGAGCCCCCAATAAAAGTATTTTTAAAAAAAAGATTAAAACAACTTTCAAAACAACCATCAAAACATCCCAGAATTGAATCATTGTAAAAAGTTGTCCTTTCCAACCAAAAAGTGGATGAAGGGAGACGTCGGACAGGGCAAGATATGACAAAATACCCATTTATAAACTATCAAGGGCTCATGCGGGAGGGGGGAGCGGGGAGGGAGGGGAAAAATGAGGACCTAATGTCGGGGGTTTAAATGGAGAGAAAATGTTTTGAGAAACGATGTACAAATGCGCTTTACACAATTGATGTGTGTATGGATTGGGATAACAGTTGTATGAGCCCCTAATAAAATGTTAAAAATAAATAAATAAATAAATAAATAGAAAATAACACACACACAAAAAGTCCTTAAAAAAAAAAAAGTTGTCCTTTCAGCACATCAACTTGTACTGACTAAGACAGTATGTAAAGGACATTAAGGATAAGCAAATATTCTGCATTGTATTCAATAAACCACAAAGCAAAACCAATACAGTTGAATAAAGCACATTTTGAAAGATTCTGGTATAGTTATGAAAGAATGTTAACCTGCAGAGTTAGACACACATGCCTTCATAAATTGTTCCTGTGGGTATGGTCTTCATAATTACCATATTAATAATTTTCTTTATAAAAGAAATATTCATTCATTGCACAAATACTCAAACTCACTGCCGACTCATAGTACCTTCCCTCTGGGACAGGGTAGAACTGTGAGCTTATAAGACTGCAACTCTTGAAAGGAGTAGAAAGGCCCTTCTCCCTCCTGCTTCATTACACGAGTGATGGGTTAAATTCCAAAAATAAAAATCATTCATAGTAGCACTACCTAGTGACCACCTATTGTAAGTCACCATTGTGACACATTTCCCTCTGGCCTTCCTGTGAGTGTGTACAATAGACACCATTTCCCTCTTCCTACCCCTCAACCAGGACCACACTGCATACGCTATCTGTTACTTTCTTCATTTACAACAGTTCTTGAACTTTTGGGGGGAGTGGAAAATTACTGAAAAGAAGGCAGTGATCACCAGACGATGCAGACGCCAGGCTTGGGAGAATTATTCCCTGAGAAAAACTGTCCTGGAGGCTTTGTGCTTCTGCCCTCCAGGCACGGCAGCCATAGTGGGAAGCCCACACCACTTAACGGGCACCCTGAAGACACACCAATAGGGATGCCTCCTTGTATCAGTCTAAGAGAGAAACGCAGCCTCCGAAGACTTCAGAAAGATGTTCAGTGTTACCCACTCACACTCTCTGACCCATACCCAAATCCAAACTCACGCCTTCGCGGCGATTCCAACTCACAGCGGCCCTGGAGGAAGGGGCAGAGCTGTAATTCTTTACAGGCGCGAAAAGCTTCATCTCTGTCCAGAGGACACTTCCCGACGGACTGCCCTTTTTCTTTACCCAACAGCAGCCCATCCCATATGTGTACCCCTGGGAAGTGGTTGGCACATCGTTGACACTTCAAGTGACTAGAAATTCACCGTTTCAGGAGACATCCTATCCCCGAGGCACGGCTCAGTTGTCCCTTACATGCTGCCGAAGTGGACCTTTCTGTCATTTTCATCTGCTGATCCCAGCTCTGCTCTTTGGAGTCTACCAACTCCTTTTCGATCATCACTATCTTCTAAAACACGGGTTTTCTTCTCTAGGAGAGAACGCTTGTTTCCTTCAGCAGATGTTACAGACTGTCAACTAACCTCCAGGCTGTGCTTTGGTTTTACAAACGGCCTCCAGGCAACACTTGGGACAAATGTCCACATTTCCTAAGATGAAGGCATCAACTGTAGAAAACGGTGTCCACGGTAACGCCTGTGACCCCAACCTCCTGGGTTTCACACCTATGTGGATGTATGGGGAGGGGCTTCTAACTGCGGGCCAACAGAAAATAGCAAAGATGAAGGAATGTCACTCCCTGAGTAATGCTACCGACTGTCTAACCCAGTGGTTCTCAACCTTCCTAATGCGCGACCCTTTCATACAGTTCCTCATGTGGTGGTGACCCCGCCCGACCATGAAATTATTTTCATTGCTATTTCATAACTGTAATTTTGCTGCTGTTATGAATCGGGCAACCCCTGTGAAAGGGTCGTTCGACCCTCAAAGGGGTCGCAACCACAGGTTGAGAACCACTGGTCTAACCCATCCAAAGTAGACCCTTGTTAAGAGACTCTCCCTTGCAGTCTTTGATGAAGCAAGTGGCCACGTTTGGAAGGCCCACATGGCAGGTGACAAGACACGGTGGACGGCCTCTGGTCAATATCACAAAAGCAATGGAGGGCCTCAGTTTGATAATGCACAAATGACGGACTGCTGCCAACACAACATTCTCGAAGGGGAACCTGGGAGCTTCCTGGTGACGTCTCAGATGAGATGTAGCCCTCGCTGACACAGCAGTGCTGCCGGTGACTGCAGAGCCGACCCCTCCTGAGCCGCCGAGACTCAGAAAATAAATGTGTGTTGTTTTAAGCCTCGAAAGTGTGGTAATTATTTTTATATCGTGAAAGCTAACTAACACACCCATTGCATCAGTACATGTACACATACGAATCAGAGTTCTTTGAAGAAGTTAACTTTCAAAAGATAAATTTTCCCTCTAGATGAAATCATTCAACATGCACATGGTATAAAGCCGGTGAGTGGGTGAAGCTGGCCAGCACTTGCAGATCGCCTGCTCTGCTATCTACCATGCAGGAAACCATTTACCTGTTATACTGAAAGAGGAATCTCAGTCAGGAGGAGGCAAGGAAAACAAAGTAAGAAAATTATGCTCTTCCTTGGGTTGGGCACAATTCCTAAATTTCTTGCATAGAAACAAACCAACCAACCCTTCCACAGCTAATGAAAAGAAACAAAACATTTTACTTCAACATTTGACTTCTCTTTAATTCTCCTAAGGCATCATAAGAATAACGTTTGCCAAGTATCTCTTAAAACTCCTAACACCAAACCAAACTCACTGCCATCCAGTCCATGCCGACTCACGGCGACCCCACAGGGCACCCTGGAGCTGCCCCGGTAGGTTTCTGAGACTGTAACGGTACATGGAGGAGGAAGCCCTGTCTTTCTCCCGAGGAGCAGCTGGCAGCTTTAAACTGAAGACCTTAGAGATGGCAGTTGAACGTGTATCCACAATGCCACCAGGGCTCCTATCTTAAAACTGAGAGTAAAAATCACTTTAAGATTCAAAGACTGTACAAGGCAAACGAATGCCCCGTGTCAGCCTTGGGAATAAAGGAAACAAAAGCAAAGGCAGCAGACTCTTCCCCAGGGCTCAGGTGTTTCCTAAGAACCACAGCCGCTTTGAACCCATGGTCAGGAATACTGCAAGGTTCCTGGCTACCCTGCCCACCGTGCTGACCAAACACACACCACAGAGGGTCCCAGTTAGAGTAGACGAAAAATACAGAGCCAAACTCGACTTCATAGAAAAGACCAGACTGACTGCACTGATGGAGCACCCTTGAGATGCTCACCCTAGACTGTCACCTGGAGCCGAAGCCATTGCTGAAGGTCACTTTCAGTCCAATAAATAGTTAGGCCTGGAAAACAAACAGTGACCCCACTAAAGAATGTTCTCTTTTAAACAACCAACCATACGAGACCATGTGGTCAATATTTATCCAGAAGCAAAGAGGAGACAACAGGCCAAGTGAGGACAGCGGGAGGATGGAAGCCTACCCCCTCGCCTGGAGCAATCTGCCTGTGAACTGTTTCTTGGGCATCTGACTTACTACACACACTTTCACCGAGAACACAATGCAGTTTTCAAGCAGAGCAGCAGCAACAAGATCGAAGGGACACAATCTGTGTTGGGATATACTCAGAGTGAACATCAAAGACGCGCTGAGAGACTGTCACCTGCTGAGAGGAACTATCTATTCCATGGAACATATATGAGCAAAGGCATATTTCACCCCCTCAAACTTCACCGATGAAGATGCCTGCCAATAAGGCTTGGAAAAAATCCCAGCACAGGGGAAAATTTCACATTTTGTTATTGGAATCGGCTTGACAGCAGTGTATTTGGAATGAGTCAAAACGCTTGCCATAAGCCAGGCTGTAAAGATGCAAGCTTTTTTGTTTGTTTTTACTTTTTATTATGATTTGAGTGAAAGTTTAAACAACAAATCAGCTTTCCACTCACCAATTCAAATAGGTTTTTTTCCATTCCATTGAATGAAATACCCAAAATGCAAAAGCACTTACCGTATATACTCGAGTATAAGCCGACCCAAATATCAGCCAAGGCATCTAATTTTACCATAAAAACTGCATAAGAAATGGACTGAAAAAGTCAGCTTATACTCAAGTATATATGGTATCTAACCTTATGGGGCTGAGTTTAGTTCTAAACTTGAAGGGCTATGAAGGGAGTTCCACTAGTCTCTGTCTTGCTTCTGAGCCTTATTGGGTTTATATTTTTCTCCCAATCCATCAAAAGGCTTTCACTGTGATCCCTTTTGGAGTAGTCAGTAGTGGTAGCACCATCTGTTTCTTCTATTTTCATGGCCTGGTAGGTTCACATGGTCCATTAGTCTTTGGGATTATTCCCACAGGCCTTTGATTTTCTTTACTCTTCTTTTCCCTGGATGGGAAGAGACTAAGAGTGGTACTGTGGATGGTCCCTCACAAGCTTTCAAATGCTACTCACCAAGGGATGATGTTCACTCTGACTTTGGTGTGGTAGATATATAATCGTTGGTCAATTTGAGGATTGAGAGTGTAGGGGTGGAGTCTAGCTTGTCAATAAAATCATAACCAATGAGGTCTCTGTGTGGGCATGGCCTTCTCCTGAGAATTCTGGGAAATCCGGTACTTCCTCCTTGGAGGTGGCAGACACTTCTTTCTCTCTCTGCCACTCCCTGGAGACATTGTAGCTGATGAGAAACATGTAACTAAGCTAGTGCCTTAAGTTAGAGAAGCCAAATGGATCTACCCTGATGCAACCAGACCTCTGAAGCCGGAGAAGCCACAGAGAGACCCCTGCCAGTGCTAAGATGATTACAAAGTCACTGGATCCAAAGACTTTCTACCCACCAGCCTGTGATCGTCCTGCATTCGGCATCATTGCATGTGTTTCCTGAGTCTGAAGAGGACTTTATAGATTGGTATCGGACATATGGGCTAGTGTTGGACTTAAGGACTTGGACTGGATTGGGTTGGGATGCTTTCTCAATGTTCAATTCTTCTTGTATATAAACCTCTTCCTTATACACATATGTGTGTCATGGATTTGTTTCTCTAGTCTACCCAGACTAACACATTTAGTGTGTAGTTACCAGGGTCTCAAAAATCTAAAGCACAACTTTTGGTCTCTCCCTATGTGAAAGAAAGAATGGTGATTAAAAAAAAAAGAGAAAATCCTTGGAAACCATTAGTTTAACAGATTAACGGACCACAGGTATAAGAACTATATGATACCTGGCTACCACAGCTAAATGCTCTGAAAGGGTCTTGGTTAGAGTGGGAGAAAAAATGCACAGTAAAACTTAAAATCATGAAAGAAACCAGCCTTACTAGTCAGATACATACTGGTGGAACCCCTGATACTGTTGTCTTTGTCACCCTTCAGGTCAGGAACTGAACTCACCCCCATGGCTCCGTTTCCAGTCAAACCAGAGAGGGGTCTGTAAAGGGAACAATACTAGTAGTGGATTCTACACACCTGAATCAACCCTTTGAGATCCACAGGGCAGCACTGAAGGACAGAGCTCAGACGGGTTAAGAGGAAGAAGAACGGACACAGGAGTCACAGGAGGAAACAGGATATGGATGTTACATTGAGGGCACTGCAACGAAGGAGATGAAACTAAATGTGAATGAACTGCAGGATGTGAAACTGACGATGTGCTCTGTGAACATTCATCCAGTTTACAGTTAAAAATAAATTAAAAAACAACAAAAACAATATGTATGACATTTTCTTTGTGGACTGTGTTGTGCTGCGTAGCCCCTAGATCCAGTGACTCATTCTTTCAGGATAAAGGCCATACTCTTTTAAATAGCAATGTAAATAGAGAATCAGATACCCGATTACCCAGTTAGAAATCTATAGACACTGAGAAATGGAAGATTATCTGAGAACAGGGCATTTACTTTAAATAGGCAATTTTCTGTAGATTTACTTTTCTCTGGGAAGAACATGCATACCCCAGATCTGAGTAGCCGCTAGAATCTAGGATGGGGGCGCATTTGGGGTGGGCAGGCAGAGGGGACGAATACATATCAGCAGATGGCTACACTTGCCCACAATCGATGTGATGTGAATTTCTATGTCCTTAGTTCTATTAGAGGATCTGGGTGGTCTACTGGTTTCTCACTGGGCTGCTAAACCTACGGTCAGCAGTTCTAAACCACAGCCACTCCACTGGAGAAAGATAAGGCTTTCTATTCCTGTAAAGAGTTACAGTCTCGATGAACCCTACAGGACCAGTGATGTGAGTGGCGAAACAGGGAGGGTAAAGGGAGAATGGGTAGGAAAGAGGGAACCGATTACAAGGAACTGTGTGTGACCTCCTCCCTGGGGGACAGACAACCGAAAAGTGGGTGAAGGGAGACGTCGGACAGGGAAGATATGACAAAATACCAATTTATAAAATATCAAGGGCTCATGAGGGAGGGGGGAGTGGGGAGGGAGGGGAAAAATGAGGACCTGATGTCGGGGGTTTAAGTGGAGAGAGAATGTTTTGAGAATGATGTAAAAATGTGCTTTACACAATTGATGTGTGTATGGATTGCGATAACAGTTGTATGAGCCCCTAATGAAATGTTTAAAAAAATAAAAAAAGAGTTACAGTCTCGTACCCGTAGAGACAGTTCCAACTTGTCCTATAGGGTCACTATGGGTTGCTGTGAGGCTCTATGATTTGGAAAGGACTCAATGGCAGTGAGTTGATTTTTCTGGTATTAGCCAAATAGAATGTTCAATGTCAATAGGAAGCATGCAAGCCCATAGAGTAGATAGGATTTCACTCTTAGGTGCCAAAAAGATTTTGTTTCGTACTTTATATACACTATGCTTAACTGGAAAGGTTATAAAGAGGAATGCATTTACAGACAACTTCCTATACTTACTATTTGATTCCACTTATTCTCAGAGAAGAGAGAATTATGCATCGACCTCACAGAGTTTTTAATATCTCATTTGAATGTGCTCTGTAACAAGGTTAGGGTGAGTAAAAAGCAACTGCTACTTCTTATTCCCTCCCTGCCACTGCCCTCAATTACTTACATCTCTGTATCCGTCTGCCACATTCCCAGAAATGTCTCCTGCTACGTCTCTACAGCCAGCGGGGCAGAATATGCTGGGGAAAGAAGACCAAAAAATAAGTGTATTTTATTAAATTAAATGCAACTAAGTATTAAATCATACTTAATAAAATTTGTTTTCTCCCCATAGATCATGTCATCAAATCTTGCTTTAGTGATAAGTCAGAAACTTGATTCATGAAAAGACAGATTGGTCTAAAATGATGTGAGGGGCTTCAGAAAATTTGTGGAAAAAGGAATTTAAAAATATTACTTTGAAGGCAAGTCGTACACAATGATTTGTTTTATATAATGATTCACCATAGAGTCCATTAAACAAAGAACCTCCCAAACGCA